>NC_134043.1:41097453-41411881 GCF_965140245.1 Athene noctua | reverse complement strand
CCCTCAGCCCTGGCGACCTGGTCCCATATGTCCTGCACCTAGCTGTATACTAGACCCGTCACTGGTATTAGATGGGAATACCCGTTGGAGGAGAGGTTACAGATGTCTTTGTCCTGGCAGAAGTACTGCGCACACAGCAACAAATGATATCAGGTCTGAAATTTGACTCCCAAGACAACATTCAACTTCTTTTGTGCAGTCTGATGCAATGTTAACTTCTGAATCCTAATTATGATCATTGAAATTTCAATAAACTCACTCTACTGTTGAACAACAAACTGAAACATGTTATCAGGCAGGGATTTGTTCAGAGCCGCCAAGGATACACTTGGCATGTCCCACTCCTCTGTTCGTTTCAGTAGGGCTGTTCCAGAACAAACACACATTCAGAAAAATTTAAATAATCTGAAGCAGCTGGATGCAATCTTGATTCTTACTTAGGAGAGCAGCATTCAAAAACATGTCCAAAATTGAACCAAAAGCTGCGTGCTCAGGTCCAAACTCAGAGGGTGAATTCAGAAGACTGCTGAGGAGCTGTCAGCAGTGGGTCTGTGGGAACTGGTGGAGAGAAGCACAGAGGAGAGGACCACTTTCCTGGTGCTTACGGGAAGTCAGACAGCAGTTCAGTCTTATTATCTGGGAAACGTTACAAATGTGAGCAGTGAGAGGCCAATTAAAAGGTGACTTAAAATGATAAATGAGATCAGCGTAATACATATAATACCCTCTGTTCCTAAAGAGATAGAGTTTATGTTGGCTGGAACAATTTTCGAAACACCCCATGCAGAACATATTACAGGAGGATATTCTGTGCTCCCCTTTCATCAAGATTTACCAGAGACCCCAATCAGCTCTCAGGGAACCTGGGGGATCTAGTGCCTAGAGTTGGTTTCTCACAACTAGCCACTTCCTTCATCAGTCTGACGAGCAGGCTTAGCTCCTCAGCGTGTAATGGCTTTTAGTTGCAAATCCAGGAAATGTGCAACAGGGCAGGAGAAAGGGAAGCAACGAAGACCGAAAACACAGGACATTTTTCTATTTAAATGCTTTCTGGAGAGATGTTCCCCCCACATTTAATGGAGGAGGTAGAAAAGATTTCAGCAAAGCTATTTTAATCTGTAGCTTTACCCAGGACGTATGCAGGGTATATACTGGTTAGTATATTTAGTTGGTATAAGAAACATTTGCTGGCATTAGCTATGCAGAGCATTATTAAAATGAACCAGTGTCCTCAGTCCCTTTGACCAAAATCTGTTCTCAGTCTCATCTGAGGCTTGACTAATGTCACTGAAGTTAATGAAGTTCCTTCATACCAACACGATATTGTATTTTAGACACTAAGAAATGCTTCTAAGAATTAATTTACTTAATTCAAAATTCATAAAAAGGCATCTGCTTGCGCTTTTATCTATAAATGTATAATAAAAGTATAAAGAATACTTTCATGTATAGCTAATGAATTAACATTAATAATTAACAATTAACAATTAACAATAATTAACATTAATAATGTATAGCTAATGAATTAGTATAGCTAATGAATTAATAAACAGCATTAAAAGAGGCAATAAAACTGAAAATGAAACAGACCTCCAGTGCTTCAGATAAAAAACTGATTTATAATTTCTTCAGATTTAATGTTTGTTTTACAGAAAAATCTCTCTCAGAACCTCTACAATCTCTTCGAATAAAATGCAAAATCTCTTAGAACAAGATACAATCTCTTAGCATAAGATACAAAATTTCTTCAGGTTAATTCACTGTTCTGTTGAGAAAAGGCAAAAACCACAATCTTCTTATTTGGGTTTCTCGGTAAACAGATTAGATCCACCGATGCAGCTACTGTGTTACATATGCATGTGACAGCCGCTGGCATATTGCTCTAGCAGTGCTCAAGAACACATTTTTCTACCAGTTAAACAATCTTTCCCAAAGTAAACACATCTTTTCCATTATCACAAGCTATAAAGCAGTTCAAGAGCCCTGAAATGATCTTTTCATTAGTTTGAGATGCTTAAGCATCTCAGTACTGAAACGTCCCGTATAAGCCTTATGAGATGGGAAGAGTATAAATCCTGCTCTCCCATTCCTTTAATGAGAATGCCTAATAAAAATGTAAACTAATTCTCTTGGCTGCCACTATCCTGTCTACTGAATGAAATCTTCCTTTTCACCCTCATATATTTATATAACTTTAAAGCTACGGTATCAGCATGGCTGTTTGAGATTACTCATCCAATGCCACAAGCTGGCACTAATTTCTTAACTTCATTTTTTTTTTGCCTTGTCTGAAACCAAACAGGATCACCCACCCTGTTAGCAAATTCATCCTTTTCAAGTCAACACTGTAACAGCCTCACCAAAGTCCATGGTCCGTCAACAGAGCCATCACAAACCCTTTAGCTTGCAACATTTCCTTGCTGAACGTCTACTTCAGTAAATTCAAGTTACCTATTTCATTATAAATATTTATGTGCTTTGAAACTCAAATACATATTAAATAAGCTTAAATTGCACTTTCCTTTCTCCCTCTGTAAATGCCTCCTTGTTCTAATCCAAACAACTACAGACAGTGCTTCTCCCACAACATTTGTCACTGTTATTAGCTGGGTGTACTCTTCAGTCTCCTGTTTGACTTACACAGAGGTCCTTGCTCAGCCCTTTCCCTGCTTCCCTGGGGTCCTTCTGGGGAAGAAAGAGTTTCAGGCAGTCAACAACCTGACTGTCCAGCAGCAAAAGGAAGAGAGTGGAGATTTTGGCTCATTTTCATGTCTGACCTGGAAGTCAGCCAAGAATGCCAGCAGCACCTCTGCACAATTCGAAAAGCTATATAAGAAAAAATAATCCTGAAGCCACCAGCTAAAAGCCAGGGGTTGTTAGAGAGATCCCAGAAAGCACAGAGCAGCACCATGCCACCCGCACCAGCCTGCTTTTACCACCGCCCGGCCAAGAGCAGGGTCGCAAGACATGTTTCAAAGCAAAGAGGCACCATGGTGGAAGCTGCCAGAAAGAACACGTAGATGAGACTGTTGGGAGAGGTGGGCTGCCTTTTGCCATACAAAGCTGGAAATGAAAACATGCTCATTTGGTCCCGATTGGCCACTGAAATGTCAAGCCTACCGCTAAGGAAGCGTTTCTCCAAGCTCACTCCTGAAATCACACATCTTGCCAGGGACCAAACAGGGAGAAGGCTGTAAATCTGCTCTTCCCTTCTGCAGTAGACTGCTGCTCTTGTAGCACGGTTAGCAGGTGAAAAGAATGGCTTGGGCCCCAGCTAGCCCAAGGTACTCCCAGGGGACACAGGTGGACGAACTGGTCTTTTAGGTGTGCTTCTCCACACTCTTGCTGGGCGCCCTCCCTCCTACTGCCCTGCGTTTGCCAAATCACAGCTTTGGAACGGACTGGCAGGCACCCAAGCTTGTTCCTGGCTCTCCCAGGTAAACACTCACTGCCAAGGAGATATATTTTCCCTGGAAACAGCAATCCTCCCCCTCCTTGTCTCGCATCCAACAGGGTGAGGGAGTGTCTCCTGGGCCAGAGAGCAGGCTTCTAGGCAGAGAAGGCGCTCGAGTGGAGTGCCTGTGAACATCAAGAGAAAGCAGGACCTGAACACCACTACTCCTCTGTGGGTTTGTACAACAGGAATTAAACCACTTAGGAGACAGCCTCCAGCTCATCTGTTTATTATAAGGTGCCTAATGCATAATTAGGTAGGCGGCCTTGCCCTTCAAAGTCCCTCTTCTTTCAGCCTGTGCTCTAACCTTTTGATGAAAAACAGAGAAGAAGGGAAGCGAGTATGTTTAGTACATGTAATATAAGCAGGTCTGGTGGCATGCTGATACTTCCCAGTCTCCAAGGAGAGGATAACAGCTGTCTTGCTGCTTCAGCCTCCTGCTCCTGAGTTGATTCACACAGTGTCTGAAAAAAATAAAGCCTCCGAGCTGGGCGACAGGCAGAGGAGAGCCTCTTGCACAAGGCCTCATTATGCAGCCCTACACACAAAAGGTCCCACACTCTGTCCCCAAACAAATCATGAATGCTTTCTCCCAGCAAGCTCTAGTCAACCCTTCTGTTTTTTCTAATGCTTTGTTTTTATGAAAAAAAAAAAAAATTTTTCTTTTTACTTCAGTATTGCCATTTTCCTGGAGCACGAGAAGATACAAGGCAAGGAAAGAGCTTCTCCTGAGAAACACTCTGCTAGTCTTCCCACCCCAGGCTGCTCTTGTTGTCTTCTCACACAAGTGCAGGACGTGGAGTGGGTGTCTCTCAGGTGCCCTGGCCGTCTTGCCTCGGTTGCATTGGTCTCTGGTGCATTCATACAGCTCCTCACAGGATGCTTCCATACTGAGCAGGCAGTTTTCGAGATGAAGTTAGGTCAGCTGGTTTTCCCTTACGGTATTCAGCCCTCTGTGAAGCTCTGTCTTTTGGCACACTCGGCAGCGTGTATTGTCAGGCCTGGCAGCTCACCTGTGCTTCACGCTCCCCGGCAGCCTCCCAGCAGCGTGGGAAGGGGAGCTCACCGCTGCCGCCACCGCCTCAGCCCCGCTCGGCCGTTCCTAATGCTGGCAGCCACACTCCCCAGTTCACACAGACAGCAGCTCCCAGACACAGCGAATCGAGACAGACCCTCTGGCAGCTGCCCGCAAGCCTGGTCTACACTTTTTTAATATGCACACAATTCCATGCAAGAGCTCAGTGACACCACGGTGCCCCTCACCAAAGCCCTGCCCACACAAGGGCTGAGACCTTCCTGAGCTCCCAGCTTCTGGCACTTAACGTGACTTTCTCCCACAGTCACAGAACAGACCCAACAAATACCATCCAAACTGTTTTGCTGTGAAACAACAGAAGTGGGATGAAATCACCTACAAATCATAAAGGTGTGTTTCAAGCACTGAGGGTAATCAGAAGTTTCTTTTTTTATGGCAACTGATTTAAAGCAAACAGAGAGATTCACATGCCTGGCAGTGAGGTAAGACATCAGATCTGCTCTAGATGATCTTCTGCAATGTTGACATTGTACTGGGCAGCTCAGCTCTGCACAGAAGACAACAACTTCTGAAATGATGGCAGCCACTGTAACACAGATCCTCAAACCTGCTTCTCACAACCACTAAAAACTACATTTGCTTCTAATTGGCATTTTTCCCACCCTCCTGGAAATGCCATGATTAAACAGTTGGTTTTTTTCCAAAAAGTTGTGACTTAAAATAAACACACAAAGTTTCTTCTGAAAATGAGACCTTAATCCCAATTTCAGCGATCATGCAACTGCTAGAGGAGTAGCGCCGCTCAGCACCCAGGCCAGGCATCTCAGCCATGGATGGGCAGGCAGACACACAAAGCACTGGCAGCTGGGCAGCTACCTCCAGACATGACCATTCCTGCCTGCTGCCTGAAAAGGACCGATTTTCTGGGGTGAAGTACCCTAAGGCTCATCTCATTCTGTCACCAGACACCTCCTAGTCAAACAGGAGCTGCCAGGGAAAGGAGTGAATGAGATTTGCAGCAGCAGTTGCTAAGGATTATAAACTGCTCTTGCAACAGAAGAGGACAGCTCAGAAAGACACTGACTCCATATCTGACTTTTTATTCCACCACCCACTCAGATTACAGCCCAAAGCCTTCACAGGGTACTACACCCTCCACCATTTGGGTCGTTGACCATTTATGTGCACAGCTAACGAATTTGAAAGCTGCAAATCAGGCAGGGGAAAAGGGGTTTTGACATCTACGACCGCTTCATCTGGTTTACACCTGCATTTATGGCATACGTGGAAAGTGCATCCAGATCACACTTTCTTCACTGTTGAAGTGCTAAGGCTTGGACAACTGGCCCAAACCAGAGTTGACCTATATATGAATCCTGTATATTTTATAACTGAAACCATTGTGCCAGTAGGTATGGTACCAAGTTATAACAACGCACTTAATGCTGATGTAAAAAGTGCTAAAGCATTGAAGTACTGAAGCCTGAACAACAGGCCCCAAGCCGAAGCTGCTAACTTAGTATGTAATCATTAACAAAGTCTGTAAACTCGCTGGTGAAAGATGCAGCTTAGACAAAATATAATCAGCAGTGAGGAGAGAATGTATCCAGCTTCCCTTGTTTAGCTTGTTCAAGGCTGAGAACCCAAGTATCTGGCCTTGCTGGAAACTCCCTTGGTTTCGCCCCCTGAGCCCTGGCCAGGCTTTGAGTGGAATCCAACAGGAGAATGAATCCAGAAATTTTCCGCTCAAAACAAAGGTGCCAGCTATTCCGGCTGGTCCATCTCTGGTATCTAAGGCTGGGCCCACTCACAGCGACTCTGGACGCCTCACCTACGGGTGGAGGCACCGCACAGGATTTCCCACTTGCCGGGACAGGCTCTCCAAACCCTCGGTGTGACCAGGGCTGCCCAGCCACTGTGGGTCTGGATGATGAAAATATATGCAAGTGGTGATGTATTTGTCTTAATCTCCATTCTCTCTCTCGTGTAGTAATGATTTAATGCATTACCCTTTTTATTCCTGTTTGCTGCTTTAAATGCACTATTCTGCTTTTTCTTACTGCATGCTTTCTGTATTACACTGTTACATTGGTTATCAGCAGTAAAATACACCTACTCTTTTCACTCTGGTGTCTGAGTTCAACTGGTATCCTTAATCAGCAGAACAACCATAGACGGGGACCACAGGAATTACCCGTGTCATGTAGAAAATCTACTTAACTTCTACCAAGGACCAAGATCCTCTGTAAGACATTCTGAAGGGGTAAGTGCTAACTCCCTATGTAGGTAACAGCCTGAGCCCTATTTCCTAATAATGTCTGACCTGGAGGTCAAGACAAGCCATCCAGTTCTCTTTTTCAGTCAAGCAGGAGAACCGTTAGCTATAGAAGGTAAACTCTTTAGAGCAAAAAGTGTCCTTCTGAATGTGTTTGTGTTAGGATTAGCACAACAGAGTCCCCTGACAAGCAACCAAGGGGAAAAAAAAAAAAAAAAAAAAAAAAAAAAGAGGTATTTGTAGTGTTGAGGAGGCCTGTACAAACACAGTGCAAATGAACAAGAGCCCATGTTACCTTTCAACCCTCTTACTGAGTAGTGCTAGTGGTTGCCCACCCTTCTCTCACATGTGAGCCCGGAGACACTCCTGCCCTGAGCATTACACCCTTCAGCACTTACTGATGACAAAAGAAGGTGCAGTTTACACTTACTTTTACAGCTCCATTAAAAGGTGACCTGCAAATAAAAAAAAAAATCAAGCACATTTAGTATTATGTGCTGAATGCCCCCAAATAAACAGGATTAGATGAGCATTCAGCCCTCATGTAAAATCTAGGTGAAAAAACTGGCACTGAATGTGTACTTTGATTTTACACTCATGAAACAGAGTCCTTCCTAACAGCAATGTAGTGAGCAGCTCCTGACAACTACTTGCTTCACATTTCCGCCTCTCGCTGCTTGCAGACAGCATACTGGCATGGACATGTGGCAGAAATATTATTCCTCTGAATAGCATATTCCTGAGAGCACCACAAGAAGGCTGGCAAAGGCAAGAGGACAGCAGGCAGGTCCCACTTCCCCTGCTTTCTCTCTCGTCATCCTGCTCAGGCACGAAAGGCCATGCTTTCCAAATGCACTGACCTGACGCTGGGCTAAACCCCAGGCGAAGCCACTGGTGGATCAGACATCTTTGAAGGTGACACTTTGAGAGCTGTTAAAAATATTAGCAGCGCGCTGTGCAGCTACAGGTAGAACTTTCTCCTGTAAAGTATTGATTGCAATAGCTCTTTCTGACTTGCGATCATCACATTGCTTTCCCCTCCTCCTTCTGTGTCTGGACTCGCTTCACTGACTCCCTTTCCTTGGACCCAGCTCAGGAAAGTGTTTCTGCATGTGCTTAAAATCCACCAACTTCAATGGGAGATAAGCATGTGCTTCAGTACTTTACTGACTGAGGTATTAAAATTAATGTAGACCTCACCCACCAGTGCTAGTGCTCTTTTGTACCAAATTTTTGTACCTTTATTATCAATTACTCTTTATAAAGTGATGAAAAATTAGTCCATAAGTGATTTGATTACTTCATAGCTACTCCCATTCACTCTAACTTAAAAACACAGGGACACGTAAAAGAAGATTAAGGGTTTTTCTGTCACTATAGTCTTATACTGCTCCCCCAGCACACAGAGAAGGCTGTTAAGCATTATGCTGCAGTTCTCAACCAACCTTGCTCTCCCCCCAGTTTTTATTTGCCATTTCTCCAAACTGAGGCTTCACAAAAAACTACATTAACCTACAGAAATACACTGCAGTGGTGTTCAGAAAGTTGTTAAAATGAGGTCTAGCACCCAGTTTCAAATCTCTAAACAATAGCTTTGACCTACTGTCATCAGAGTACATTCTAGTACATGCTTACTGTTTGTTGGTTTCTTTGATTTGGTTTATTTCTAATTCTTCTGCAAAAACTGATACTGCTTTAGGTGTCCAAGCTGTTAATGTAAATCAGCAACACTATCCTACAACTAAAACTCTACTATAAAAACTTTTAAAATACTGTTTTGTAAATACAAGTGTTAGAGCAGCTAGAGGTGTTCACACTCTCTACATCTAAATGTAGAATTTCAGGCAAATTGATTGACATTAACAAGAACCATTATTTAAACTAAGAAACAAAACAAGCGAGTTACACCAATTCCTGCCAACAACAATTCTTTAGTTTTTAGAAGACTGATAAAGACATCTGCAGTGGGTTAAGACAGAATTTTAAAACAATTTTAAGCAAGAGATCTTTTAAATTAAAAGTGTTGGTGAACACAGAAAAGGGAGTAGATTATGCCAGATTCACACTTACATTTTAGAAGAGGCAGATGATGGAGTTGAACTGAAAGTACTGGGCAAAAGCTGCTTGGGTTCATCATTCCTCCTTACCATCTTCCCTCAATATACCCACCTACCTGATGTCTTTCTGCTTTTGGCTAAATACGCTGCTGACATGAAAGGCAAGTTTCCTTTTGCCTTGCCTGGGAAAAAGCATGCCAGAGAACAGCGTGCAGGCATGGTCATGCCCCATGTGCAGGCATAGCGGTGTCATGCCGCTGCTGCAGCCAGGAGCATGACTGACCGCTAACAAAATAGAGGAAACCAAGCCAGAAGAAAAATGCATGGTGTCTAAACCACAAAATAAACAACGAGAATAAAAACCCCAAACAACACTTCTGTTGATTTCACGTTGCCTGTAATAACAGTGGTCATCATAGTTTAGAAAAAGATACCATCCCAGGAGCCTTCCATAACATAATACTAGCATGGCTTTTTGTTGTTGTGTGTCGCATCTAGGATCCTCCAAGCAGTCCTTCTGCTAATATTTCAGCATACAATTAAAAACAGCTAATTGTGTGTAGAGAGAACCATGCATGAAAGGGTGGCATGGGGTCTGGCTGACCCTGTCCCTCAGCAAGTGACTTCAAGAAGTGTTCAAGCAAGCCAAGTAAGACAATAGAACCACAGTAGAAATTAAAGCAGACTGCTTGGCTAAGAGCTACACATGCAGAAGTAACACTCAAATGAGACTCCTTCTCTTGAACAATTAGAAGTATGATTCAAAAGGAAAAAAAAAAAAACAAAACAAAACACCAAAACCCAAAACCCCAAGATATATACACTGAAAGATTTAAATATTTTTTAATTACTCTATCGATTTGCATTAATTTCAGCTATTTTCAAACTAACACTCAACTGTTTGACTACTAGGCAACGCCATCTAGTGATGCTAGTTGAAAAAAATAACGCTCCTTCATTTAAAATGTTGACTTGCAAAATTCTTGTTAGTGAAACTACAGTTTCAAGAGGTGTAAAGTTTCCAGTAGCTACGAGCATTTTCAAACCTACAGCATAAATTTAGCAAAAAGGTCTGAACCATTTTATTTACCCTGAAGTAATTTACAGAACTGACAACACAGAAAGTGAGCTGGGTTAATCACGTCAGAATTTTAACATGCACACCATGTAGACTTGAAATGATACAGGGATACAGTGCAAAGCCCAATAAATTACCTTCCAGTTTTGGGAATAGCTACAGATAGTATTTGTATAATAAAATAATTTACCTGATTTTTTTAAGATTTCTGTTGCTGTAAAATACCTGCTTGAAAAAATTTACCCTAGTCTTACAATATCAAGGGAAAAGAAACCCTATGCAGTTTAAACTCTCTTCTTTTAAGAGGTGGATCCACTCAGTCATCTGCTGGCGATAGCTGCTAGCTGTAATTAGCTTCTGGTGGAAATTGCCAGCAGACACAACTAGAAGTTTAAATCAATTGGCTCTGCTTCCTCCTTACAAGAAAATTGGCGTTTCAGGGCTGCATTCCAGCATGATGGATCTAAGAAACCAAAGCCAATTTGACAAGAAAGGGAAGTGTCCTTTTTCATGGCCTGCTTTAACCCTGAACATGCCGCATGTTCCTGGAGAGGATGTCTCAATTTTTCTTCTTTTTTTTTAATCCCCAAAGAAAGTAAGTACAAATATACAACAAACATTCCACCGAAAAAAGCCAGTGTTCAGCCCCAATTATTTTCACCTCACAGCTGTAAAGATAGGAAAGGGAGGGACAAGATACTAAAAGTCAGAAACTAAGAAATGTGAAACAGGACTTGCAAGAGGAAGCAGAGGCTGATGTGCAGAAAACCAAGTAAAACCTTCAAGCACTGGTACTGCCTCTGGTTCACACTCTATCCAAACGCCATGGGCTCGCGACAGTTCTGCATTTTGGCTGCACCATATTGCACCTTTCAATAGTACCACAGCAACTGCAGCACAGGTACCTGCTCTCACGCCGCCCTGCTGCACATCCTGCTTTCCCTCAGTTTTCTGCGTTTGATCAATATTTCATTATTTCAACATTCAGGGCTTCATCAGCCTGTAGCGGCGTATGGGCTGTGCATTTTTGTGACCTGTCCTGAGCTTGTCCTCCTTCATATAAACTTTGTCAAGCAAATACTGAATGTTCAGCTGCCACGAGTAAGTGGCACCATTGCTTTGCCAGCATTGGGCTTTGTGTAAGTCTTGCTGGGATTTAACTTCCTTGTATCTAACTCCTGGGGTTACCTGAAGACCTCGAAGGGTAAAGAAACACTTCCCCAATGCCACCATTAATTTGCAATGAGTATGTCTAACACATAAGCAGTCATTTTCAGTGAAATGGTATCTATAACTGGATGTTGTAACTACTCTTCAGAAATAAAAAACAAACCATGTAAAAATCTACACTGGGGGCTTCCTGAAGTCTCCATGTCAATGGCGCACATGCACACCTACCTTACCAAACCTGGTGACATGTACACAGTACAGATTTCTGTCAGGCTATCTTTCAGCTCTCACTTTACATCTACACCACAAAACTTAGTCAATGATGTCTTCAGACTCACCAGAAACTAACATGATTTGAAACATCTAAGAAACTCACATGCAAAATACACTAAATACATCACTTGCATGAAAGCTTAATGGAACAGGGAAGAGTTTAGTCAAATAGAAACTCAAACATGGCGCTTTTTTTGATACTAGACAGACCGGACACATTGTAAACCACTGGAATTATGTAAATCCTGCTGCAACAAAGTGATGGGAGTGACTGTTTTCATGTATTTCCTGAAAAGACACACAGTGACACACAGCAGAACTGCCACAACCATTCACACCACAGCTGCCCCATATAGGCACAACTCTTTCCTAAAATCTTTTAATACTCACTTTGTAACCCTGCTTACACAGGTCAGCTTCCAAAAAGGGTGTCTGGGGCGGTTATTTAGCAGAACTTTTCTAGCAGATTAACAAGAAAAAACACATGTGTGCACATGCTTGAGTATATTATCACACACAGTATTACACTTTTCAGAAAGCAGGTTTAAGAGCACTCTAAGAATTTTATTTCCTTTTAAAAAAAGCCAATTTTAATATCAAGCCTCTTCCAGCATGCTAGATGGCTTTAGCTGGATGGATCCTTTCTCCTCCAATTAAGAAGAAAAAATTCTGTAGATCTAATCCTGCCTACAGGCTACCTTATCTTTTTCTTTCCTTTCTAAAAAGCCAACACTTACTACTTAATTATAAATCTGGTGTTTTGCACAAAAACGGAATCTTTCTTAAGCTCTCTTCTGCTCTGCATTCCAAAGCTGTTTCCCAAGACTTTTATCATGTCTTTCTTGTTAAACAGTTATTAAAGAAGCCATAGAACAAATCCTGATTTTTTTCTTTAAGCAGTGGAAAAGCAAAGTTTCTGCCAAAACCCCTACATAACCAAGAATGTCAGCTAATGTACATTCAACTGCTTTCAAGGCTAAAGCAGTTTGCACTAAATAGGAATCTCACCCAGGAGTGGAAACTCTCCAAGACATATGCTCTTCAGAAAGAGAGTGAGCAAGAGATTAATAGCCGTACAAAGAGGAGCAGGGAAAACTGCATTCATACGTAGTCCAAGGATTCCCTGCACACTTAGGTGCTGTGGAGTGCTTAGCCCTCTAATATCCTGGTTTCACACCCTGTGGCTCCATCCCCCAGGCAGTGTGGAGCTGGAGGACACAAACCAGTAGTTCAGCTCTGCCATGAGTAACAGGAACCTTAAGTCTTTCCTGATGGAAAGCAGGCAGCTGCCAAACCGAATGTGCTTCATACAGCACTCTGCCTCTCTGAGACACCGTTCACTCAAAACTCAAAGTTGGCTTCACCCAAAGTATCTGTCTGAGCAGAAATACGGCCCATAGGCTTTGCTACTCCCGTTGAGATCTCAGCTCGGTTTCTGTATGCTTGCTCTTTTCTAAAGGGCAGAACAAAGAGAATATTTGGCTTTAAAAATGCCTCAGAAAATTTACAACTGAAAAATTACATGAAAAGTGTACAGCTTTAATTACATCTCTCAAGGGGACAAGATAGCATTTTTTGCGTCCCCATCTTGTCTTTGCTCTGCCCTGGAAATTCATGAGATGATTGCTCGTATTTGTAGGGGGAAAAGTGACCTACATTACATCCTCAGCAGATCATGTAAATATCAGGAGGTAAAGTCTCACAGAATTAGTTTACATTTGAAACATTTTCAAAATATTGTTTTAGCTGGGTATAATAGACCACCATAAGATGTGACACACAGCAAACACAGGGCTGCAATTAAACAGCTGGCAAACAGCCAGGAAGAGATAAAGGCCCAGGCTGTCACTTGCTAGACAATATATATAGCTATTTTGGCAGCCAAAACCGAATGTGATAATTGAGCCATGACACATTAAAAAGGCACACAATTTCCAAGGAAAGAGTTCCTGAGCACTAAACAGGGAGTATCTATAGTGTGCTTACAGTGAACCAAGATTTAGGAGTAATAATAAGATCGGACTGATTACAATTCTGTAGTGCAAAGCCAACCTTGTTTAATGCACTGCACCACTGTAAGCAGTAATATACAACCAGACAGAAAAATACACGTGCGAAGCCCACAGAGGCCGTCAGGATTAGAAACAATGGGAATCTGAGGAACGTGTGGCATTGTGTTGAATTGTTTCTCTACATATTTTTTATATTAATAAGGATTTTATACAGTAGCATTCTTATTTTCATAAATTACAGTGCATTCGATTTGACTTCCAACACTGGGAAAACCCCCAATCTATATAAATCAATTTTAAAATAAAAATATACAGTAATACATGAAGAGTAAATAACTCCTCAGACTCACACTTTTGCTGTAAAGAAAAATGACTGCTTTGTTTAAGACATGAAGAACCTTAACACTGACAGCAATAGCTGTTTGGAAGACAAAGTCCGGGAGCTTTTCTTGTGTTTCACTGCATGTTTTATTAAATAACCTAAGGACACAACAAATGAACAAATGTACCAAATGAAGACACAGTTTTAAGTTAACACCCAACAGCTATATAAAGCCTCCTATAAATGCACTCCATCAAATTAACATGCTGACATCAATTGCATTTCCTTCTTCAGCAAAGGACTTGAAAGCCTATACATCGTCAGCCCCCAGTCCATTCAATCACTAACCTCCCACAAAGTGTAGGTACTTCATGATCTAAAATTACGCTTATATAAAAGAAAAGCTAAATTTAGCTCTATAATAGGAAAATCCCTATGAAGAGTTTACTTCCTAATCTTATTCTAAATTTAACCACATTAAAGATGCAGTCAAATAAAGAAATTGCATGTGTACCATCCCCAACTAAAAGTTGCAGTGTAACAAGAGAGATTAAAAAAATTGTAAGACTCCACTTTTAGGCCCGTTAGCACCAGTGATATCAACAGCACAGCTCTTCATAACATCAACACCAGTGAACCAGAACCGAGTGCAGTGATACTGGCAAAACTTCTGGAAATGATCTGCAGCACTGGGCATCAAAGTAGAAGGGGAAAATATAGAGACATTAAGAAGGAGTCCCTTCAATTTAACCTAATTTCTCATCTCAAATAAAAATATCAAGGTGCTCAAAACCAAGCAGATTTCCTCAAAACAAATTCCCTCACCCACCTCAAATGCCCAATGCATACTTCATATCTAACAACCAGAGAAAACTGGCATTGCCATACTGGGCCAAAATGAAGAACGAGCATCAATACTTGACTTCATACTAAAAACAGTACAAGAAACTGTAATAATTATATAATCTACTTTTACAAAACGATCTTTAATGGCTGTGATAGTAACTTCATTAAGTGTCAGTAAAGGAAATGAAAAAGCTTGAAGGTGAGGTCAGAACATGCACTTTTGGCTGCTTCATCAGGAGATGCATCAAATATGTTATTTCTGTCTGAGAAACAACGGACTCCCAAGGGTAGCTGTTATGCAGTCCCAAAAAGAAAAATGAAATCTTGATACGAATTCTTCTGACCCCCAAATTAAAAGGAGTGTAAGGAGACAACTGCAAGAATAAATTAGTTGATCTTAATCTGAAAATGTCATGCTACTGGGTATATAAATGGCATATTATAATAGTGAAATATATTAAGGAAGCATCGTTCTTTTCTTTTTTTTTTGTCCCCAATACTGCAGCAGACACACAAGCATATTTTATTCCATAGGCTCTGCCAAGTGATGTTTAGTGGCAGCTGAAACAAGGCCAATTCACTCTCCCTTCAGAAAAGCATTTAAACACACATACAAGTTTTCCTGAAAAAGGTGAGAAAGGTGTGGTGTGCTTTTTCTGACGCAGGGCCACAAAGCAGAAAGGCAGTAAAAAGGTAGAAACAAAAGAGGAATAAAGAGAAGTAACTCCCAGTTAATTAACATAGCTCATACACTTGCCCCTTGCCCAAATATCCTATGAAATCTCAGTAAAAAGATAATTTTTCATGGATTCTGTATTCTGGCCTGACTGTGGACAGACAGTTATGAAAAGAGCTCTGAAGGAATTAAATGACATCCAAAAAGTAAATTTTCATACAGATTAAGGGAAAGTATGATGGAAAACTGTTTTAGGACAAGAAACAAACATACATAAATATAAGTAGCTTTGCAGTTTGAGAACATTCAGGGACTGTGAATAGAACTGTGCCAGGCAGAAAAGGAAAGACTAAGTAACACATATCAAGAGTAATACTACAAGTAGGTAGTTTATTTACACCTATCAGGGAATCAGGGAGTGTTTCTCATTATGATTATGTTAACTCCATTCAACCTTTGGCCACTACTAATCAGCTGTAATTGCAAAAGAAACTTTGTCTGAAAATACAGTGAATTATAGGTAAAAGTTTTTAATGTTCTACTGCATAAAGTAGTAGCTGTAAAAAGGTGTGTCCCAGTATAATGCAGAGTACTAATCCTCCCCACAAAGTAGAATACCCTGGAGTAGATAATGACATTCTCTGCAAAGTAAATCCTCTCTTTATTTATACTCTGGCACAGTTTCCCAATGTTTACATTTATTCAACAAGCCAAAAAATTACTCAAGACTTATTTTTTCTTTATATTTCATGTTTTGAAGAACAGTGAAGCTCTGAGCACCTGGGCCATAATTAAATCTATAATTCATCCAGCAGCATGAAGACTAATACACAAAAAATAAATTAACTTCACCTGTCAGAAGAATTAATGATACCAGGAACAACTTATTGCAGATACCCAAAATGAGAACAGAGAGGTTTTATAGTAAAGCCTCTCTCTTTCAAACTTCACTTAGGAAGATCTTTTTCCTCAAATTCCTATTCCAGTGGTAATCCAGACTCCAAAAACTTTAGAGGCTAGGAAAAAAAAAAAAAAATCCAAGAAACTACTAATTGACAAATTGAGAGGCACAATAGCTGTTAGCACAGTCACTTTGGGTCACACTACAAGCGGAGCACAGCTACCCAGTGTGCTGGGCCAACACTGTTCCTCGCCAGGAGAAAGAGGTGCCCTTGGCTGGCACCATGCTGCTGGCGCTGGGGCAGAGCTGGGGCACCCCAGGGACACGGTTGCTCTGAACAGAGGTTTCGGCCCCTTGGGACCACATGAAGCTGGCCCAATGTCACCCAGTTTATACACCCCCCCTAGGACAGAAGAGCACAAAGGTGTGTTTCTCTGTCCTGTTCTGCATACAGACTGGATAAAAGCCAGGGACTGGCCTGCACCTAGCACAGAGACTGTAGTTACCCACTCCAGCCGTGCCAGGATGACTCACGGAGCTTTGCACTCTGACAGCTGACTTCGTACCAAACAGAGACGTTGCATGTGGAAAGCACAAGCAGTTGCAGCACAGCATCCCACAGATGCTGCTTGTCAAGCATTCACTACTAATGACATCTACTGCAAAACTAACCCCTCAGTTTTGTGATCAGCGACCAACTTCAGAAAAAGATCAACAGAATTACTTTCAGAAACAACATTCAGTGCACTGCATGGACTGCTCACTGCACAATTTAGTGTTGCCTTTTTTTTTTTTTTCCTTCAGGCTTCAAAAGTCAATGGCTCTTTCAAAGTTAACAAATCTCGAATGCTTCTGGGCATAAATGGATTTGGATTTGGACTAAGATCTGGGGCAACAAGGTCTCTTGCAACTACCTGTTCTTCTTCACGTACTTTCAAGAAGCAGAAAACCAAAGTGACATTTCTATTGGTGCAGCAGTATTTTTCGAACAGCACTCTTATTTGTCCACCTCCTGAAACTAGCTGCTATCACACTGGCAGGCATGTGTCATCTCTAGTGGAAAGTTGCCCAGCCTGGATGGAGGATTTTATAGAGGGAAGGTATCCATCTTATCTTAGGCGTAGGAATAGGTACACTCCCTGTCCCTCATCTCCTTACTCCCATGTTTAAAAACAAAAAGAGTGCAAGCACAGCTGAGTCTGACAACCCAGATAAGAAATTTTATTTACATTTACTCTTCAAAGGTCAGAATCTGAATACAAGAGTAAAGGAAAATTAAGCACACCAAATTTGCATTTGTCAGAAAACAAAGCAGAGAGTTACCAAAACCTCCATCACAGTCCTGCCCGAGTGAAAAGTAGACAGTAGTCATTTACAGCACAAACACCAAGCACGGCCTGCTCCTCAGCTATGAACACAGAGCAGACACAGAGCAATTCAGAGGCAATGCAAATAGCCTAAATAGCATCCAGCAGGATGAGGAGTCACATTCATTCACTGAATGGCACAGTCCTCTATGTAGAAGGTACAGGTTCCCTTAGAGGGGAACAACCTGCCAGCACTCAGCCCTACCACCCTGCTGGGACTCGGGCTATTTCAGTCGGCAGAGCTGTACCAGGGAGCCCAACAATGCTCTATGCCTACAGCCATGCGAGCCAAGCAGCCAAGAAATCCAGAAAGCTGAGTTCCAAGTTCAAAGATTTATTTTTCCAGTGTTACATACAGCCTGGGTATTTGCGAGAACAGATTAATTTTGGCTTATGATTTCTAGGCTAGCAAAGCTTTGTCTGCCTCAGACTACAGAACTGTCACCCATGCTTAAATGGGATAAGGACCCAGGGACTTTGAAATTTTCTAATAAAATCTCAGTGTGAGAGTTAAAATGTCAGCACATAACTGTTTCACTAGTGATCACCTAACAGAAGCAGACAGCAAATACATTTGACCCATTCCACACACCCCCTGCCTAACTCAATCCTTCATGTGCTTCCATTTCTCTCATCACACACTAAGTCAGATAGGAGCATACAAGGTACAAAATTAACCTCATTCCATGCAAAGCAGAAGGTGCCACTGTACAGATTTCATTAATAAAAATTTAAAATTTTGCATCAGCTTCTCCAGCATTTGAACTAGGCTGGAGCACAGTGACAGACCTGGCCACAGACACTGGGACGCAGCTGGCGCAGGGCACTGCAGACGCGCTCCGCGCCCACCACCCAAAACACAGCACTGAGTTGTGAGGTCGTTTGTTGTGACCACCAATTCCCCTTAGGAAAGGGGCAGAAAGAAACTTAAAAGGAGAATCTGAAAACACCCGATAACTATTAACAAGCTAACAGTTACACAATTTCTCACTGCTTGTATCTGAAGGGATAGAAGGCTAAAGGTGAAGAAGGTTAGCTAAAGCAGAAGGAACCTTTTCCATCTTTCCAGTTGCCTAATGGAAAGTGCCTAAAGTGGCAATCATTTTAACTGTTAAAAAATAAAAAAAAACACAACACTTTTTTTTTTTTTTCCCCTCAACATACTAATACCTTTTAAACGAATCTACTACTGAAAACAGCTTCACATATTAACTACAGCTTCAGTGCTATAAACTCATGGTTGCACAGAAAAAGTTCAAAACATCTCACAGATGCTTCTATACCTTGGCATCAACTTCCAGAACCAGCTCCTCCTTTTCACCTCCATTAAAACACTACAGAGAACAATAAGGATCACCATCACACAATGCTAGGCCAAATTAATTTATTAGACCTTCAGCAAATAATTATTTCTAGTTCCTTCTGCCCAGATCAGAATTACCAAAGTCAAACTGAACACATTCTTACAGCATTTTCTTTCTGTACAGAAAGAAAGAAAAAAAAAAGATAACAAAACATCTATCTGATCAGTACAGCTCACATCTTTCTCTATGTCCTCCATCCCTGACCACACCTTCACTAATTTCTAGTAAGGCACACTTGTCATTGTATGGGAACATCCTCCATAATGCCCTTTATATCTAGGAGAACCACACAGTGCTCAGTCTACAATAGTTGTTTTGGTATCGACAACCACTACTGTTAGCTTGCCTTCTAACTGATAAGAAGTTATTTTGTTTCTTCTATTCCTAAACAAAAAACCCAAGCAGGCTTAACAAAACACGAAGACTTAAAATAATGCTAGTCTGCGGTACTACCATGAAAAATAGCCAACCAAAACACCTGAAACAAAAATGCTTTCACTGCATTTGTTCTTAGAAAATCTAGACAGTAATTGATTTCTCCACATATTGATCTATTTAAGGTTTGGTACTGCATATTATCAAACAAAACACTGCTCTCTTACTGCTCTGTTTTGTTACTGTCCCTTTTACTTCAGAAAATTGTTCCTTTTTAAAAAAACTGAGTCATGGTGTGTTTGCTCTGGTGTATCAACTGTAATTCTGGCTTTCAGTTACTTAAAAAAAAAAAAAACAAAAAAAAAACCCGAGGCAAACCAAACTCAAAAAATGAGGTAGCCAGGTTGCTACTGCAAGTCTTCACAGTACCCCAGCAATCCCAAGCATGCTGTGGAGGAAAAGGAACATGGAGCTAGGCACTACCTGGCTGTTTAAAATTTGTATGGGTATCAAACAAAATATCTACTCCAGACAAGCAAACACTTCTGCAGCCATAGACTGTGCTTCAAATAGTTTATCGTGTGAAGATCACCCTCTCAGATTTGATTACTATTTAATCATGCTTGTAGAATTTTAGGTTGTATAGTCTTTCCACCTCTTGCATAAGTTTGTTTAATCACTCAGACTATGCTTAACGTGCAGTAGGTTGTGCTGTGTAACTTAGATCACTTAAATTTGCTTCCATGGGAATATAGTGTTTGTTACAGCGTTCATTACATGTTGATTTTAGTCTCCTAAGACCTCTCTTTGCTTTTGCTTTATAGGCTAGAAATTAAATCAAATCTCCCCACAAGATGTTGAAGTCCAAAACTCTAAACACAAAACTGGGCTTTGATATAATGGGTTTGGTTCCCTGGGCCCTTGAGGTATCTGTAGAGGGAAGTGTCACTAAATCTGTAGTGTCCCACTACAGCTTCCGTCATGGGTACTAATGAAGTAGACACAGATATGCCCTAGGTATCTATGAACAAGTTAGGACGGGCATCAATGCGCAATGGTAACACAGAGCTTATTGTCAACTAACCATCCCTTGCACCACTTCACTTGTCCCATGGATCCTCCAGTCTGGATGAGGTCTCTGATGCTGAGATACCAGGGGGAAGGAAAAAAGCTAGTTAAAGTATAAGCATACCCCAGGCAGTGACTGCACAGTAGACAAGTCCTTTGTTTGCTAGAAAAGGTGCTTGTGTTCAGGGAGGAATCTGGCTGTCCATTGTCTGCTACAATAGCCACAGCTTCACAGCAAGAATCACCATCAGCTGAACATATCGCCTATTGCATAGCTACTAATCTACTGTAATGCTTTTTTTCCCCAAAAAATCACTCTGCTCAAAGCATTCACAGTCTAAATGTTTTACTTAGACTGCAAACAAAAGTAGCTTTCTGCTGCTAACCTTCCCTTACAGAAAGAAAAACATCAATGTTTCTCTTTGCCATTTGTTTTCCTTTTGTCCCATGGAATCTGACCTGCTGATGCTCTAATGATTTACTCTGTCTTTAATATTTTGGTGACTTCCATGTCTAGGTTTCAGAGCGGAGTGATAATAACCTGAGTTCAGACTTAAACCACCCCACAACAGCCTCCAGCTCAATGAACTGACCTGGCACAACTGAGAACGCCCAGCTTTCTGCAGCACCCAGTACTGCTAATCCAGTTATGGGCGGCTTGAGTGATAGGCATAGCTACATTTGCTCAAGCTATGCCGATCAAGCATCCACAAGTCAGGCTGGCTTTGCACTCAATGCTTACCTTAATTTGCTTACTGATTTCCAGCCCTGCCACTGAAGCTATATGAAGGGTTTCTGGCAAGGGAGGAACCCATCTCAAAGACAATCGAGTTGTGAATCCTTGAGGCTGGCCTTTAGCTTTGCCGTCTGCTCTTTGCCTTCCTTGGCTACCTTCCCAGCGCCTGCACCCTTCTGCATGCCTCAGAGAGGAACTACTGAAGTTTATAGCAGCATTAACTCATCAACTGGAAACCTGCCAGGCTGCTTACATTTTCACTACAATCTTCTGAGCCCTGACTCCAGAGGGTGCTTAGAGTTAGGATCCATGGTCAGAGGCAGTATGCTATACAACTGTTTTCTGATGTGCTTGGATCCATTTGCGCTGTTGTGCACAGACGCATTAGGGCTTGCCATCTCTAAAATCAAAAAATGTCCCTTGCTTTGTTTATCTCAGTGTTAGAGGTACTTACGTGCCTGCGGAACAAAAGCAGAGAATCTAAGCACAGAGCACATGAGGTATCAAAATACCAAGATCTACTGCACAGTCAGTGTTCTTTGTTTCTCACAGAGGTGACATACCTTTGGAGACATGATGACATGTGTGTAGCTTATTTCTACTTAGCAGAACATGACAACCTTGTGAAAGAAAAGTAGGATTGGACCCAAGATGGAAAACAAAGCCAAAATAGGTGAAAAAAAAAAAAAAAAAAAATCAGCAGAAAAATCATTTGCTTTTCCTAATTGAGAACAGGACAAAACCTGTGTGCTACCGGTGTCTGTTTAAATAATTGCTGTTACTGTTGTTGCTTGAAATCACAGAACCTGTGTATTTTTCAGGATGTTTTTATACTACAAAACCACTTCCTGATGAGCTTTCCTTTAACATTGTCATTTAAATCCAGTATCACAGACAGCTTGGTCAAACTGGTCCTCAAGAGGTCACTTAGTCCATTTCCTGCTTAAAGATAGAATCAACAGTTTCTAAACTGCTCCTGCCAGTCATTTGTCTGAACTTTGCTATTAAAAACCTCTGGTGATGCAGATCCACCACCTCCTTATACATACCGTCTTTATAGCTAGGTACTCCTCAGGTCTAATTAGGGCTTCATTATGGCAATTTAAGTTGCTCTCCATAACCACCAGACAGGACTAGCAACAATCACCTTATTTCCTTTGCAGCAACTTTCTTCCATATGCAAAGATTATTCTTTCTTACTTAGGAAAGTAAGATAATATGTATTCTGTCCAGCTAGCTCATGTCACTTTGCAGTGTTGTGCTTAAAATCAGAGAAGGTACTCCAGCTGGCCTTTACTAGTGTTGAACTGAATGGGATGGCTTTATATACCACGTTTCCAACACTTTTTTTTTTTTTCTTTTTTAAAATACATCTCCCCATTGTGACTGCTGTTCTATTTATTTCTCTTGCTGTGGCCTCCTATTGTTGATTCCTGGAAAGCCCATGATCCTCAGAGAGGCTACACCTTTTCTGAAGAACTGTTCCTCATCCAGTCTTTTTCTCCCCATGGATTTTTGCATATGATTATGCCTACTAAGTGCTGCGCCTTGCAGTTCTCATTATTAAATTACATGCTATTTTTAAGGTCACTTCTTACATTTGCCCACATCATTTTGCATTCTAGTCCTGTCCTCCAATGTGTCTACAACTCCTTTCTTTCCACCGTCACCTCCAAATGCAATAGTTATATGCTCTAGTCCAGTATCCATGTCAGTAATGAAAACACCAATTACTAATGACTGCAGGATGGTCCTCTACAGAGCCTCTCTAACAAATTCTTCCAACCTGAAAGTGACCCACTGGTAACTACCATGGTCACCCTGGTGTTTCATCAAGGCAAACTCTTCATTTGTTTCTGAAAGCAATGCTTACAGCAGTTTCAACATTGTCAACTAAACCTGTATCTGAGCTGCTAAAATACCTAGCCAGTCTGTTTTACAGTAAGTGCTATAAAATTAACAACTGCTTCAGACACAGTTCTGAACTAGATAACAGTATAATGCACTCTCTGCACAGGGAAAATTAATCCAAATTAACCGTAAGCAGGCTAGGACTCGTTTATCGCTAGCAGTTACTGGCTTTTCAAAGTAAGGCATCAATTTGAAGTTACAGCACAGTTCCTGGCTAGCCTAATGGCATGCATACTCCTGTCCTAGATGGCAGCTGGAAATCCTTGCTCCTGCCTACTTAGCCCTGAACTCAGAAAACATACTCAAGGTATTTTTCATTATGTCTGTATTACCTGTTTCGAAATGTTCCACATCTATGCAAATCCTAGTTACACCAGCTCCAAGAAAACTCCACACATCAGTTCTATATGAAGCAGTCACCTCATTTGAAATAAAGTGTTTAATGTAGTTCAGCTGATTCTCTGGTATTTGCATTTTGTTAATTTGAATTAAAATTAGGTATCCCGAGTCTGTAAAAATAAAGATCAAATCAAATCAGAGTAACTGATATACACAGACAAATCAGTCTGATGGGAAAGCATTCAGTGTGCTAGAACCTTGCCATACATACTCTTTACGCAAACTAAATATGACAGGCTGGCAGTGGTGAGCAATGCACAGTTTGAGTGTAAAAAGAAATATATATATATATGTATATATATGGCATCTTTTAAACAGTTTTTATCACAGAGCCTGAAGGGCCTCCGTACAGTTACACAAATGGATATCTGAAAAGCAGATTTGTCCTTAAGTCTAAGGACACATTACTTTGCAGCTTTTACAAATTTTTGCACAACAATGCTTAAAGAATTGTTTAAAAAGCTCATGCAGCTCAGGCTCTTCTATTGTTTCCAGATAAAAAGTTGACCTAATAAGGGTCAGTTCTCTAACACCAGTAGCTGAGTGAAAAGTGTTTGAACTATTTCTACAACTCTAGAGTAGACAGAGAGCCATGATTTTTTTTTTCCTTTCATTTTGACAATAATGCTAATAAAAACTTGTGAAAGACTTATATGACCTTTTGACTAACACACAGACATTTAGGAGCATGTACGACAGCATGGTGGGCATTGCTTACACAAGTGCTTAACCTGCAAATATGTAAGCATGAAAACTTACTCCCGTGCGTAGATATGTTGATTTGTGTTGCATAACCCTGTCTTAATTATGCCACTGAGATTACTTGCATGAGAAATTCACTGTGTGGGGGTTGGTAAAAAACCTTGGTTTATAGCTTGCAAGAGGTCGATACTAGCACAGGGAAAAAAAAAACTTGAGGCATTTTGAGTTAGTGGATCTGTCATCTACTTTCAACTGAAAAGAAAGTAATTTAAATATTCTCACAATTCAAAATATTCAGGAGTTACACAATCTTCCACTGTTGCATTTTTTTTAATAAAAGCATGTTAAATAACAGTGCACTCTAGCTCTACTTAACACTTAAATGTTTTACTGAAATGTCTTTCTAAATTTGTTTCATCCCTACTCCTTAAACAGTTTCACTGACTGCCAACAAACAAGGTATAAGCCACTCTGCACACATAAATACAGCAGAATCAGGCTGTTACTACAAATGGACAGAAAATAAAAAATACCAGACCTCTGACTGCTGTGCTAAATTACACCACTCCTTCCTACTCTGACTTAGACTATACTCTTCTGTTAAGAAAGAGGGAGGGAGGAGAATGAAAGAAAATGCTTAGCAGAAACAATTCTAGATAAATCAAGGCTATCTCTAGATAAATCTATCTTTAAATCACTGCGAGCCACTGATTTACGTTCAGCAACTAACAATGAAGGAATTGCTTTAGAAGGAACCACATGTTCGGAGCTGGAAAATACTAAAAAGTGTAGTATTTCAATATTCACTCGAGCACTACTTCAAACATGTTCTTTCAGGAGTTGCGACCCCTCTTCACTGTATTTTTGTAACTGCAACAGCAAACTTTTGTATAGGGAAGGAAACGTTAGAAATAATCGTGTGGGTTTGTGTTCTCAAAACCATTCTGCAAACTTCACCCTTCTTTTCTTGCAGCACGCATTTATTGCACCAGGTGGTGAGAAAGTGCATGCTGGGCCAGGAGAGACAAGTATAATGTAACTATCAGAAGATACATTATCAAGCAGAGTTTGGGTGATGTTTTTTAAATTTTGCTCCTTCAGCTTCAGCAGAGGCATTTCTGCACACACTCCTAATACCACTGTCTCTAACATACCTTAATCAACTTCTCCTTCTACAGGGAACTATTTAGCATTCACAGCTGGGGTTTTCACTGCAGAGGTGAAATAAGCAAAACTGACTTTTTTTTTTTCTTTCTCAGTAAGAGTCAATGAAGACTTTTGCCCAATAAGAAATTAACAGAATAAACACAAAACTGGGGAACTGCCATTGATCTGAAAAGTCAACAGCTTGACTGGAAAAAAAAAAAAAAAGTACACGTAAAGACTTGGGCAACATTTATGCTATGTACAGGGGACTGGTATTTGACTGCATTCAGAATATTCCTCCTCTTACTGATTTTAAAAAAGCAACAGAAATAATGCCTGGCTTTGACAAAGAAGAGATGGAAACTTATTACATTTGAGAGACAAAGGAGCGGATTGACTTATTCATATCCTGGTGCGTCTGACAAAATGCTTTGTGTGAACAATGCCTACTCTGATGGGAGGGAGGAAAAATCCAGCAGAGTTAGTTTGAATCACCTATTTAAACCGTTTAAGCAAACTTAGACGATTTTTTTTTTCTTTTTTTTTTGTTTTTCTCCCCTCCCTGGGGAGCACTATGGTGAAATCACATGAATCTGCTTCACTCACTGACTGGAGTAGGCACCTCCATGGCAGAACTGGAGCAAACCACAGCTGTGCAGTAACATCTTCAACAGGCACAACTGTTTGCAGAGTAAACATTTGCCTATAACTTTACTGTAGATAGAGTATGTTAACAAAAGGAAGGCTTCTACCAGCTTAGCTGCGGCGCCTTCTTCACTAACACAAGGCTGCGTTAGCTCAAATCCAGCACTACCTCTGCACGTGGAAGAGCCTGCACCACCAGCACAATTGTTCATTGCTCCTCATTGTTTCAGACAGCTCAATTGAAAGAGCTTAAATTGCTTGTCTGAAGAATACCTTCACAATATTGCTTTAAATACATACTGCAATGCTTCCCCACTGATGGGGTAATAACCACAGTGAGACAGTTACAAACATCTGGATTCACGGGTCCATAACTAAACCAGTAATAGCATTCGTCTGCCAGAGTTTTGCAGACATTTTTCTTTGTGTCAAACTCCAGACCGTGGGGTTGGGTTGGCAACACTCTGCAGTGTAGAATTAGCCCAAGATGTGGCAGTAATGAAAGGGACAAATGCAGTCCTTAAGAAGCAGAAGAATCCTGTATTAAAACAAAACCCCTACATGTCTTGCTCCCATTGTGCTCAGTACACATACTTCAGAGTGTTATTTTAAAATAAGCAATTTTTAAATGAACTACTCTTAAATTATCAACCTACTTGCAAGCCTAAGAGAGGCTACAAACAGCAAAATCACCAACTGCTACCTTTTGTAGTATTGCTCAAGAAATCACCTTAGTATGTATCAGCATACAAAGCCTGAAAATAAATAGTGATTGAGACAGTAATCTCTATTAAGGAAAATCTTTTCAACAGACTTATCAGGTCAGGCACTCACTAGCTAGAGGATGAGACAGGGCAGGGAGCCTTTGGGACAATCCAAGCAGCTCTCCCTTGGTAAGAATTCCCATTTCCCAGCAGCTACAAAGGAGGAAAGTTGTCCCTCTGACCAGTGCTCTAAGGCACGTGTTTTGTCCAACCTTTTTTTTTTTTTTTTTAACCACTTGTTTTCGATGTGTGATCTTTAATTTAACAAAGAGAAGAGATTAAAACCAATTGACAAAAAAGAGTATAAAATGCTTAAATTCTCCCATTTGCACGGGAAAGATGCAGTATCTCAATTCACCTCTTCTTACACCATATGAATTAAACTCTGGGTAGATACACTGATTTTGGTGTTTGCTTTCATTTTGAAAGTTTATACCAAACTGGATTTGTTGTAAAATGGACTGTAAACTATAAACTAAGTTGGCACAGGTGTTACTAAATTTACTTAATACTGGGTTGAACTTCAAATACTTTCCCACAAAGATGAACAACGATGAATTTTAGAATGGAAATGAGGAGGAGTGAGGAAAGAAGACAGGGAATATCTATTTTTGCTATTGTGGATCAGCAGAGCAGCCAGGAACAGCTAAAGGAAGCTGTCATAAATCATGGTACCCCTGGGAACGGCCTCACTTGTGCCAGCCCTAAAATCCAGGAAGTACGATGTGTGTCTGAGCTGGCTGTGCCCTGCTCTACCTGAGCTGCAGCCTCCAAGTTGGGCAGGTCAGAACAGCAGCCTCAGATATAACCTTAACTACAGAGTGGTGACCTCTGATCTAAACAGTTTTATGCCATGAACTGAAAATAGTTATTCCAGATACGTCAAACCTATTTAAGAGCATCTCTGCAGCCCAGATTTACCACGCAATACATGCAAGATCTTTGCAGCATTTTCTTAAGAATGTATAACGGTGGGGTTTGGCACACTTCCATACCTTGAAGTATGTATAAGCGCTTGGCCATGGTTTGAAATTGAGCTGCCTAGGAGCAATAGGGCCAAGACCTTTCTAGCTTTGCTTTATGCTATTAAAAGCACAAAAGAAATTAAATACAGCACACTGCACCAAGTAGCACAGCTTTGAGTTAAGCCAGGAAAGGGAAGAAAAAGGCTCAAATACCTGTGTCCTCAGTTTACCTATCTGTCCTAGTGCTACATGGAATGTTGGTCAGTGACTCATTTCAGGCTCTTCTGTTGGACAGGGGAAAACATGAAGAGAAAGCAGTACTTAATTTCCCTCCGACATCTTCAGAGGCTTAAGACCAAATCTTATTTTATTGGTTTTGATGTTCTATCTTTCTTGGAAATCACAGGAATTTAAAGTATTACTGTATATTAAAGAGTAAAGCTATCAGGATAAAGATAATAAGTTTTATACTTGGTACCCCCAGGACGTGGTTGTATTCACTGCTCACAAACATGACGTGATCCATGGCAACACGATTTTTCTAACAGTTCATTGTCCAATTAACAGAATCAGAAATCAATCTCTACTGCTGAGACAAGCAAGCAAAAAACTGCTATTTAGACATTTTACTGTGCCTGTCATTCTGCTATCCCAGGGCCTAAAATAGAAGTTAATGTGCAGCCCAGGCCTGCTCAGCACACCCAGGAATGGGACTCTCTTGGGACTCTGCATTTTTATAAAACAGATGTTACAGCAATAGATGTGGCTGTGGGAAATTTTAACTGCTGAGGAAACCTACACCTCTCTTGCATGAAAATCACAGTGCAGCCAGTCAGCGTCATTTTAAAGTAGCTAAATTAGCCTCAGATCCCTCTGATGGAGTGACTCCATGTGCAGTTACAGTAGCAGGTAAGAAGTGGCAGAAGTCATCAGTTAAACACAGTACAGTAGAGTTCAACACACTCTTTGGTATTTGTACTGTATTCTGTTACAGTAACATTTAATGTTTTATACATTCCACTATCATATTTTAAAAATTGCTATTTTTTTATCACTCATGTAACTGAGTAACCAGAAGGATTATTAATGTCCAAGAGCATCGGTTGGCAGTTGTATTCTTGTGAAGCCTGCAACATGTGGGCTGCAAATGATAAGGGTGTGCTCTAGAACTGGAGGAAAAACAATGCTGCATGGAGAAATCTCTTTGGGAGGACTTATGACTTAAAGTTTTTAATTTTCACAGCACGCGTGATTATGCCCAAGTTATACAGGGTTTTAAATAATTTTTTACAAATTATTTTTCTTTTATAAGAAATGTAATAAGTAGTGTTCTGGTCCTTGTTGCATGATGAGCAATGGAGAGATGTCATATGCCTGCTGTGTCAGTCTGTTGCCTAATCCGTGCTACTACACCCTATCAGAAAGTGTGTTACAAGCTTCCACTGCTCTGCACATAACACACGGCTGCTTTTACCTCCTGATACCAGAAAGGCTCCTTCTAACAAGTCAATTCCAGTGTAACGGTAATCCTTCAGGCACTGAAACTCTGTTCAAACTGTTCATCCTGAAAAGCCAGAATTTCCGTTACAGAAGTCAATATCTCCTGTGAATATTTTTTATTTTACAAAAGGTAAAAATGCACTCATCATACAGTTGCTGTTGAGTAAAAGGGTTAAATTCCTCTTAAAAAATACTTATAGGACCAGAGGCACTGACATCCTCACTGGCAAAAAAATAATCTTTTCCCCTACACTCTGTAGGAGAGAAACTTGAGTAATTTTAGACACATTGGGGGGTTTTCATCATTCTCAATAGCATTTCTGGGCATCTGGTAGTACCAGCTCACAAGAAAAACTCTCTGCGGTACCTTTGTGCTAATACGAGAGGAATATGCCTTCCCAAGGAGCTAAATATCAGATGGTATGGGAGAGTGTGAGGGGGGAGGCTTCTTTTTCTAAAAGCCAAGCTGTAACTCCCTGTACTCAAAACTGCTACAATATCTTTTTAGCAACTATAAGGCAAAGTGCTGGTACTCTATTTTCATTTAAATACTTTCTCTCCTACCATGCCTTATTTGATGGTCCGAGTATAAAGTGCATAACCAACACAGAAGTAAATCCCAGTAATTTATTAGAAGTTATTTAAAAAAACCCACAGACCTCCCCTGAAAAAACCCAAACCAACAAACACAACAGACATTTGCTCTCTTGACACAGCTTGCCTCTACTGAAGAGGGAGAGCCACTGACCCTGCATGCAAATACATCAGACTGCCATAGGCAATCTACAGCACAGTCCTCAGGGTAAAACACCTTTACCACACATTCAGTATAACACAGCTCTGGTTAGTCCCCGCTCTCACAGATTAGTCAGACAGGAGAACAACTCACATTTTAGTGAATTTGCAAGACCTGCACCAAATCTTTCCAACTATTCAAAAAGCCAAACAATTCCAACATAAAAAAAGAAAGCACTTCCAGCATTTTTTAAAACATGTACAAGGCTTGCTGTTACACACAAGCTATTAATCTGAAGACACCTTGCGGTCAGAAATCTTACTGAGATGCACCAAATGAAAGAAACATTATTTAAAGGTAGCTTTAATGCAAATCAGAATGCTGGATGCTCACAGCAAATGAGAATTCTTATGCATCCTTTAAAAGTAAAACACGCAGAAGATTGCTACTACTGAACTTTCCTATAGATCAAGCACTCCAGTTACTGTCACTTTATCTAAATCATTCAATCTTCCAAGTTTACAGTTTCATTTTCTATAACATAACAGACATACCTCCCAAGTTTGGAACTTCCTTAAAAATATTCTCTATCCAGAGGCTACAACTTTGACCAACACACAAATTTAAAGGCAATACTTCAGTTTATCTAACTGTTAAGCAACATACTAAGAGAAAGTATACAAAAAAAAAAAAAATCACATATGGTTCTTTACCTTTACTTCAGAATGAAGTGATAACTATAAACCTGGCACTTGAAAAAGCCAGTTCAAACTACATCCAGACGTTAAGTTGAAAGCTCCAGAGTATTTTGAAGTTCATATAATTAATGTTTCACGAAGGCAGCGACCAGCTACGGAAACCAAACTGAATACACTTTACTATGTACATCAATCACTAATGACTACGCCTCCAACATGCAGACAAAATAGCAAACTTGAATATCAAACGTTCTTTATGCTTGTTCAATCTACTGTACGCAATTTTTATCTCACAGTCACCGGTCATAAACACTAAGTTTCCCATTTGTTAGCCTGAGCACATTAATCTCCTACCACTGTCCACAATTTAAGAAGACGTTACATACCTGCAGTTAGGAGGAGGATCAAGGGTTATTTCAGCTAGCTCCTTCTGGATTCTGTTGGTGAAATGAGAACAGACACAAAGCATTTGAGATAGTCTATAGAATAAATCAGGGAATTACACTGCCCTCTACCACCATGCAGTTAAATGCAAGATTGGCTTTGCCTTCAGTAATGCTAACATGGCTGCTTCCTCTTTGTTCTCAGAGGCATAACCCAAATCCCACAGCTGAGAAACTTTGCAGCTTTTTTCCTGCTCTGTGCTGTATGTAAACACAACACTTACAACTGAGCAGGGTAGAAATTTCCCACAAGTATTCAGAAAAGTAACTCTTTTTCACATCCGAGCACTTTTTACCAGAGAGATTTTCTTTTCAAGCTAATATGCAAATGAGGCGGGGGGGTGGGGGGGGTGTGTGCTGCACAGGCAGATTTGACAATGACTTTAAACCGGCGCTACAGACCTGTGAGGCTGAAGAAGTGAACCGCACTGGCAGCAGACACACTCTTTTCACAATATTTTACCTACTACTTTGCAGCATGTTTAAAAAGTGGATTTGCAGATCTGCCAGGCTGTCTCTGTTACTGGAATAATCTCTCTGGATCAACTTTGCTTCTCTCCACACCTTCTGCTGCATTTCCTCCCTCAACCTTATACAGTAGCTGTATTTACAAGATTAAGAAGTGACATAATAACTTGAAATAATCTGTGCTTTGCTGTACTCTATTAGAACCATTCCCGAGGTGTTAAGATCCAGAAGAGGAATACTGAAAACTTTTTGTCAATTTAATAGTTTTTTCAGGTACTTAAGAGGTGTAATTTCAAAAGGTGCATGGTAAATTCCTCTTAAAAAATATAAGACTTCTTTTCAGAAGAGGGCCCATACAAGCAAGACTGTGAATTTCATGTGAATAGCAAGTGTTACAATATGAGCTAACAGAAACTGCTCTGCATGCTCTTGCACTAGTACCAATAAATTCAGTTAGACTACTGAACTATCCAAGATGTAGGGAATTAGACTTGCAACAATTAAGTGAAATAAAGGCAAGAGGGGAAAATTTAGTCTCAAAAGCCTGCATTTCAGGCTTTTCAAAAAAGATAAGTAATAACAAATTATGAAGCCTACACAGAACTTTTATTTCTTTAGCCAGCCCTGTTTCAAAGGGTTTCATTAATAAGCTCAAAAGTCATCAAAGCCATCCGGTCATGCTCTGCAGCAATTTTAACACATTTCCAAAAGTATTTCCTGAAGTTAAGTCCAATACAAAATAATTAAAGTGTTCCTAAAAGTTAGAACTACAGTATTCACACTGAATAAGCAAAACTTGAAGCTACTACGGTTACTCTACAGCTTTTCTTGCTACAGGATATTTGCAAATGTTTGTAAAGAAAAGCAACTCCAGGGAAAGGATTGGAACGTTATGTTTCATCTCCGAAAACCACTGGAATTGAGGGATTTAAAGTTTGCTTATTTCACACAACTGAACTTAAGAGAAAATTATCAGAGTACATGTCTCGAGAGCTGGACTCTCAGTAACTTTTTATGATAATAAAAATGCAACAGATATAACTGAACAAGGTTTCTGAAGATTTTGATATTTAAAGGTAGAGGCTACCTGTAGAACCCCATTGTTTAAATCTGCAGATCCTAAGGGAGAAAACATGCCTAAGTTTCTCCTGAAAGAACTGCAGAATGAACCCCTTACTTGAAGGTGCGTAAGGCTCTCCCATGCATTGACATGAAAAGCTAGTCATAAGGCCCACGGAAGCCACTGGGGTTTTGTTACTTCTTTAATTAAAGAGCGTCGCTTGTCATCAGTCTACAGACCATAATAAAATACACCAGGAGGACTCCACCCCACACCAACCAGGCATGGAAACCTAACTCTGAAAAAGATACACGGCGCTGACACCCTCTCATGCATTTTTGCAAATGGGAAATGTATTTAGGTGCCCCCCCAGCCAGCCCGTAAGTTACCAAATTCTCAAAAAACTCTTAAAAAAAACGTAGGACAAATCTGTGTAATTATTACTCCAGTAAGACTTGGATTAACGAAGATACTGCCTGGCAGGCTCCTGTACTACGAAAGTTGGTACTTCACTCTCTTCCGCATACCTTTACACAAAGAACCCCTCCACCTTGACAAGTGCCATGCAAATACAACGGCTCAAAATACTGTGCAAAAATACCACAGAACGTTTTGCTGCCCCCTTTACCTTTTAGCACTAGTAGATAGCTTAGCAGTAGTTTTGCTGGATAGTTTGGTGTTCTTCTTCTGCTGGGTGGCAGAGGGTTTTCGTTCTTCTTGCTCTTCAGGTTCAGGTGCAGGTGGATCCCTCTGATCGGCATCTGAACTACCGCTGCTGGTACTTGGACTTTCATCGTCTGACCTCTGCCTATCACTGGACATCGTGGGGAACTTTTTTTAGGGAAGAAGTAAAGAGGCAGAGTTAACACAACAGGCAGGACTCTCTCTTGGCATTCCCCAAGTTCCAGAGAACACCTGAGTTGGTGACAACTCCGTTTCACTTCAAAATTAACCAAAATGTACTTCTTTGTCTAGTCCCCAAGGGCTGCAGTTTGACAGCTACAAAGCAATATTTACACTTCTGAAAATACAGATATTTCCAATTTTTAAACCCACTCGCATTTTTTTCATACTTTAAACAATATGCCAATTGTCGACTTTGTTCTAAGGCATGAGACAGATTTAGCAGGGTACTTAGGCAATGAACATTAATAACTTATGACACATTGTAAATAACAGACCTCACTGAAAATGTTTTTTAAAAAGTCACTAATACCCTGTAAATATTTACACTGGAGCAGAGCATTTTATTGGGTCCAAACGCCAGATCCCCCCTCTCCCCCTCTCTCCGAGAAAATATATTGCCAATAACACTTGGGTTGATTTCAGATGGAAATGTACACTTGCTCTGTGCATTTAAAGGGCTGGGCTGGGGAGGCGGCGGGGGGTGGGGGGGGACGGACACGACACGACGAGGGTTTTTTTTGTTGTTGTTGTTGGGTTTTTTTAAAAGAGAAAAACCCCCAAGATGCATTTAAAGCAACTCGGGCAGCAGCAGCCCCGGTTATTTACATGGCCAGCAGCGAGAACTGCATTCGGCCACCACAGAGCTGCCGGAGGGGGAAGAAGCATAATTCAAACTGCACCTTCTGCACAGCTCTCCCCGCCGCCGCTCCCCGCGCAGCTCCACCAGGCAGACCGACATTTTTCCGCCGACCGGGGAGGGGGGGGGAGGGTGGGGGGGTGGAGGAGGGGGCTGCCCCGGCGGCCGGGGGGGGGCCGAGGAGGAGCGCGGCGGGGAGCTGCGGCAGGGCTGGAGGCGGCCGCCCGCCCGCCCGGCCGCGCTTTGTGGGGAGAGCCCGGCGCGGCGCGGCTCGGCTCGGCGCGGCGGGCGGCGGCGGCGGCTCCTCGCCCGGCCCCGCACCGCACCGTGCGTGTGCACCAAGTGAGGCGTGAACTCAGGCCGGCTCCGCGCCCCCGGCCGCCGCCAGGCAGCGAGCGCCGAAAACAAGAACAAAGCTCCTCTACCAGCCCCCCCGCCTCCTCCCCGCCTCCCCCCACCGCGCTCGCCCAGCCGCCGCGGCAGCCGCCTCGCCCGCCTCTCCCTTACCTTCGCCGGCGTCCTGTCCCGCTGCTGGGTCGGAGGGGCGGGATGGCGGGGGGCCGGGCCGGGCCCGCGGCGCCCGAGGAGGGGACGGAGGCGGCCGGGGGGCTATACGGCGGCGGCGGCGGCTCTGTGGCCGGGCAGTGTGGAACATTGAGAGCCGGAGCAGGGGGGGACGGGGGGAGGCGCGGTGCGGCCCCGCGGCCGGCGGGTGGCGCTGGCGGGCCCCGCTCTGCGGCGCGGGCTCCCGCGGCGGGCCGGGGGGCCGGGGCGGGGGGCGGCGGGCGCGCGCCGGCGGGGGCGAGGAGGGGGCGCCGGCCGCCTCCGGCCGCCTCCGGCCGCCCGCCAACCCCCGCCCGTCCGCCCGCCGCCGCCGCCGCCGCCGCGCCCGCGGCCGCCGCCGGCGGAGCTCCCGGCGAGCGGGGGGAGGGGAGAGGGGGCGCTCGCTCCCGCCCGGCGGCCGACGGCGCGCGCCCCCCTCCGGCCCGGGGTGCGCGCACGCGCTCTCCCGCCGCGGCCGCGGGCGCGCGTGCTCCGGGCCGGGCAAGGACAAAGCGGCGGCGCGCGGGAGGGGAGGGGAAGGCTGAGGCGGCGGGGGGGGGGGAGCGGGAGCCCCCGACGGCCGCTTGGCCCGGCCCGGCCCCGAGTCCCCCGCCGACCGCCGGGCCCGCGTCCCGACGAGCTCCTGTCGCCGGCCGGCCGGCGCTTCGCCGGGCCGGTGCCCACCGCCGGCTGCACCGCGGTGCGGGCCCGGGGGCGGCCCCGGCCTCGCACCTCGCACCTCGCCTCGCGCCGCGCGCCCGGCGTCGCGGCAGGGACGGGCGCTGGCCGCCGACGCAGGAGCGGGACGGCGGGTGGTTTCTCGCGCCGCCGTTGCCTCCCCCACGTATCCCCCTCCAAACCCCCTCTCCGCTCGGGGCACCTCTCCACGCGTGGGAAGTGTCGGAGCTCCGGTGCCAGGGGCGGTGTGGCTGCAGGAGCCAGCAGCCGAGCGGCGGCCCTGCCTGTCCCGCCGGCCGAGGGCCTGAGGAGACCCGGAGTGCCGCCCTGCAGCCTCGCTGCTCCTGACAGCACCATTGGGGGTGAAACACAGAATTACGGTTGTGCCATGAGCACCCAGCGTGCCAAATTCAGAGTGTTCTAAAGACGAGAGGGGATAGTAGATAGCAGTTGCGGTAGGTGTCACAGGAAGATGGTACAGGATGGAGATGCAGTTTATTTTCTGGCCCGACACAAATGCGCTGTTCTGGTGTACACTTGAACAGCTTTTCCTGCCGTATGCCTGCAGTACACCGTGTGGTAAAAGCAATCCACCAATTGAAATAATGTAAATATTCCAAACTTAGAGCCTGATCATACCGGCAATAAAATCTGCATGTAGAGGAAGATGTATTCTATCTGTGAAAAGTAAATGAGGTTGTGGATAACTGGCTTCGGCAGAGAAGGCATTAACGATTACTGTACATGTTTGCGCAGTTTACACGAAATCTCAGGCTAACCTCACTGTCCAGCGCGAGGGCTTTTGCCTCGATGGCTTTTACCTCAAGGGCTTTCATTATCAACAGCCTGATGACTTAAAACTACTGTGTTTTCTTAGCTTGTGCGGGATCCAAGGGGTCAGAGAGCGCCTATTGTGCTCTAGAGGGAATAAACCATCGGTGTGTCAGGGAATACCCTTCTCTGGGTAGCTGGAGCTAGCTCAGTTGAAAAGTATGCCGAAGATTTGGCAAGAGAGTTTGAATGATGTGATGTGGAGGAATACTGGAGGTTTGTTTGTTAAAGTAGGCTATAGAGAATTCCCAAATCACCACTACAGGCAATTTGCCCCTGAGGTATGCTGTAGAAAATTCCTAGCATAAACAGTATCTGGCATGATGAGCAATCTGGGCATAATTAGTAAAAGGGAAGCATGGCAATATCAAAAATCTATCAGTCAGCACTGAGAGCCTTTTTTTTTTTTTTTTTTTTTCCCCCATTCTGTTGATGATGCTGAAGATAAGGCTTGCTGGAGCTTTGAAAGTCAGGATTAAGTGTTCAAATTTTTGTTTTGTTTCAGGTGAAAATTAACACAGGTTTAAAAAAAAAAAAGTACTAGAAGAATGTGCATCTGCAGAGTGAAAGTAAATAGATTGGTCAAGAGTTACACACCATGTCAGCTACTACATGTTGCGTGGCTTCTGTGGCTTTCAGGTTATAAAGCAAAAATAAGAAAGCAAGCTCATTTAATAGAGACTAATTGAAAAGCCAGCCTACGTTTTATTTTTTTCCCAGCCTTTTGTACCTTATTAAAACAGATTTACTACAACAATGTGTGGATATAACAGATGTTTATTTGAATGAATATTCATTCATTTGACATCAGGTCTCAGAGGATGACACTTTCTTCTTATGAGGTTATATTTTCTTTAGGTATATTTGTTATGTTGTCAGCCATAGAAAAAGTACTGTGCTGAGACACATGGTACAGTTTGAAGGAGAGGGAGAAACACTGATTTTAATAGCCATTGTTACAACGTCACATGTCACGATCTCTCTGGCTTTTCATAGCCCTTGGATTTTACATCAGTGTAATTTTAACTGATGTACCCATCGTGAATGTTTTTTCTCTGCCAGTTTATTGGGTACTTGTACTGTGAAAGCGCAGCTGGTGTTGTGAGGTGCAGAGCCTTCCTAAGGACGTTCAGGCTTGTCTGAACCATCCTGGGCACTCAGGAGTGAGTGAGGCCTTCATTTTTTTCCCCAATTAGTTGCCTTTGTTTGTGTTTTGGTTTTGGTTTTTTTTGTTTTTTTTACAAAAGCTGTTGGTGTTTTTTCAGAAGCCCAGTGTCTTTTTGTGTACATCTCCATCCCTTTTTTGTCAGAGAACAGGTATGAAGTTACTGTCAGCATGCGGAGGTTTAACAGCTGCTTTGGGCTGCACAGACATCTGAAAATATTTTTCTAGGTTTAGGAATTCACAGTTCAGTCTCCTCCATCTGACATGAAATTCTGTGATAGCAAACAACTCAATGCCTGGCACCAGAACTAGGGTGAAAGGCATTTTCCGCTTCTCACAAGAAAAGTATGAGGGATGGAAAAATCATTGCTTGATCTCCTTGCCCCTACCATTTTAAGGGTGTACAGATGGTAAAATAAAGCCAGCATACATTTTTCATGATTAAGAGCAGCTCCACTGAAAATACTATTTAATGTTTACAGTTGTATACTCCATCTTCTTTATCACAAAATCATTGTTTCCTGACTGTAAATATATCTCCACCTAGCAATGCATCTTTCTGTTCTATGTGTTTTCCCACACCAGGCTGTGTTGCTGAAGCACCTGTTGGAGCTGTACCGCAACGCCAAAGCTGGATGGGCACAAGCTGCAGAACCAGGAAATGAACAATTTTTTTTTTATTTTTTTTTTTAAAGTAGATGGGGTAAAATTTAGATTGTGTTTTTATTAGTACTTAGTGTCATAGTGCAACTCATGCTCCTTGTAAAGTAGATAACTTTTCCCAAGGTAATTCACAATTTTACCAGAGAGAGCTAGGAAAGTAGATCAGGCAAAAACCTTGGGCCAGGAAAAGATGTAGTGACTTACAGAAGCGAGTGCAGGAAGCCTGCTACAGAGTCAGTAATTGCAGCTCATCCTGTTGTGCCTTAAACTTAAAATCACTACCATAAATAGGATTATGTATGAATTGTGATGCTATAGGTTCCTTTGGGTTTATGAATTAAAAACAAGCCCCTAAAGAACAATGTTCCTACCGTGTTTCAGTTGATTTGTAGCCTCAAGAAATTACAAGAAAAGCAGAGGTGATTTTTTTGTCCTCAAACCAAGAAGTGAAGTAAGCGTGGCAGTGGGCAGGAACAAACAGTTAGGAAACCACCTCCCGGTCCCTTTGTCAGCTGCTGTTTAGCCCATCTGTTGGTTTTGTATTGCCACCTTACAAATCCTGGCACGGGAATATGGTGGAGGAAGGATGGGGAGGGGGGTGGGGGGAAGAGATGAAGGCAAGAGCCAGAACACTGCTGTGCTTCAGTTGCTCTTGTTTGAAGAATGACTTTTTGGAGGCTGTTGTAGCTCAGCAATAGTCCTGAGACTGCTCTAATGCAGACTGTCACGAGGCCTGGAACTTGGGAACCTCAGAGGAGTTTTCTCTGGATCCTTACGTGCTTGAATAAAGCCAGGAGGAGAGTTTTATCAATGGTATTTTAACACGGGAGCTGGCTAGTTAGCCAGAGTTTTGATAGTGTTGAACATTGCTGTATCTAAATCCATAGATAAATACTTAACATACATTAAAGCACTACAGATATTATCTCCATCATAATTCTGTGAGGTAGATATAGTAAGTTCTACTGTATACTATACATTGTATTTAGCAGTTGGTTTTTTGCACACTAAAAGACAAAATGGTCAGTTGGGTACTAGGGGGCAGATTCGTGTTAAGCACTTAAAAAACAACAGGTAAATACATGTTTTTGAAGCACAAAGTCATGTGGAAATGCTTTAATTTCAGTGTTCCCATGGAGTCCTTGTATTCTACTGTGTAAATTCTTTCCTTGTGTGCAGATTATTGATGCAAGAAAAAAACATAATGGCCCCTTTTGAGTTCCCGTAGTCATTCATATGAATCCAGTGTCTGTGCATGTCAAATGAGTGTCAGTGCTTTGAAAAAATCTATACTTTTTTGTTGAAAGCAGCTTGTACTAGCCAGCTTTTAACCTCTATAATTTTCATTGTACTTGGAAAGCTGTAAGAAAAGTGAGGAAAATTAAATAGCGAAAATTCAGGTGGGACTGGTCTGTCTACTGGACAATAGTGATTTGTACTCCATAAGGGTATTTTCCTCTATAAAAAGCATTATTTCAGTAAGAAAGCATTTCAGTAAATAAGCATTATTTATCTGCAAGCAATGTTATGAAGAGACTTTTTCTTTTTCTTGAAACATTAATTGAAAAAGTATCCTTGATGTATATATGGGTAGTTTCAGCTTGCTTTAACACGGTCTTAATTTTTGGTACAGTATCATGAATGTTTGACTATAGTAGAGTAAAATGCAAATACTGACAGACTTTTACCTGTAGCAAAGTGTGAGAATGGCAACTCTATAAACAACCTCATAAACTCCATAACATGAATCTGTGGTGTACATTCGACAGTATAGTATGTAAATCACCAAGTTAGGGAGTACTTGGCTCTACAGATACACCCTGGCAGACCACCACCATTCTTAGAAACTTTCATTGTGAGAATCTGCCGCTTTTCTGCACATGGGGCATAGTAAAACAATGCTGTCATTCTCAGTGTTTGCTATAAAAGTAGTAGCTGTTGTAGTGAATAATGTTGAAGGTCCAGTAAACTTCTCATTTCCCTGTTACAAATAGAGATATTCCACCCCTAAACCATCTCAGATTAAATTATAAGCATGTACACAAGCATATCTCTTAGTGCTATCTACAGACTGCTGAGATTGGAAACCTTTGGCTACATAAAACCTTTGGCTCCAAAAGACCAAAGTTTGAGTGAAAGCTGAAAGTTAACAGGCTGGTAGTAATAGAGCTAATATCTTCATTCATGCCAGCCAGAAGAAGGCAAGATAATTATAAAGACAGATTCTCTGGACCGAGTTGAGGTCAAAAAGAAACATACACACGGGGCAGGCATTATTCATAAGGAGATTGATGTTTTTTAAAAAAATATATATAAAAATTTACAAGACTAAATTTGTCCATCCTCAGGGCGTTATTAAAAAAATAAAAAAACAAAACCAAAACAAACTGATCCCGGACAGCTCCTTACTGCTTCAGTCTGGCTAACCTATTTCCCTGGGGTTAGGGGGGTAAAAGCTTTCCTTCATCACCTTTAGGGCTGGCGACAATCCGCACAAACAGCTTTATCTGGTTTATCAGCAGTTTGACACATCAGCCCCCAACAGGCTCTTCAAATTCTGGTTTCTGACATCCCATCGAAGAGGAAGGAAACGATCAGCATTTAAAGAAAATCTTACAAATCCCTGGCAGAAATCACACCCTTTAGTGATGAGTCACGGTGCTTTACATTTGCCTGCCTGGAAAGCCTGTGACACTTCTGAATGCACCCTAATTATAGGGTAAGGCCTGTACATACTTCCCATTATCATGTCTGCTCTACAATAAAGAAGCAATACCTTTTTTAGCGTATAAAGATTAGGATTACCAAAGACTCCTGTGGAGTAGCTTTGTGGCATCTTGCTTTTTGACTGGGAACATTACTGTCTGCATTTATCCACTCCCTTCCTGCTGCAGGAGCCCTAACCTCCCACAAAGGGACAGGAAAGACAGGTCAGGGCCCGATCATGATAAATCACCACTGGAAATAACTGGGCAGGCCTGATCTTCCACAGCCTGGACTCCTGAGCTTGCTGGGCAGTCTCTGCAATAGGAGTAGGTGTTGCAACTCCCAGCAGTCTCTCTTGTGCCCTGGTCAGTGGAAGTTGTTCCCATAACAGTGGCAGCAGGGGCAAATGTGTCAGAAATGGATCTCCACAGTGGTGGTGAGAGCTGTGAAGGGGAGACAGCCCTGGCTGAAGAGCTTCCACATACTTGCTCTGTTACCTCCCCGGCTGGAGCAGTCACATCCAAGCAGGGAGCCTGGGTGGTGCTGTCTGAAATAATTGTAAAGCCATCAGAGATGGAAAGTCAGGCCCTGGAGATGCACTGGAAAAACTCAAGGGCAAGAACAGATTGAATCCTGCAGGGTACGTGGAGGGTTTATGTTTACCACTGAGCATGCTGAAACGTTTCTTTGAGGTATTTGAGAAGTGGAGTGGTACAAACTTAGAAATGAGCTGCTTTTGGTGTTATATTTTTATCAGCTCCATCTGTGTGATGTCAAGGTGTGACTATTGTCAAGTAGCTCTTTTAGTATTGCCAGCCAGAAGTCTTTGCACAGGAAAGAAGTTATGATTAGCAGGTGTGAGACCAGTCTGATTTTAGTCTTGTCCCATGGTTTCAACAATAAACTCTTCTTTCATCTTTTGAGTCTTTTTATAACGAGCATTTCCCTTTTACACTTTTGAGCAACATCCTCCTTCCAAGTGAGAACTGAACCAGGCTCCCTCTGGAGTCCTTCATTGCTGCTAGGCTGGCTGGGTGGCAGCTGATGGATGAGTGTCCTTCCTGGCCAGCCACGTGTGCTGTCTCTACTGCACTCCCAGCAGAGATTGAGAGAGCAAGGATGTTCTCCGTGCCCCTGCAGAGCGCAGCTGCACTGCTGAGTGCAGTTATTTCTCAAGTTGGTTTTGTCTTAAATACCCATTGCGTCGTTTCCCTACCTTTACTCACATGTGTGTCAACAGACTGACTGTCGGTGTGTTTTCCAGTGCAGTAATCCCAGCTGGTACTGGAGCCCTCCTTCACAATGCAACATGGCACTGCAGTGCGTGCTTCTACTTACAATGTTTAATAAATATGTAAATTAATCTACTCTATCTCTTCAGGTAGGAGGGCTGTATGACTGTACTTGTATATCACTGAATATGCTATTCATGATGATGGCACAGTGTGGAGGGGCAGGAGCTTGAGGTGAAAATTTGAAATATAATTAGCACAATGAAAGTGTCAGTTAAAGCCTGTTTAAAGTGTTTTAGTGTTTCCAACTGGAGTTAAGCTGAAACGATGCTCCTGTGTTCTGCACAACACCGGTGAGGGAGACTAGCTTAATTCACACCAGCTCTGCTTGGATCAGTCTAACTATAGGACTGCCTATTCATACTTGAATTTCTAACTGTTATCTTTTACTAACACTTTACCATGTTCTCACTAATATTTAATGTGAATATTAACATAGTGTGTTTTTAAGAGAGCTTTTCAGTTAAATAAAAATAGAGGAGACTGTATGATGCCAGAACAAATAAGAACATGGTGCTAACTTCAAAACAGCAGAAAAAATATGCCAATGAAGCTGCTTCCACTCATCTAACATCAAAAGATTACTTTACTTTGTACTGTATCCATGATCTTGAAAGCCATGAAAAAATCTCTCAGGGGTATTCTTATTCCTGAGTTACCTTACGTTGTTTTAATTAATTAGCTAAATGGAGATCATCATTCCTGAGGTCTGCTTATTTTTGTCCCTGTTTCAACTATGTGTGAGAATGAACTTTTGGCCTTTGCTGTCAGGCTGATCATGATTTTAAATAGTAATGTTCTTGCTAGTAGCCTGTATTAATCCTACTAGTGGAAATTTTGAGATAGGGAACATCTTGGTCAATGGTATCAAATTAATTTAATTTAGTGTTGAACTGGGGCAAGGTATTTAAAATTAAGTGTCTGAATGCCTCCACATAAACAGGTGGCCAGATTGTTTAAAAAAAAGGCAAGTAACTCCCATCAGTATTTTACATATGATATCTTCTAATATCCAGTATAGATATCTGACATATGCGTGTGATATTTTCCTGTGTCAGCATCAAATCAAAGATAAGGGAGATGTAGAACCAAAATGGTTCCGTTGGTCGGAATTGGTTAAAGCATACCCATTTCATAATGGACATTTTACAATGTGCGTTTTAAGTCTCCAGAGTGTATTTTTCCTGTTTAATTATCTTCTTCAAACTTAACTTTGACATAGTATGGTGCTAATATAATTCTGGCTGAAACACTTGTTTGATACCTCTTTCAGTGAAGAAATACAGTGACATTAAGACCAATTTTATCAAATTAATAGCTATTAAATTTTGGTGACATGGATAAGTGATTCAGAATGTGTGAAGTCCTGAAGCAGACAAAAATCTTCTTAATGAAACATTATTTTTCATTGGTTTCTTGTACCAAAGAAGCAGCGAAGTCAGTCTTTACATTCCCAAATTTATCATCTCACAATATCCTACCTAACAAGTAGACGTGTACATGAAAAAATAGTTTTTAAAGTGCAAATCAATTTATTTTCGTTGCATTGTTTCTTAGCAGTTAATATGCTATTGATGGGGTCATTCTGAACTATCAGAAAGCACAGTTCACACAAAGTAATAGTCCAGCAGAATAGGAGGAGCTTTTCTGCTGAGTCTCAGGGCTAACAGGCAATAAGCTGTGGTTCTGCTCCCAGGAAAAAAAGAAAAAAAAAAAAAAAAAAAGGAAGGAAAATGAGAAACAAGTGGGACAAAGCACCTATCTACCACACCACAGTATTAGTTATACATTTGCATTGTCCTCTACTACACATTGATACAAGAAAACCCTACAGAGGTGAATAAATGCGCCACTGTCTTGTGTTACTATAGGTGAGTTGATTGTGTCTGTTTCTTTTGTACTTTGTTAACAGAAAAATCATGCTGTTGATTGCAGGATCCAGAGCTGTTGAATTTCAACCTCAGAGCTGATCTACAGCTTCACCCTGACCTTTATTTAAAAAATCAGATCAGGTGGTGCCATCTAGCCGAAGTCAGTCCACAGAGCTGTTCAAAGTAGCAAGGAGGGAAGGCACGCTATACTATTCAGCCACAAATGCTAAAATGGTAGCAGTATCATCTGAATGCATCTACCTTCAAGCCAGTTCTCAGATCTCACCACAAGACAGGGTTCCCAAGATTGATGTTTGTAGGTTTGACATGCTGGTGAAGCTCATTTCCTAAGGCACTTCAATATTCACACAGACTGTACTTGGACATTCCCAAATCATCTATCCAATCAGTCACATGATTGTCATTAAGATAACCACCTTGGCATATGTTGGCCGTGTCACAAACTCAATTACAAACATAGATGTGGCCTAAAAAATAAAGTTGCTCACCTACCCTGTCTGCCCTCAAACTGAAAATCTTTCAGCTCAGGTACTTTAAAGCATCCACTAAAGAAAAAATCACCCATTTTTTTCTGAGAATGTTGGTCCTCCTGCAGGTGAACACCACTTATAAAAACACTTCACTTTTCTTCCAGTCTCTTTCTCCATTTTCTTAACAGTGTTGTCAGATATAACAGGAATAAAGCAAATACAATTTGTGACAGTTTGCAGGTCATGTCATACTTGCAGATAAACCTGCAGATAAACTCCATCACTGAGGTTTCCACAGTCTGAAATTTAGCTCTTTGTAGTGTCTTGAGGCTGTGGGTTAATTTCTCACACTGGGCTGAACACAGTGAACTGTGGAGGGACCGTAACTGTAAGGAGATCTGAGTATATTTACCAGACCAGGTCAGCCTTCTTTGATGGGCAGTAATCATGCAGCAGGCACAGGACTTAATATCCTGCAAAGACATTGGCAGGTTTCTAGGAGAAGGCACTCCCTAGAAACCTAGAATGTGCCTACTTGTGATTGTGGGTGATGCCTGCCCACCTTTGCTGCAGGATGCTTCAGCACCTGGCAAAGGAGCTGTGAGATTGTCAAAACTGTATCTGAAGAAGGAAGCTTGTCTTTTGTTCAGCACTGTGCTCAAGGTAGACCACTTTTCCTGGTATTTCCACATACAACAGAACTTCAATTAACAAATAAATAGTCTTTTTCTGCCCAGCGCTCAAAAGGGGAGATTTCTATTCTGTCTTCAGGTTTACCCGTTCACTAATAGTTACCCTGCTGCCTGGAATCTAAGAGGTTTGCTTCCATCTGTAGGCTGGCCCTCGACAGAATTTGGGTCAGTTTCAGAATATCATTATTAAATTTAAAAGCTTTGTTTTCCAAGTCACTACCTAGAACAGCTTATTTTCAGACAATGTTCTCTTCCTTCCATCTGCTGTGCTTTAGGAACAGCATTTCTCCTAACCTCACAGGTAAGTCTCATGACAGTAGAAGACATAGAAGACTTTTGAACCCCTTGCTGAAACAGATAAGAATGATCACAACTTGCACAGCCTTCAGGGTAAAGTATAACATGTTATTTTATCCCTGCTATCCCCACCATGTACACAGCTTAAAGCAGCAATGAAGAAAAGAGGAAAGCAGAAAAGGTCAGAATGGAGAGTGAGAAGAGGAAATAAGTTAGATAAACCCCGTCTGGGGAAAGGAAAGAGCGAATTTATACTTGTGGCCTGTTGTAATATTGTTATTAATTTTTGAGAGAAGATCATATACTGTGGGAAAGGGCAGAAGAGATTGACAGATAAGATAGATAGCACTGCTACACTCTGACCCCCACAGTCACAGAACTGTTCTGTGTCGGAGTTTCCTCATCTGTAAAATGAGAATTGTTCTTGCTTACATTTCAGGGTCCACAGAAGCATTAATCAGTGCTTATTGTTGAGGCTTCTTGAGACCACCAGTTGGAAATACAGAATAGCCTGTGTCTTCTGGGCTGCCTTTTCCATCTCCCTATATTCTAGCCAAATTAATTTTAAAAACAGGTACTATCAGTTTCTTGGAAAAGAATCAACTTTAAAAATGAGAAGAGGGAAGGGTTGTTGTGAAACACATGTCTAATTTTAAAGCAGAGGAGCGCTGCTAATGCACTCTCCTGTCTGCTGTGGTGCTTGTGTACCCCCTCCCTGCCCATTCCCATCAAGCACAGCCAAGCCTCAGAGACTGCTTGGACTCCTCGTGGGACTGTTCTCCAGAAAGAAAACTGACATTTTCCTTTGAAGGAAAGAGATAATTTCTTTGCAAGAGCTGAAAGTGAGATACCAACCTTGCCTCTTACCACAAAAAAGAGGACTGTTCAGCAGCTGCTGTCATAGGGAAGGTCAAACTGTGACATTTCTTCTCTGGAGAAGGTGTGATAGAGAAGTGGAGAGGTCTCACCTCTGTAGGGGTAGGTGACACAAAACTGTAGCTCTTGTGCTCCTCTCTTGATGTCTGCGTTTCCACAGTTATGGAGGATGTGATTTGCGCCAGTGTCATGGTTCTGAAGAGCATGGTGGGCAGGGGCAGTTGTGGAGGGGATTACCTTTTACATCATCTTCAGCACTACCCACCACAGCGCTTGCTGATGAGATGGTCTGGCCCTCATTAAGTCAGTGTCAGGAAAGGATTAAAATCATCCAGTTGCATTTCTAGGTTTTAAATTAACATTAGCCCCACAATAAATTACTAAATAAAACCAAAGACCTTTACATCCTTAGGTCAGGTTAATTTTAATCTTTAATATTATTCCTATTTTTACAACATTTCCCAAACAGTTAGTGTCAGTGGCTACATACAGTTACTCTTTATTAGTGACTCTTTAGCTGTCACAGAGCTCTCTAACTTCTCTCACCATGACCTCTTTCCCAAGGCAATCCTGGAGCATGAGCCTTCTGTTACTGAAGTTTATTTTCAAACATCATTCAAATATCTGTGCTGAACAGCTTCTTATTCTTGCAGTTGCAGTATGCAACATCTTTTTTTTGCTCCCTCTGCTCCATCTTGGAGAGTATCAATGACATCCAGAGCCTCTGATCACTGCCATCTCTTATGTCACCTAAAATATATAGGTTTTTTCCTTTTGCAGGTTCCAGTGCTTGCATCATTCCTCTGTGCTCCCACAACTGATATTCTTCACAGGAGAGTCCCACAAAGTGTTTGCTACAGCCCCCAACAAGCTTCCAGTGGATCACAGGAGCTGTGAATTTTTAGACTCTTGAAGGAGCAGTGAACTACTTTGACTTCTTGGCAGTCTACATCTGCAGCTGTTATATAAAGCTAGTTTTCACTTCCTTGCCTTGGAACCGCTGAGCAGATGCTGCTTCCTCAGAGAAGTGGAAGGACTGAGTGGATAACATCTCCTCTGAGATGCCCTCATCTTTTTCCCTGCATAATTTGCATGAAGATGAATGAATTTGTGCTTGCAAATAATTTGAGACAATGACCTCCAAAGGGACTAGTTGTTAAGCAGTGTCAATCTTTTCTCCCCAACAAGTCCATTTTTACTCTCCGTATTCTCATCCATTATCTTGTTCTCCTCCATTTATTCCTCCCTCTCTTACCTGATTTTCTCTCTCGTCTTTCTCTCGCCTTGCATTTGTCTGTTTCCATCCCCTTAAGTTCTCATTTAGCAGGTTGCCCACCCACCTCACTGCCTCACTTGACCTTTCATTCACTCTTCCCATTTGAATGGCTGCTTGTCCAGCCTTGTCACCTCTCACGGTAATAAAACAACTGCTCCTTGTTAGTGCTTCCTTCATCTGTATTTAAGCCTGGCTTCTTGAGGAAACAAATTTTCTGTGATTATACTCTATGAATGCATACATTTTCCCTTTACTGTGAATAAATTATTAAGCCTTTGGCAAAACTTGGAAGAGGAGTGAGAGGGATTTGAAGTGTCTTTAAAATTTATCAAAGAAGATGGCCACACAGAAGAAAAGGGGGTTATTTCGTGTTCCTCTGAAAAGAAAGAACGCAGTTTGAGCTCATTCTCACTAGACAGTAGAAAATCCATGCAGAGGGCTGTGGGACTCTCACTGTATTAGGTATTGCATTATTAGAGATTATATTGTTAGAGCTTCAGTCTGGGTTTCTCTCCTCTGTGGACTCTCCAGAGGCACACTCTGATTTCTGCTTTTCCCACAGTTGCAGCCTTCAAATTATTTCTCTCCTGTGTGTATTCTTCGCTGTCCAGTAACAAGTAAACTCATGGTATATTGTTAATATTATTCAGTAACAAAACCAATCAATCACAATGTACAACTCCGATGGGAAGAAGACCTCATGGATTTTGGTATTCACAGCACTATTGTTTTCTGACACTTGTTTCCTAATCTATTGTCTATGTATTGTTTAGATCATAAATATTTGGATAGGGATCATCTCTGGTTTTTTGACCACTATATTGTACTGGAAAAGTCAGCAACGGTGATAGTTAGAAAAATGGTTCCCATAGCTTTTAAACATTTCTATATGTTATGTTTTAGGAAGATTAAAGAAAACACATGCTTTCAGTTGCACTGCCTTTTGACAGTAGTAAGCTGAAGCTTCTTTAACACATGCTTGGAATATTTCAGTTTTAACTTGGTACTATGGAATTCTTATTACAGGCATTTCTCAGAAATACAGAACTTACAAGTGTGAAACATGTTGTAAGAAATAATGAGCAAAGATAAGTAATAGCATCCCAGTTGAAATCAAAGCAGAAAATAGCTAAATCATTTGAAAAGAGAATTATAGTAAAGTAGCTGTGCAGTGTACAATGATGATAAGTGATAGTGGTCTACAGTAGAATGGACTCATCTTGCAGTGAGCAAGCCCAGGTCCTACAAAAATGGCAGGGAATCACTCCTGGACAGAAATATGTAATTAGACAACATCAGAAAACATGAAAAAAAATCTGTTTTTTTAAAGATAATTTTATGCAATTATTCCTGGAGCAATCTTGATGCACCTGTGTAGCTCACCCTACTTTATCCTGAATTATATAGGACTAATGAGTGTAGAGAAGTATTTTCACACACACACATACAAGAAACACAAACCAAGGATATGAAAAATTGTAAATTGTACTTAGGTGGATTTAGTGACAGTTAAAAATGAATCCAAGTAAAACTGGGAAAATTTTTGCATCCAGTGCAGTCTGCTGTACACTCTGTGTCCTGTGTGTAATTAATCATTTACACCTCTGTGGAATGTCACAACTCTGATTCGGTAACATTTTGCACTGGAATAAGTAATACAGTAGCTGCAGGGGTTTGGTAAATAAATGGCTTTCCTTATTTACTTATTATCTTTTTCCTCACCTAGACTGTGTTAAACATGTTTCAGACCTGACTTGGTTTCAAGTATGAATAGGTTTTCAATAGCAACATCATATATCTTACTCGAAGGTGTGAAGGAAAGAGAGAAACAAAAATGTTTTAACTCCAGTGCACTGTTTTCATGCTTCAGCATACTGATGTCCCCTAGGTGTCATATAAGTGATAAATGAGCACTTTTGACAGCCAACATATTTCTATATAACTTTCTTCACAGTAAGTGACTAGTTATCAAATTTAATTGCTAACTATTCTGTAACTTAGCAAAACTTCTTGAACATCATAGAATTTCATGGACAAGTTTGCAGGGAAAAAGGCCTGACTAGATCCTAAGAGGGGGAAAACAGAATGTATTCTGATTCAGTGTTAACTAAAGGGTTAATCTAGATGTTTACAAATATAACCAGTTCTATATACACCCGCCACCTTATCAGCCCCCATCTTCAGCCAGTAGATTGGTTTTCCTTTGAAGTTCTTTTCTATGGAAAGAGCTGTGTGAAATGTATCATGTGGAAAATTAGCCCACTGCATATTACTGTTTTATGGAGCTCCTGGTAGACTACAGGGAGAACTGAATCCCTAGCAGTTTTCATTTTAGCCAGGAAACAAAAGTAATGGTGATGCTGTCACCAATTCAGCACCTACATGAACAACACAGAAGGATTACTAAGAATCCCAAAGCGACTGTTACTACACGTCATCTTTCCATGCTGTTGATAGCACTTAGACCGACTGTTGTTATCATGGGAAAAAATGAGCGGAAACCAGTATAAAACCCCAAAAATTCAATTCAGACACAATTTATACAGTTTAAATGGTTGATTTCCATGGAGTTGCAATTACACTGCAGCAGGTCTGGATCTGGATACAAGTTCCCTGCCAGGAGCTGTTGTACTGCCGAGGTTTCTCTGCAGTAGTGTACATCAGCTGTCCCTCCTGCTTTATCAGCTTTGGTGCCCCTAAATTGCCAAATTACCTCGATACAGAAATGTAGCTCTGTTTCTGGAATGTTCCAGCTTCTTTCTTTTTCGCAACTATATTCACAGTGTTGCATGTTATTATCATCCCTTTGGATTGCTGAGGCAGTGAATGAATTTAGACCTTCAACAACAGCAACTTCAATACTCTTACTAAAGATGAGATTGTGATCACTATGTCCTACATTCATCCTACACTGATGTCTTTGATCACATCCTCTCTATCCCAGCCAAATCTACGTTACTTTTTCCTTTGAGGACTGATGTGCAACTTGAACTCACTGTTTCTGATCTAAAAACTGACTTTAGTCTGAGTCCCCTTTTGTCCCCTAAGTTTGAAATCTTTTCTGGTCCACACTGAGCAGTGCTCTCCATTTCTTATCCATTGTTTGTCATGTTTAATCAGTATCCAAAGGTATAAAATACAGCAAGTAAGAGCTGTACAAAAAACATTTGACCAATTAGATGTCATTTCTTCCTGAAGAAAAAAAAAAATCAGATGTTTTGATAAACTACTCACTTAGCAGGAAAGAAACATTATCTTTCAGTTGGTGTCTTTTCCATATGTATTTCTTTTCTGATTATGCCAGAAACAGCTGTGTTTAGGAACCTTTAACCTTAGGAAATGTAAAATCTCTAACTTACCTTAAATAGGAAATAATTTTATGTCAACAAATGCTATAAAGGCAGTGTCTTTGCTAGGTGTATTCTGCAGGAATCAAGGAATTTATGCCATACGATTTTTTCAGAGACATTTGAAAATATTCTGGTCTTTAATGTCTACTAGTATGTATCTGCTACTTATAGGGACTTTTTCTGTAGGCTGTTCAGCACATATGGAAAAAAGTCTTTAAATATGAAAATAAAAACTTGCAATTTTCCCTTCAAGATCTAATTTATATTATATACAAACAGAAACCAATAATGTTATATGCAAACATGTATATAACATTATATACAGTACTGAAAAAACCCTTCACAAGATTGTATATTTTTGTTGTATTGTATACAATGTTGTATATTGTATCCCGTGTAAAACTGAAAAAAATTAGGAGTAGCAAATTAGTTTTCATTGAAATTTGGACTTTTTTATTTCCCCCAGGTGAATGTGTCTTTTTCAACTAAATGATCTCTAGTGAAAATATAAACCGCCCGTCCTGTAAGAATAGCACATTGAGGGGTGATGATGTAGCTTCACAAGTCACCACATCATCACTGACACATCATCTGCTGCTGAACATAGTACTTTATCTTCAAGAGATAAATTCAACATAATTGCAGGAAGAGAAATTTATGTTAGACATCAAGAAAAACTTCCTAGCCCTAAGTGTGGTACAACAACAGGCCAGGTTGTCTTGTGAGATTGTGGAATCAGTGAGTATTTCTGAGAAGGTGCTAGAGGAAAATATCCATCAGAAATAGCTTAATCCCGTTCTGGAGTAGGGAGATATATTCCTGTGATTTCAGGCATGATTGTCTCATTGTGACCAGAACAGCATGGTTCGGCATTGGCTAAGAAATCGAAAAAATTGAAGCGTTTGACTTCTGTGAGAAAATTTTTCTCTTTTCACCAGAAATGAGAACATGTCAGCTGTGAGAATGTCCAATTTGTTTCACAGTCTTCAGGCGACACTTACAGAAAAGAAAAATAGCGGGCTTCCTAGCCTCCACCTTACCTAGAGGGTGCTTTCATAGTTGGAGCAATAGAAGAAATCTCTGCACAGGTCTTGCTTTCTCCAAGAGCAGTCTAGGTCTTGAATGGCAGAGAGCCAAAGCGGACATGCTTCCATTCACGGGGTCGCCAAGAAAAGCTACAAGCTGACCCATTGGCCCTGCACGTAAGTCCGTAGGTGAAAACTGTTATTAATTTTGAGAGGAAACAACCTGTTGAAGGGAAAAGTTCCCAGTGATGGGCTTATGGGCTTTCTTCTCATCTTTACTGTATTTCTGCTAGAGAATAAATCTGGTCTTATGTTAGCCTAAGGTCTTGTACACACAAGTGGAGAAACTGTTTCCCAAAATAACGTTAACTTGTGCTTACATAGTGCTTTGTATTGCTGTGTACACTGCTTACTTTAATCGTTTAATGTGTGCACTGCTTAGAATGTTAATCTCTCTGTCCAGGGCAGCATTACAGGTGTTGAGAACATAATTTTTAATTTACTGGCTTAGTTTTTGTATATTTATCAAACAACAAATTTTATTTATATTTATTACAACAAATTTTGTGTATTTATTATAAATTTTGTAATTTTGTATAAATTCACAGCCTTACTCATCATATCAACATCTTTTGCCTTTCATTTCCTTTTCATTAAATACAGCCTCACCTTCTGAACATACCTCTTGATGCAAGGAGTGCAGTATTTATACACCCTGATTCATCAAGCATGACATTTCCCCTCCAAAAAACTTTTCTAAAGTGTTTGCTATTAAGTTAAAAACAGATTTTAAATATTTAAGCTGAACTGGTGAGCCTTTTAAAACATTTTCAAAAGCTTTAAAAGTTAGAAGCACCTGGGTAGAAAGGCTTAGAAAATGTCTTCTCAACCATAACTCTAGAGTTGCTATAGCAATGTTGTAATAGTGCCTCATTAGTAGAAAACTACCTAAATATAACTTTAAAAAATCTGTGAAAATTTGTGCAATAATTTTTTTAATGTCAGTGCTGGTAACAAGTTTAAGAATCTGAAGACACTGGCCACTTTGTTTTGGGCTGCTTTAAGCCAGGATGGAGCATCCTGATTTTATCTGTTTTGCTTTATCCAAGCAAAATGGTTATCTAAATTCTGTAGATAACAGAAAAGCCTATCTGAAGCTAACTCCAGTTCCTATTTTCATGCACCAGCAACATACGCAGCTCTGCACACCCTCTTCTGTGCACAGTGTTCCCTAAATAGTTTTGTGGCTTTAAATGGTGCCTGGCTACGGCATCCCCCTGTTAGAATGTCAATTGTAAAATGATCCGTTACCTCTATGCCATGTGTTGGTTTTGTCTTCTTTTGATTCTTAACCCTCCCAGTGTGTTAGCAGCTATATAAACCCCTGGAATTGAATTGAACCAAACCATCGAACACAACAGTGTTTCACTAACTTCAGCTGAAGGGTCTATTAGTTTTTCTTTTTTCCATAGTATTTCCTATTCCTGTTACTGAATATAATAATGAATAACAGCAGGTAAGATGTCACACTGCATGAGAAGTTAATACATTTTTCATGCTCTTCACAAAAACCTTTTGAATGTCTACCATTGCTTTGAGGTCATGTCCTTTAGGAAGGAAAAAGGCCACTGTGACCAGAGAAACAGTTTGTCCTGAGCCCTCAGGAAGAGTTAACTCCATCATCCACAAGACTTTTATTCATAGGAGCTATTGCAATCTTGATTTTTGCTGTTGTGGACATAAGAATATCAAATTTTGTGAGCCAGGCTACTTTTTCAAGATTTTCATTATTTCTACTGTTTCCTACTCAGTGTTTCACCAGTAAGGGAGCAAAGCAAGCAAGTAAAAGTAGGAAGAAATGACAAGAACTGTTGATGTCATGACTCATTGATTTACACAATTTCAAAAAGCTCTTTGGTAAAGGGAAATATATTTTTTTTCTTTCTGTACTGAAAACATGCAGTCAGAACATAGTGTTGATGACAGACTCATTGAGTCTACTTATTATTAAAGTAGTTAACAAGTACTGAATAAGATAAATATCTTTAATTTTACCTTGCAAGGTTTAACACTTTAACCAGAAGTTATTTAAATCTCTTCTGTAGAATAGGACACATTTTCAGGAATTTTCTTCTGACTGATCAGACTTTTTAAATATTGTCATTCTTTTAAGTTTATAGTAAAATCACTTCACTACTTTTCTCAATGTTTTCGTTGAACAATATGTCATTTAGGTTAATTTTTTCCGCTTCCGATCAGAACATTTTCACATGGTTTCTGAAGGTGATGATCACACATTAGAAAAAAAGAAGTGCTGGTATGTAAAATAATTGTTTTGATTTTCATGGCTTTCAGGTTCAGATTCCAAATAATCCTCATAGGTGATGATTAAGGTTAATAGATGATTAAGATGATGTATCTTTATGACTGAGGAACGATAGGGTGAAAAGGAGGGATTTCTGTCTAGCAAAAATTAAACTTTATAGTGACTTTTGACACTTACTCTTTAGATTTGCCTTAAAAGCTTTCTCTAGGTTAAACATTCCCAGATTATCAGTAGATTCTGGTTCGAGTAAAGTTCCTTGTGCTCAGGGAATTGCTTTCATGTTTTTGTAGATCATTGTTAATTTTTATTTTTTTTTTCTGCATCCTCTTTCTCTAATCTCTGTAGTTTCTCTGTAGTAGCTGACCTTTTTCGTAAAAGATGCTGGTTATACCTTCATTTCTATGAAGTATGTCATTTAGGCTATGAAGCCTTAATTATTTTAGCTTGCAGTGAAGTTAACTTTCTCTATATTTTCCAGAGTTGTATTCTGCTGCCTCAAGTATTTTCTTCTCTTTTTTTATTATTAAGCTTTTTTATTACGCTGTTTTCCCCATGGAATTAAGTAATATTTCAGTTATATTTTTAATCCAAAGGCTACTCATTTCCCTCATTTTTTCCTTCCCTTGGGGAAATTATAATACTTCTGCATGATTTTTTGTGTAATTCTTAGGATTAGAGCTAAAACAAGTCCTTAATTATTGATTTAATCAATGAATGCTGTAATGTATTCACTTTCACTTTTTTTTTGTCCAGTCTTCATATTTGCACAGTTTCTGAATATTTACTAAAACTTCACAAATTTCAGAAGATACATCCAAACATACCTTTCTAAGGTGTATTTTTCTTTGTTATTCCATCTCTATTTTATTTGGACATTCTAAGTCATCCTTCAAGAATGGAAATTTTGACTTGTGAGCTAATTGATCAATTACGTTCCATGAAGAGTCAATACGAGCAATTTGCAAACAATGCAGAAGACTATGGTATACTTACATAGAAGCAATTTGGTGTGTGCCTACATATAAAGAAAATTGTTCTCAAATTATTCACAAGCACTAAGCTTATAGTAAATCTTATTTGCAAAGTGTGATTTGACCTGATATATATGAAATTAAATTTCAGTTGATGTTGCTTAGCCTTTTTGTCAGATTTAACATCCCAGCTTCCGGTAATGACAGCAAAATGAATTTTATTTTAGAGCTCAACCTTCATAAACCGTTTCCCTTTTAACTGAATGACTGCTCTGTCCAGCTGTATCCTACATGTTCTTCACTCACAGTGTGTGTAATTCCTACCCTTTAATATAATTAATTCATTCACTGTTATTTCAGAATGCTCTGCATTTTCATTTCCAGTCATCACGTCTATGTCCTCCAGCTGATTATATGCAAGGACATAATGCAGCCAAAACTGTGTGTTTGGACTGTGCCAAGGACAGCAGAATAGTGTAAAGTCTGTGTAGGAGGGTTCTGTATCTGTTTGCTGTTGGTGTGACAACTGTAGTTGCTCTCCACTGCCACACAAAAGCGTTCTGATGCCACGTGGCCACCTGGACCCACGTAGATCTCTCTCAAGGGAGGGTAACGTTCTGCACCTGCTTCTCCCTCCCTATTAAAAGTTGATTATGTGGACAGCCTGGGAGAAGTAGGATGTAAAGGTATTTTTCCACCAACCTGTGGGACTTAAATTCATGATTGCATTTCCAGGCCAGATTTGCTAAGGAAAACTGAATCAGATAGCTGGCCACTTTCAAAAGTCAGTTTTCAGCTGGTCTGCAGCTGTCTTTTTACGTAGTTCGGCCTGTGACTCTCTAAAAATGCATTCAAGGGTATTTCTGTAATTGGGAGACAAAACTGCAGGGAGTTATCTGGAAGGAAATGGAATTTTGTACTGGCTAATAAAATACTGTTATAGGCTGTAAAATGACTGGGGTTTTTTCTGCCACATATTAATAAGAAATTATATATTTATTAGAATTACTGTACCAATATGAATATTAACTTTTAGGTATCATAGAAGCTATTATCTATCCTAGTAATTTTTTTGCATTAAAGAAAACCTACTGTCAATAGCAGTTTTGCATAGATAAACAAAATACTTTGAAACCAAAAGTACTTGGCACGTAGAAAACTGCTGATAAGAACAATATTTCTTTGTGTAGGATAATGTCACCACCACAACTTGTATGCCAATAGTAGCATTTTTAGGACTTTTTTTCAGTCACACTTTACAAAAAGCATTGGCAATGGCATTTCTGACTTCCAGTTCATTAAACGTTGACAAACACAGTCCTTGCAATTGTTTTGTGGTGCTTATATAGCCGTGTACCTGGGAGCGCTCTGTTTTACATGCATGTTGATCAAACACTATATTTATTCTGTGTTGGGGATTTTTTATTTTAAATTAAACAGTCAAATCTACAAACTACATACCCTTTGAAGCAAGTGCTTCTCACCTAAGGGAAAGAACATACTTGCCGCCTCTTACTCTCACTTATTCTGTGGGTGTCAGAAGGTGAAGCAGAGGGAAGAGAAGGTGAAAAATATTCCTTCTTAAAAATTTTAATTTAAGCAATAATTATCTTCAAAAGAGTTGTTCTGACAATAGCAGCTTAGGTCTGGTGCTCAAAAGGGGCATGGTGTGGCAGCGAGACATGAAAAACTGTGAGTTTGTAATCCTCCTCGCCCTCTGTACCTCCCACTGAACATCCTCAACAGAAGAACAAAAGCATGTCGGTTATCAGTCTTCTGCATCTGAAGGGAACTTGCTGCTATGTACATATGCATACGTATATGCCTAAAAAGAATAGCCATAGTGCATCATTACCTAGCAATAGAGCATTAAAAAAAAAAAATGCAAACCTGATAAACAATTATTATGCAGATGTTAAGCATTTGTTTGAAACCACTGTGTGTGTTCACCATGTCTCAGCATCAATTGGGAATAGCCATATCAAAATCTAGAGGATGATAACAAGTTAAAAATAATCAATAGTCATTTATCATTTAATTTATTACTACTTTCTCAAATTCTAGAAGAGTGCTTGATATAATCAGCTGAAGATATATGAGGATAATTTAATACATTCATAGTTAGAGGCTCCAATTGAGGCTTCAATTTCTTTCTGGGCTTGATTATAGATCTGTAAAATATGTCTTTCCAGCTACATTAATTGGTAATTTGACAGAAAAAATTACAGCAAATTAACCTCTAATAATCACATTTTACTCAATGAGTTTGTATCTACTGATTTGAGTATAGAAGGACAAAATACTTAAGTACATTAACCCTAGTCCACAGAGAGTACTACTGAGACTGTGCCCTTGGGACCAAATGTTGTGTCCCGTGATGCTAGCTCAGTTAGGTAACTTCTAAACGTCATCTAACTAGACTGTCCTCTCTGTATCCTTCTGGACTCATCCCTGCCCAGCTGGAAAAAACTGATTGTTGATTCCATTGATGAGGCCACAGAATGAAACACACCTTTAGGAGTAAGGCACTAGCTGCAAGTGTCTTTTGGTCAGTAGACAGAGTTTGATAAGTCTGAGTTTGAGACTAGGTCTGTGGATCCAAACATTGGATTTAAGTGTAGCAGGAACCCCTTGTTGCAGGACGAGGCCAGAGTCAAGACACACACCAGTATGGTTAAAAGTCACGCTCCCCCCTTTATTAGAAAGCAAGTCCTTATATATTCTTGTGCATGCTAAAAATAGCAGCAAGTCCTTGGATACTTGCTGTGCCTTCTAAAAATAGTGGCAAGCCCTTATATACTTGCTGTGCACTCTAAATATAACAGCTAGCCCTTATATACTTGTTGTCACCTTGCGTTACTCCTGCACATGCTCATTTCAAAAAACAGCTCCCCTCGGCACTTCCCACAAACATTGCTACCCACATGCAGCCAGTAGATAAGTTCCTGCTTTTGTAATTCCAAAGAGTCACTTCTTTATCAGTTTCTTCCTTAACAAGCACATTCTTTTCTTCTGGCCTTCTTGCTTTTAGACATCGTAAATCTTCTGACCCGAATGCTGGTTGTACTTTTGCATTGTCAGTCTGTGCGGAAAGTCCGGCATACACACCCACATTTGAGTTCTGCTGAGTACTTATGCAGGAGCACAGCTCAGACAGACTAACCTGAAGAAAGTGGTTATCAATTTATAAAGCTAATTATTATTATCCTTGTGTGGTAGGTGACCAGAGGAACGCTCATTTTGCTGTGGGATTTGAACTGACTTTCAAAAAGAAGTTTAGGACTATAGTTCTCCCTTTAAGATGTGACAAACAAATATCATTTATTCCTTCCTCTCCTTCCATCTTTTAACACACATACAAAAATCCCCCAATGGGTCTGGCAACAGGTGAAAGAAGAGCTGGAGGCTAGACACCCTCCGATAGCTGGAAGTGATTAAGGAATTAAAGACAATCTTCACTATTCCATATCTGCCAGATGGTTACTGGGTAAGTTAAAGTAGCAAAGTGGCAGATTAATAGGTCACATTCTTCTTATTTTCATGTATTTACATATCTGGGGCAATGCAGCAGGCGACGATCCAGACAGTGTGAGGCAAGTAGAACTAGATCACAGGTACACAGCAAATATTAAGCGATGCTATTCTTGGCAAGTTTTAAAAAACTAATAATCAATTCCTAACATTAAAAAAAATTATGAGCATATAGCTCTATATGAATGAGATATTTACACTGCACTGGGACATTGCTAAGTATCAAAAGTCTGAAGTAAGAACTCAATTTTTTTTTTATCTTGGCACTATATTATGATTTAATTTTCCTACTCCCTGTGTAATCTAAGATAATTCAATGTGCAACACATAATTCATTACAGCTTTAAAGTATTCACCTGTATCTTTTTTCATAATTAAATGTGGACATTTTCATCTGCAGCAAATTCACAGGTTTTCTGTTATGGATTCTTACAGTATCACATAGCATATTATTTCCCTAGATCTGATGGTATTTACACTGGAGTGTAGAGATTTAAAGCAAGTTTAACATTCAGAGTAAACGTAGTTATGTGATGATGTGCAAACCTAAGAACAGCAGGGAAGTACACTTCTTTGCAGCATACAACATATAACTACACAACAAACACTGGACTGACAAACCCAGATCTCCAGCCCGTCCTTCTCAGCAGTGTCATACTGAATGTGAGTGTACAGTTTTATCGGTTGACGACATTTACAAGGTCTTTAACATGTGAGATTTTGTTAATTGTCTTTGATATGTGCAGTACTGGCAGTATTTTATTTCACTGAATCCTGCAAATCGCTCAGCCAACTGACCCGTGATTGCCAGTGCTCGATATGAAGCTTTGTTGGTTAGTTTTGATGAGGCTCAAACTTCCTTGCGTGATCACCTTCCCCAGATGAATAAGCATACTTCAGAGAACAAACATTCTAGTGCAGAAAATGTTACCAAAAAAAGGTAAAAAAAAAAATAAAATCTGATTTTTAAACCTTTTTTATTTTCAGATTAAAAACCTGCCAACAACTTGCTACCCGTATTTGGCAATATTCTCTGCCTTCTGAAATTGTATGCTAGCCCTGCTGATAAGGCCATCCATCAGGCCCACAAACAGAACTAGTAAACATTAAAAATGTGAATGACTATTCCTGGAAAAACATTTGCACTATTTATATTAGGTCTAATAATGAAAACTTATGGCAGCAAACCACTCCAATTCATACTGAAGCAACTCACACTGAAGAAATGTTTCTGTGGAAAAGATGAACAGAACAGCCAGAAAGAAATTTCTAACAGCTACAAAGACTGTAACAAAAGCAGACATTGTGGCAGTAGAAAACAAATTGCCAGCTATTGTAAATCCTATTATTTTCTCAATGTGCCTAAATAGCATACTACCAGGACTCCCACTGACATTACTAGCGTGGAAATAGAATATTATTGTGAATGCATTTTCAAAATATTATAGAAGTCAATAGAGTCCACATAACTGGCTATAGAATATGCAGTATAAGCTATCAAGCTCTCCCTTTCCTTTGGTGTCAAAAAACATGTTCCTCACACGAGTGAACCTGGGTTTTTTTGGTAAGGCCTCTCTTTTACCACAATAAATATAAGTAAATGTGACTAGTGCGTTTGCAGGTTTAGAAGACATTTTACCACCTGATTTCCATTTGACTCATGCAGTCTGCTACAGTTTTGACACGTCTCAATTTCATCACAAGACTTTTCCCCTACGTGAGGCATGTTGTGAGGAAATGCGACATGTCATGGCTGAGTATCATATCCATCTCTTCATGCTCACCCACGAACCGCTAGAGATGATTCCAGGTCAGTTGTCTTGGATACAAAAAAAGGTGACACTGAGCACTACAATGACGCTGAGCAGAGGTTTTTCCAAAAGATCTGTACAGAAAGAGAGTTTTGTCCAAATCTGTCATATCTATCAAATTTATTTCCTCCCTCCACACTAAATTATCAGTTTATACATAGAAAGTGAGATTTTTTTTAAAATCCCTTTTCTCTTTTCTAGTCTGTAGTTACATTGGAAAAAGCTCGGTCATACTCCATAAGACAAACGGTTCATTTTCTTGGTGACGCGTTGTGGAAGATACGTTCACACCCATGCGTGTATGAGTACACACACATCCTATGCATCCATACTCTAGAAAACTGAGCTTGCATCATAATATTTTGAAAAATTCCTAAATGATTTACAGGCTTTAATGATCAAAACAGTTTGAAGATTTAGATTCTAAAGCAATCAGGAAAATAATGATTTTTGCAATAAAAGCTGAAGACTTAAAACACTTAAAACACAGGAAGTCTTGGGTTCACCAATACCATTGTAAATTCAGTTCTTTCAGCTCAATTGTTTTTGTTGTCATATGACACTAGTTAGATGTTCCTCATGGGAGTTTCACAGTGTATTAACAGATATGATTAAAAAATAGTTTGTTTCAGATGTGTAACTTCTAAAAAATAAAACCAAACTGCTACATAAATGTACATTATGTACTGTAAATATACAGTAAAATGTATATTATTTTAAATTCTGATTATTCATACATTCTGATACTGGTTCCTTACATGGTCCTAGAAGTTTAGATTTTCCAGCTTTTTAACTTAATTTATAAATTTGAGGGGGAAAGCAACCTCTTAAAATTATAATTTTGAATAGGTGTGTAATTTGCTTGAGATACATGACTTTTAACTCAATGGTATGGTATGGTATGTCAGATTTCTGCGTCATTTCCAGTGTAGAAGCTTTACTGTCATTGTCAGATGATTTAAAGAGATAGGTTTTCTGTAATGGTGGCCGATTTTTATTTGGACCATGTGCATAAAGCCTTGCATTTTCAATTCTTGCTTTTCAATTTTAACATGAGTAATTTGTTTCAAATAAAGTTTAAAGTATTCCATGAGTTGGGAGCTGGGTCTGTATGAAAATATAATGGATATTAGGACTTGTGAATGTTGAGGATTGGCGGCACTGGGTTTAAGATTATAATTTTTACCATACAGGCACATAGTACAAATTTTCAGAATAAGCTCAACTTATAAATCTTTCATTATGTTTGTCAAGCTCATTAAGAGGTTCTCACTGAAATGTACCTAAAATCTTTTATGCAAAACAACATTTCCATAAGGAATTTCATACAGAATCATATGAAAATTTGAGAAAAAAATCTTGCTACTATTGTAGGTAGTTACAGTTTTGGTATAGTCTGCAATATCTTCAAGATCTTACTGTCTGTGTGTGCATCTGTGTCTATGTGTTTGTTGAGCACATGATTTTACTACAGTGCTACCTTCCTTTCTTTGGCAAAATCTAATCTGTTTACAACGAAAAGTTCATAGTATACACATGTTTGAATATCTTGTGGGAGAGATAGGTGATACTCTCATGGTAAATTGAGCATAAATTTATCTTTGTGTAGCTCAGATTTCTCAGCATGCATATATAATTTGGAGCATTTAATACAGTCCCTACAGCACACCTGAGGGACGTGCAAATATTCACACGAATAGCAACCTACATGCAGTACCAACCTCACAATAGACAGGGAACAGATTTTCAGTATGAAAGTGTGATAGATTTTAACTTGCCTGATAAAAATTTCTGAGCCCGTTCAAGAAAGAACACAAATTTAGTGGTGTAAGATTCATGTGGCATGCAAAATTAATTGCAAACCACACATGATTAAACTTTTACAGCAGACCTCACACTTCTTGGTGTTGCTGGAACATTATGAGGCAGGTTACATACATTCCACATCACATTATATGTTTTCACAAAACGCGCATTACATTGCATCTTAAAAGCTCTGATGCAGAAAGAGTGTTAAATCTCGTAATACAGACTTCCAGGGATCAGTATGAATTTCACTGAGCAAGACAAGCTGCATATTGTAATATAGATTGGACACTCTACAGCTGAGTCAAACCTTAAAAGTATGGATGGATTCAAAATAAATTACGTGAGAGTATGTAATACTAGTACTTCCAAGAAAGTACCAGCAACGTTCTCATATACCAGCTGCAAAAGTTAATAGATTTACATTCTTGCACATCTCATACCTGCACATGCACACACACCTCTGTCCACCTGCAAACGCCAAACAAACAAACAAACACCAAAAAAAACAGTCCCACAAACATAGAGTCATTATTAGAAATGTAAACGGTTCAGATAACGGAGAAGCAGCGCTTGGGTTAGGAAGGGAAAAGTCACTGAAGTACACTTCAATACAGTGGTTAGAGAGCTAACGTATCAAGCAAATTCCAGCAGCTTGGGAAAAAAAACAATGCAAATTCAACAGTAACCGTGATGAATAATTCAAAGTATACCCTCAGTGCAAGCTTTCCCGCACAATTTTCCAGCTTGACACAAATTCCAATTTTATAATGTTTGTACAACACAAGTTTCACAGCACACAGAACTCATATTGAATAAATGAAAATTATCTCACATGGAGAATTTCTACACAATGTGGCTGAATGTGCAAACTGTGTTTTGCAGGGTTTGCATGTTTATTAGCCCCAGCAGTGGGCTTTAAACTTTCACTCTAGTTCTCTATTGATATAATCTAGTAAATAGCATTAAGAAGTACCTGCTGGAGACAGATGTCACCTGTTCACTTCCAGTTGTTTCACATGCATGCTGTGAACTTGTTTGCTCCTCCTGCAGCTTCTACAGCCTTAGTAGAAGACAGATTTTGAAGATGACATCGCAAAACTTGTGTTGTACAACACATTTGCTATTTATGTTGCACAGATTTCTTCATGACTTGATGCCAATTTGCATCAAAACAGACACGTTAAATAAATAAATAAACAAATGTATGTATTAATTACCGGTATCTGCTTTAAGTTTGGAGGGACAAAGCTGTTTTATCAGTATAGGATCTTGCCACCTGACTTGCTAGCTGTTCATTCTCTCTGAATCCTAATAATTCTGAGGGAGCAATGAGACATACTAGAGCGTATTTCCTCCTGTCAGCCAGCCAAAGGATTAGAGCTGGGGTTGTTATTCACTACCCAACCTTAGCATCAAAACAAGTATTTTTTTTTTTTAAACTACAGTTTGAATTTGCTAATGACAAAGGGAACTCCCAGTGGGTGTGACAATCATGAGATAATCAGCTTTAGAGGATTAGAGGACCCCAGGGGTGTGATTAGCTCAGGTTGGCCAAGCCCTCTGTCATGAATTAATTCAGAAATGAATATTTGCATTCCAACACTGCATCTTAGTGAAACTGATTTCCAGGCTAAGAAACATTTTTTTCTTTTTATTTTTTTCCCTTTTTTTTCCTTTTTTTTTTTTTTTTTGTCATGAAAAGCAATTCACATTTCACAAGACAATTAGCAGCTGTGGCTAATGAAATGAGAGATGATTAAGCAATAAGGATCTGAATTTTGTGCGATTTACTTCTGCCAATGATCTTTCAACGCAAAGAACATGTTCATTGTTATTTTTAGTCGGTCTTTTTCCTACACTTTCGTTAAATGCTTGATGGAATATTTTCAATTCATTTGATTCTGCGGTTGACAATCAGATAACTTTTCCTTCCATAATTAGCAATTATCAACTGTACAAAAATACTGAATGCTGTTGGGTTTGCATGATAAACAAAAAGCAGAAGTGATGGTAGCAAGTTTGCTGAACTGAAATATATCTTTTGTTCGCTTGACAGCTATTTGGGAATTTGAAATGGTGTTACATACTTAGGGATGCACTGGTGAAATGGCCTATATGTCTGGCAGTTACATTAAATCCAAGCAGGAAGAATTGTCACCTGACACAGATTTAACCAATGCATTTGATAAAATAGGCCACAGAAACATCATCTGACAGTGCGTCAGTAATTTAAGTCTGTTTTATCATATAAAGGAGAATAATTACATGCAATAAGAGAACAGATACAGATTTGTATGGCTAACTTTTTGCTCCAAGAGAGTTCATTATATGTACGGAGGATAATAGATGAATAGCAACCATGTGGGCTGCTTAGTATGGGTTACATGTGCACTATCTCTCTTCTTTATATCCATTTGCCTGCTGGTTCCACAATCTGTTCTTCAGTGTTGGCAATTTCTTGGATACATTTTTTTGTAATCTACTTGTTCTGATCATGTATCTCAATTTCCATGTCTATAAAATGAAGATGATAATGATGAACTCTCTTTAAACAGTGCTTTGAAATTTAGTTACAAAAAGCATTAAATACCATCAGTAAAGACAATTCATTTTGCTGTTTTCTTGCCTGGACTTACTTTTCTTTTAAAATTGTTCATTATTCACTTTGGGGAAAATTAGGAATAATTCCATTCCTGTACTGCCTATATTCCCATCAGAAATCGTTTTTTAACTGAACAAAGATATCCCATAGTTCTCACCTCTGACTTTCTGCTTTGTCAGTCCATTTGTCTCTCATATCCATCAAATCGTAATTAACCTGTATGTAAAATGTTGCCCTTTGCTGAATTTTGTTAGATTTTCCTGTTACATTCCCTGTGAGAAACTGATGATTATTTTTTGGTTTAATTGTCTGCATTGTCTGCCTAAATACATCAAAGCACTCATCAAAATCTGAACTTGTATTTCTTCAGCAGTAGTCATAGCTGTAACCCCGATGACAGGGGAGCAGTAAGATTGTGTAAAAGCCCATACTTAAGCCTCTTAGCCTGAGTATTAAATTGTCCTATGCTATGTGGACCTGGAGAAAGGAAAGGAATGGAGATTGGAGTTGATGGGCTTTTGTGGGCTTTGTTGAATCGTAACATGTGTTAATCCAAAACCTGAAGGTTAACTGCTACTTTGTACTTAGTATTTGCATCTGCCTTGTTTCCTTAGAGCACTTCTGTGCTTAATATCCTTTACCTACATATTAAAAAGAGATTTTAAAGGAGTGTCTATGGTTCTGTATCCCTGTTGAGATTCTTCTCCCTTAAATCCCTTTGCAACCTGTTTCTCTCTCTTCCCCTATTAATCTCTCCTTGAGCACACTCCCAGCCACTGACAAATTTATCAATGGGTTGTGTGGTTTGAGGACTCTGCCCTAAAAACTGAAAGTCTAAGTGGAGTGGCACAAATCTTGTCGTATCGTCATATGCTGCCATAAAGCACTAAACATAAAATGAAGTAGACTTCTTGTGACCACTGGAGTCATTAACAACCTGACCGTGAAAAAATTTTAGACATAATTTCCATTTGATTTTAGTGCCTCCATAATTCTGGCCCCCAAAGACAGCTGAAGAAACAGCTTTTAACTGCAAATGGTCTTAGCTTATGCAATAGAAAACAGACAGCACTGAAGGCAACTTCATTGATAACATTGCAGTTCATTCATATTCAATATAGCACACTGCCAGTGAAATTCTATTCTGTATTCTGCCTAATAAATACTAAAAAGCCCCCGTTCGTTGTATAGGGACAGTACTTTCCTAAGGTGCACGTTGCCAGTGTTGGTGGGAGAGAGCAGAGGAATAAATTCTTCCAGTATGACTGCGGCCAAAACAGTCACTGTTTGGGGTGATTTTTTTTCCCCATAGCCACAGTCAACAAAAAATGCAGAACTGCTGGCTGTCAGAGGAGAAGCTGCTGCTGTACACAACTGAGCAAATACTGCTGCCAAACCAAGAGGGTTTTGCACAGCTGGCCCTCTGCTCCTTCCGAGCAGCCCATGGCTGAGCCCGCTTGGATCCAGGCAGACCCCTGACTTCACAAAGAAAGGCTGCAGAAACTGCAGAGTAAGAGGGTGTAAGAAGTGGCCCCGTTTTCTATACTGGCTATTTCTGTGCAGATGTATTATGTCAGAAACAAAGGAGTAGGGGGACCAAAGCTCCAAGATGCAGACAGTTGGGTCCAGCATGACATTCATCCCGACAGAAATGTGGGTTGGATGTACGCATGGGACTTCTGGAATATCACAAGGTGCCTTTCTATATCCTCAGGTGCTGCTGTGTTTCAAAACTGGCCCTTAATGTTTCCATTTCAGGAGTTAAAGTAATTTGCACGTTCCATTATTTCCCAATTCTAATTCTTAAGTACTGATTTTCTTCATGTAGACTGAATAGAATTTTTTTTTTTGCAATTCAGCTTGAGTGATTCACACTAAACCATTTTAGGATGATAAACAACCATGGTACATTATATCTTCCATATTCTCCTTAAAAGGGTAAAGAAATCTTTAAAATGTTTTAAGCTGAATTCTATCCAAATAAAAAACCATTTTCTGCATCTAACCAAACAGCATGGATGATAGGTCAATGAACTGAATAGATTCTTCTCAGGCCCCTAATGCTATGACGAGAATGAATGTGAAATTTCTGCTGCACATGTTACAGATAATGGATTTTCAGCAGTTACTCAGAGAAATATCCTTTTAGATGATGTATTTTATTTACAACGACAAATAAGTTTTAATCTTTTATTGGAATACAACTTATGTCACTTTTTTGATTAGGTTTGTTCTGCAAACAACCTGCTAAGATTAACTGCAAGGGCATGTAGGTGGTAGTAATGCAACAAATATAATGGAGAGAGGTAACTGGGGTTTGTAATCATGTTTTAACCATACTGCTGTTTGAAACAAGGACCATACAAAGAGTCATATTCAGCACTCACTAAAAATACAAGAAATCTGGCTTCTCTACTAAAGTTATGAAAATGTTTATTCTGGAATTTGTATATAGTGCTCTAAGTTTCTGTTATTCAGCAGTCACAACTAGAGGAGTCTGCACCAGAGAGTTGCTTCAAGGTATTGAGGTGTAGTAGTTGTAGGGACCAGCAGCTAAAAGGCTGTGAGTCCTTGAAGTCCTCAGCCTGTGTTCTCTCCGTGATTATGGTCCACATCTAGTTGCTGTGGTCAGCCATCACTTCTTGCACCAGTTCTGTGTCCACCCTGACCCACATATTGGAAAAATTTGGCTCTTAGCGTTTCAGAGGAAGAGAGTACAGAGAGGGATTGAAAAGACAGGTTCCCTAACTAATATTATAAAGCATGAATTAAAGCTTCTGGTCCCTTGTAGCATGATCCAAGATGCACAGTATCTCAGGGGACATTTGCAGACGACCTGCAGCTAGCTCACAGGAGATGGATCTTAACTCTTTAATACAGTTTCTGTCTCCAGGGCGGAAATTTTCTTTGAGTTCTCAACAAGGGGCTATAGAACCATGAAGAAAATGTCCTCACTTAGCAATAATACAAAGGCCTAACTAACCCACACATTTTTTTAGTTGTCTGTATTTTCCCGATAGAATTGGTAGGAAGGTCTTCCAAAGACTCCTTTTTAGCTGTAAAATGTTTCTAACTTTGGATTTTGTGCAATATTTTTACACCGTTGTTCTATGCTTCCCTTACATGAACTAGTAATTGGATAAGCATCACGGACACTTAACAGTCAGTCCAACATCTGATGGAGCTCAAATGTAGATAAACTTGCATGTGTTTTGTTGCATTTCTGCCTCCTGTTAAAGGAACACCCAAAGGCAGTGTTTCACATTCCCAGATTTTTCTCAACTAAAATTGAAGTACTGGATGGCCTGCTATTCTGTATGTAAACACAAAAATTTAATTAATACATAATAACTTTCAAACCTAGGATACAGGGTCAGTTTCCGGAAGGCACCCAGTGCATATTAATTTATGTGTCAGATTTGTAACACAAGTGTTCCCACAACACAGCCCCCTAGAGAAAAATGTGTACTCATTTTCACTCCTGTAAAATTTGAGCATGTCCAAACCAATGTTTAGCATGGAAACAACTCTGCGGTGTGCGGTACTGCTGTGTAATTATGGAGCATTTTAGAAAGTAGTCTCAATAGGTATTTTCCAGATATAAGTGTCCAGTCCCTCTCACAGCAGCAGAAGTAATTATCCTTTTTTTAAATAATAAGTGCTTGCTAACCAATATTCCCCCCCTAACACCACCACCCCCCCCCCAAAAAAAAAGAACTAGTTTTGCTTTAAGAGCACGAAAAGAATGACTTTGCTAGCTGTTCATTACGTAATATGTTCTAGAAAAAGCTTGATAACAGTTCTTTATATTTCTGAAAAGGACATTCAAATCAATTTACTTCAGTAAGAAATCAAAACACCTTTCATGAGAGGCGCATTGCTGGGTACACACGTCTTGCAAAATCTTACAAACTTAAATATGTGCATTGTACAGCAGTTTCAAAAGACCTCCTGTCCCTTCTCAACATAAGCCTTCTTTTAAAAAGTAGAAGTCTTTGGAGGTGTATGACCTAAGATAAGATATTGCTGTCAGCCATCACCTGCTTCAGAAAAACAGGCAGATTCACCACCTGACAGCAAGGTTAAAAATGAGATTTGAAAAAAATTTTAACCCAGAATTAATTACTGACTGGTAAAGGCTTATTTTTCAGGGCTAGACTTCCTGACTTCCTCAGATTGTTCTACATTTATTTTCTCTGTTTTAATTTTGTGATGACAGCTCTATGACTATCTGCTAGCAATGTCCAAATCCCTTTTGATTGCTTTTAGAAGGAGGAGGGTGGCTGCTTAGCTGCAGGGAAGGAGCTGAGGCACAAAACTTCCCACTCCCTGTGCTGCCTTGTTCGGATGTGGAGACAGTCAGTTGTGGATCTCATAGCTGCATTTTGGATCTTTCAGAGCGGAAACTTTAAGGAAGTCTCTTCCCAGAAGAAAAAAAAAAAAAAAGTGATTTCAATTGTCTTCTTACTCAGCATTAAGTTTTCTCCGCACTCACACAGATTACTGATTATTTTCCTAATATCTGTAAGGAAAATGAAGGTACAGATGCAAACTTCGCAGCCTAGGCCTGTCCCTAATATGTGCCCACTGAAAGAAGAATCCTTTGCAAATGCATTGAATACTTGGGATTAAAAGATTAAAGGTAAAACACAAAAGATTTATGCTATTCATAGGAATATATCTGAGAGGGAAGAAGAGGGGGATTTCTTGACAGAACGCAAAAGGTGAGGTGAGATAAATGATGCAGAATATGCATTATAATTAAAAACTCTAATTACCATATCTATATCCAAAAACATACTTTAAAGTATTCTTTAAAGACAGATGGTCATCTGGTTAGGGCTCAAAATAGAAACTCTGGTGAGTTTCTGATTTTGAACTATGTCTCTACTAGTATTGGGTGATGTAATAAATTAATACAACAGCATCACAACTTAGTGATTATTATCTTACTGATTTGTACTGTTTCCTTGAAAATAACCAATGGTCTAAATTCTCTGAATGAAATTCAAACCTATTAATAGATTATACAAACGATAGTTTTCTATCTTGCAGTTATTTGTAAGTGGAAGTAAAAAAAAATGCCTTCAGATCAAAACCCGTATCACTCTAAATCAGCAAACAAAATCTAGGGAACTGAATGAAATATCTGCCAGCCTGTTGAGAGAGTCTGGGCACAACTATGTGCATGTCAGGGTTCTTTTGAATCAATTTATCAATCTTCTTAGTGACAATCTTACTATTGGAATGAAGCCTGACTTTAAACGGCTGAAGTTCATACTGGCGTTAATCTCACAAGTTAAGAGGAGCAAAGAAAAAGACCCTGCTTAAAACAAATAAACCAGCTATCTTAACAAACATACAGAAAAAAAAAAAAATTACTTTGAATGTCACTGAGTGATTTTAGATAACTCTGGCATCTCAGTTTAACCACTGTTTTTTTAAGTTTATTGCACATACAGCTTTGATTTTAAATGGTAAACTGCCTTTGCTTTTCTTTTCCCTTTCGTTCATAAAAAAAATTGACTTAAAGCTTCTATTTCTAAAGGAAATGTGGACTCTGCTAGCACAAAAGTCTGTCAACAGACCATGGGTAATATTGTGCATGGCATGGTGTATCTATTAGAAGTTAGCTGCCAGGGTTAGCTATAGGCCTTCCAGTAAACTGGCCCAAGAGGAGCCCATAACATACCCAGTGGTATTACATTGACATTCATGTTTTCTGGAGAGAGGGAAGTTAAAGTATGACATTGATTTCTGAATGCTGAGATGGTGGGCCAGCATCTCCCTGGGCAAGACGAAATACAACACTGATCTTGTAAGTCTGGAGGGGCTTACTGCTGTCATTGCCAGAGAAAGGTGATAATGTCCAGTACCGTGCCACCATCTAGGCATTTTCACCAGCTATCCAGTTTGCCTGGTGTTAGTACTTGCTCTGAAATATGAGATCACCATGGAAACTAGTTAGTGTATATAGTACCGAGGTAGCCTGCAGTTATTACAGCTTTGTAGTCCATGCTGTTACGTGTGAACAGGTTTCTGGATCTACAGAATACTTCAGTTTCTCTCATTTAACACAGTTATGTTTGATCGGCAAATAATGTTAATTATTGATGACTTTCCATGTGATACAGTGATGTTTAGTCAAGTGTGAGATGCATTATGTTGAATCTCAGATAAGAAAGTGAAGTATTAATCACACTTGGAGCATCTTCAAGCTACGTCCTAATCCTAACATGCTGAAGCAGGACAAAATGGTACAAACACGAATGAATTAGAACAGAAACTAGGGGGAAGTGTTCCTAGCTCTCATAGTAGTGAGATTCTGGTGGAGCTTTCCACTAATAAAAGGACTGTTTCAAGTCCATTGCAGAGAAGGCTGTGGTCCTACAACACAAATCAGAAATCTTGAGGAATTCCCTTACAGTGTTTTGGCCTTTTCTTATTTACTTCATCCCCCAAAAGAATGAGGGAACTTGTGATCTACAAAGTTGGGTGCCCTTTGGTTTTTCTTGAATTCCGCATTTCACTTGTACACTTTCCATGTGACTACTTGTATCAAGGAACAGAGTGCATACTTAGTATGTGTCTCCAGTCAAACTCGGATTTCACAAAGATGATTTAAAAGTACATCTCCAACTATAATCACACATTACTTCATATTAATACAGGGTTTAAGTCTGAGTAGATTTTATAGTATAAAAAAGCACCTTCTTTATCTCTATATGAGTCAAGTGAATAATTCACCATGAATAATTTATAAGAAGAATTGTGGTTTCTCTTTCATGTACCACCTACGTGAAATAATTTCATTTATTTTAGTTTTTTCTTTTTTTTTTTTTTTTTTTTTTTAATTCAGAAGTAATATGCGCATCAGAACGCTGAGCTTCCTTACCTATTGATGCCTGGTCAAGTAAGATCCATGTTTCTGTATCTTGAATGGATGAGGAGAATATAAATATGTTGTGGAAGCAAATGTTTTAATTACAGATTTTAAATCTGCTTTTGACAAACACTGCTTAATATGAAACATGCTCTCAGAAGTTATTACCAGGAGCAATGTGAATAAGATAAGATGATTACATAAATCAAATACAACAGAGTAATCAGAATCATCTCTCAGTTCATGTGCAGGTATTTGTATGGTGAATCCTCTTTTGGAATAGATATACAGAATGTACGTTGCCTATTTTAAAGGACCCAAAGTACCCCTGGGGAATGGAGCTGTAAGGCACTCTCAGGCAGAGAGCATGCTTTCTGGCTCTGTGGTGCCTTTTAGGAAGGTCTCCAGAGGGAGCGGCATTATATGACAGAGAAAGCCTGGCTGAGGCAATCACATTATTCCCTTGGTACTTCAAAGACTGCCTCTGCTATACAGGTTAGGGCAGTCTCAGTCGCTTTTTAATACATGCCAACAGCTAGACCAATTCCAGCGTGTCCAAAAGAGAGAAAGTAGGGACTGGCTCCCTTCTAAGCCTGTGCTAAGCTCTGCACCGTCTCAGAATGAATCAGGTCTATGATACCTAATTTATAAAGACTTTCAGACTCTTAATCCTATTTAAATTTTAATGTGAAGGCTTGTTATAGTTTCTATAATTTGAGGCATTAAAAGCAGATGAAGCATCTTTAATCATAAAAGCTTCATTGCTCTAATTTATGATACCTGCATTTTAAGCCCTATCATAAAGTGGATTGTGTTTGGGGGATGATAGTTCACAGTAAGGAAATGCGATCCATCAGAAAACCTGTTTACATTAAAAAATTTTGACAGCAGCAGTAATTAAACCTGTTTCCCAGGTGCAGAGCAATATTTTAAATGCCCTTCTGGCTACAATACCATTTAGGTTTGTCTGTCTTTCTCCCTTATCATCTACTGCAAAAACAAGATAATGAGAAGAGGGCAAAATAAAAGGAGGGCTGGACTAGCAATTAATAATCTAAGTATATAATCAGTACATTAAAGTCTCATTTTAATTGACTTGTGTATTAGTTTGTATCTGCTATGACAAGTTATAGCTTTACGTGATCATTTCTGACTTTGAAACGTGAGTTGGCTTTAGAGCATAGTTGCGCAAACCTTTTTACGCCGACAGCATGTAATTTTTTTCTGTGAACTTTTCTTTGAGTAACAATGTATGAAGACTGGCAAATCCTAAAAACCTGATGAACTCATGAAAGCATAATTTGGACAAGTATGTACTTGTGCCATGAAGCCAAGAGTAAGATCTATTTGACTTACACACAGCATAGATGAAATGCTGCTCCCTGTCAGACAGCTAATATTCTTTTAACACCCCATGCCCAGGCTAACTTGCTTCTTATCAGCCTCCTCCCTGAAAGTCCCAAGCTGACAGGTGAATGGGTACTTAACCATCCATTTATTGGTATCTTTTGGGAGTAACCAGTCAGCCCCACTCTCGTCTTCATTCACCAGATCAGCTGGCCACAGTGCTGCATTTCCAAACCACGCATCTGGAGTCTTTGAAGGAGATCTTTGGAAGCAGGGTCCCAGGCGTGGGTCTGCTCTTCGTACTATAGCCAACATATAATTTTCTTCTCCCGAAGACTTGGCCCTGGCACACCTGACTGTTTAACTCTTTCCTGGTTTTGAGCGCATTGTCAAGGTCACTATATCAAAAGTGGACAGCTCAGCTTGGGAAATACGAATACGTCGGAGGGATGTGATGACTCCTGGCAGTGGGCTGAAGGCAGGAATAGCAATCCAGCCATAAGAAGTTTTGAGAGGGAGCACAACAGTCACAGGTCTGAGAGAAAGGTTTTAATGCAACCTTATTTCACAGGCAGGTGTATGCCCACCTTTTCCAATGCAATATTTTCTACAGCAGATGAACAGAGAATTATCACCATTTGTAAGTGCTTGAAAGCATATATATCACGTGCTTAACTGAAGTATTTATCATTTAAGAACACCTTTGAAAACATCAGAAAGCCATCATTATTGAAATACTAAATGTCATCATTATTGTTCCTACAGAGCTTATATGCAAATACAGGCCGCTCCTCAGAGCTTGAATTCACAGGAAATTAAATGGAACAACTTTTTACCTCCTTCATGTTTGGTGGTTTGTTTTGTGGGTTTATTTTTCCAAATCATGAAATAAGGCATTGCACAAAACTGGCATGTCACTTGTACAATCCATAGCCATTACAATAAAATCTTCATCGCTGAATCAGAAACTCTGGGAACACCTTCATATTCAGTGCTAATTCCAGTCATTTCTATGGCTGCTCACCAGCTCTGCACTGTGGTGGGGAAGCTATGCAGGAATATTAGTAGCATGGCTCTGCGCCTGCTGTAAATTAGGCCCACTTCAGAATAAAAAGAATTTTTGAGTGTTTATTACTTTCTGTAAATATACAAATATTTGTTAGAAGCAAAAGCCACTCTTCACTCATTTTATTGATAATGGAAGTGATCTGCTTTAGCACAGCTATAACGATCTTGTTTTTATGCATATGGTCCAGAAGCTATTTGTTTAAAAACCACAACAAGCAGATCACCCGGGACGTTGTTCATAAAAGAGAAAATGTGATCATTATTCTTACAGTTATTGTCAGAGGGCATAACTGGGCATAGCGAGCAAGCTGTTAATACTCTACATGTCCTAATGCCTCTACATGCTGCTCAGCAGAAGCACAGCCACACATGTTTCTATCTGGGTTTCTAGGGTAAGAGGCTGCCTGGATCACCAAAGGACTGGCCAGGACTATCTCCTTAGCAGCGTAAGAAATATCTCTTAGGAATTGTTGTAAAAACCTGTACTACAGGAAAGATCGTAGTTTGCAACTATGACTTATGTTAGTCTCACAAAACCAGAGCTCTGTGCCACACTGTGTGCTGGTGCTGTATCTGTTTAGTGTTTATATACCAGCAGTCAAAGTACTTCTGTAACCGTAGGACTGGGTGATGTCCTGTCTTGTTCATTGGGGAATTAATTGTACTTGTTTTAGAGTTAGCTGTTAAGGAGATTAGGAAGGTGAAGCATAGCAGGGTAGCTGTGGTTGCATGGCAACTGGAAAGAACAGTAACATCTGGTATTCTTTTTTTTTTTTTAGAACCTATAGATCTTTGTGCTATCAAATGAGTATTATTATTTCTACCACTATGCCTCATTTTTCCTATCTGTTAGCCAATAGGCAATATCCTTGATGTTACCAGTTAACCCAAGGGCAAAATTAGATGTAACATTGGATGCTGTGATGATAAAGTCAGCTTCATATTTCCCAGGCACAGCTAGACCTAGAGGATACTCTCAAGAAGCAGCATAGAGGAAAAGGTCTATCCTTGTATGAAGGACCAGCTTTGAGCCAGTGCTGTTAGCTACTTGAGTGTATGGTGTCTCTCCTGCCTGCTGAAACAATAGATCTATTTGAAATTTTGTTTACTTTCCTCCCACAGGGCCATTTCTTTCCTGTTAAGAGGGTAGGAAGACCAGGCCATCTGTCACAAGAACGGCATCGATAAGAAAAAGTGCATTAACTGCACTTTAACTCATCTTCCTTGATAATTTCCCTACTTGTGGCTCTGACTGCTTCGTGTTTTATTTCCGACAAACAGAAGAACCTTATTAAAACAGTGGTTTGCTTCATTCATTTTTGAAATAAAAACTCAGTAAGTGATGGGGTGTCAAGTGTAGACTAGACTGGTTTTGTTCATCTGCCTTTAAGCATTTGACATCACTCACCCACTCTGTGATTTTCTTCACTGGTTACTTTAAAATAAAAGGAACAACAGAGGGGTTTCCACAGAGCTTCCCACCAGGGAGCAGCAGACGTCAGGCGCACTCAGCAAACACCACAGCACTCAGCAGGTACAGGGACTTGGAAAGCCTTCCCAGACTTGCCACCCCAGAGACAAGCTCTATTTTAAGCTCTTCTTGCCTCTGTGTAGGCACCCGAACCAGCCCATTTCTAGGGCAAAGCTGCTGATTTCATCAAGCCTGAATGGCAGTGGGGTTTGGAGAGCTGGAGCTGTGAGGGAGCGTGTGCGTGCTCCCCACACTGCGCAGCACCCCTCTCCTCCAGGCCCAACGATCTGCCCAATGCCAGACAGAAAATAAATACAAAGGAATCCCCTATGCCAAAGCCTCTTTTTCAGCCCGAACACTTTGCTGGGAGAATCAAGCAAGGACCTGGAGTCTATGAACATGGACACGGAACCGTTTTCCTCAGTCAGTGAACTTCAGCAAACCCTGTGTGTGCATTTGCTTGGCTGGTACAATACTCATTGTCTCCCAAGAAGCTGATGACAGCATTTTGAAACAGCTAACAATTGTATAAACATGGAAAATTAATTCCTTATATTTTAAAATATTGGCTAGACTAGGAGATTGAATAACTGATGCATTACAATTTTCTTTTGCATATTCTGTCTTCAAGACTTCATTTTTATAAAACCACTTTTATAAATCCTCTTTTGCTACTTCCAATTCATCCTTTTGTTCAGGTCTTTTTGAGAGTTAGCCCAGATTAGAATTCATCAACTCTAAAAAAATGAGATGCTAAAGGTATGCTTTCTTCAGTGTGCATCTCCAGCCTTTCTTGACAGGCTGTCAAGAAATATGTCTCTAAAAAGCCAAGTTAGATCCTCAGAGACAACCAGTGAAGCAGTTCTTAGTAATGTGCTAAAATCCAGTCAGAGTGCACCTTATTGTTGCTGTGTGCAGTGATGTGACATCTGAGTTATTTGTTTGCTCTGCCATAAGATAGCATTAGTGGGTATAATGTGAACAGATCACTCATTTGTGGAAATATTTATGGTGCTGCTTTCGAGGGATCATTCATTTCAAAAGCAGATGGCAAAGCATGGATATTCATGGACTACTTTAAAAGCTATCTTAGGTAAAATGTTTTCATACAGAGCAGCTAAAGCATGTAACAATCTGATATTTTACAACGCTTACTACTTAATGTTTACATATATTTACAATAAATCTTCATAAATGCTACTCAAGCAAGAATTTGCTAGTTCCAGTTTTTATTGTAGTATATCCCATGAGTTCTTTATTGCTCAGGCCCCTCACCCTGCAAATAACCTACACGAGTTAAACAACACTCAGCTGAGGGGGCCTACTTGCATTCAGCAAGACTGAGTGTTTGTAGCATGGCAAACTCCAGGAGCATGTGGCATGTGTCGAGATTTTTGGTGGTTTGGGGATTTGCAACATCCAGTTCAGCTGAAAGAAGTCTTGCTTATAGAAGCGATGGGCTTGTCTGCTCAGAACTGCGAGATCCTTCTAAGGTGTTACGCTGGGCATCCAGAAGATTAATATTTTCTAAAGATGACATCCAAAGGCTTTAACATTCTGCAAATACGAATTCAGATAATTGTGAGGGATCTGTTTAGATCATTTCATGTCCTTCTTCCCTAATTGCCTAAAGCCCTGCTTTCCATTGTTTAATGTTCAGAAAATCAGGTGAGTAAAAGTCTGTTAATTGTGTTGAGTTGGAGGACTGATCTTTTTCATGGAATAGGTGATTTAACAGGTATTCAGAGGCCACAAAATTCTCAGCTTCCCAAATGCGTTTGGTATCCCTTCCTGGGCTGCCTCTTACTCCCTGTCTTCTGTCCTTCAGGGAACATCCACGTGCCCCTTTCACAGTGGCTTTAAAGACCCGTGTATGTTCCAGTGGCGATATCCCGTATGTCTTGCTATCTAAACCCACACACTTAAGTCTGGAAGTGTTTTAAGCCTTACTTAAGTAAGGAAAAAAAAAAAAAAATTATCCCCATGGGTTTTAAAACTATTCCCACAGTAAAACTTGTGACATAGGGTTTTGATCTGCCTAGTTTAGCTAGTGTTCTCTTGCAGTTCTCTTGTTCTCACTTGTCTAACAGTTAAGACACGTCCCCATTACACTGGTGTACATGAGGTGTGGGTTAGGTGCCTGCCTTTGGTGGTGCTTGGCTCTGGGAGCACCTGGAGCCGTTTGGGTTGTTATTGCCCTTCAGCGGTTTGCAACCAGCGCTGTGCTGGAGGCTGCTTGATTTGAGAGGGAGGTGGCCAAGGCAGGGCTTTCCCTTGTCTTGGGGCTGTGGGCTTGGCTGTGGTACAGGAGCTGGTAGGAGCATGTGGATGGTTGTCAGCCCTACATAGATACATTTCTGCAGGTCTGGGAGGTAAGTTATTGAGGTTTTATATTGCTGAGGCTGCCAGGCTCTAGATGATGAGTAATTTCAAGAGAGGAGGTAGGGACTGAAGTGCATTAAGATACCACAGTGTTTCCTAAGTGAATATCTTTTGAAGTGCTTGGTTTTAAATTTGCTGGTTTGATTTCTTAGAGTTGTATGAATATGGAAACATTGAGCTGAGTGTGGGTCAAGCTTTTTGGTTGTGGTCTGTCCTGTCTCTGAAAAACTACTGGTGCTGGGGACAGATTAATTTGAAGACTGATGGGTTGAATGTACTGGTCCCTGCACTGTGGGCATATCTTTAGGTGTTAGGGAAAGGCATTTTTTTCCTTTTTACAGTCTGTGTGGGGTCTAATCTTGTTACTAGTTCTCATGATAATAAAAAGAAGTATTGTGCTGCTTCTCTCTACCTTATCCATCCCATCTGGAGTGTAGCTATTCTGTATTAAAAATAAATTAAATCCTGTGACTGAATGTGACCTCAGCACCACATGTGAGCTGTGGTCCTCCTCTGGCAGTGCCTTTGGGAAGGGGCTGTCCTGCAGACCTTCATCTAACTTGCTAATTTATTTTCCAACTCAGTTTTCCTACAGCTTCATAATGCTGTTCACTTCACTCTTTCTGGTCCTACAAATCAGTCTTGTCTCTCAGCTAACACTAAATGTTCTTAGCGGCATAGCAGGAACAAAAAATACTTTGGGAAATATCTTACTATGAGCAGTTCAAAGGTCAATGCAAGAGCATGTACTTACGTGTGTATGTATATAGTGTTTATTAAAATGTACTTGAATAAGTATTAATAATGAATATAGTGCTAATGTTTGTTATAGATTTTTAAGCCACTGGGGAAAGTGGAGTATAAACTGTAGCTTGAAATAGTTCCCTGTTAAGAAATACCTAGATTGCAAATACTGCAGTGTGCTCACTATTCTAGGAAAGCGATTAGTTAAATCTGATTAATGACATAAACTATCCAAAGGAGACATTTTTCAGACGTGTTTTAATAGATAAACAATTGTGACCAACCATATTTAACAGCATAACAAAGACTGAAGCAATTATTTTGGACTTAAATACAATAGCTCTGTTATCTCTGCTTGTAGAGAAAGATCTGGGTAGAACAGACCTGGGATTTTTGTCTATTCCCTTGGACTCAAAGTGCTGCTGATTTTTGTAGAATACAAGTTGGAAACTTAGATTCAGATTTTCTTTAGTTAAAGCCTAGTGCCTGTTGTTAAGATAGTGTGTAGAATTTGTGTGTGTTACTCGGGTTAAATTACTTAAGTCTGGTTTTCACCAAGTTAGTGTCATTCATGCTCTGTAGTGCGGTTCATGCTATAAAAGCCTATGACGGATTCTCTCAAATTCCTCATCTTGCCTGGCAAAAGGTATAATAGGGGATAAAAACAAAACAAAGGAATGAGACTCAGCAAAACTTACTGACTCTGCACAATGTTCAGGCATGCAGTCTGTGGGTGAGTTTAAATGAAACAAGAACACAGGGGACTACATTTAATTTAAACACCACTCATCCTAAAATAACTTAACCTGCAGAATGATTGCTGTGCAAACACTGTAATATTATAGCAGAGCTGTCACTTCAGTCAGTATTTAATAGTCTCTGGCCGATTTCATTATTAACACTTAAAGCACTTCATGAAGTGGTGAAAATACAGATGTGTAACCCTTACTGAACTCTCTGTAATCCCACAGAACATGTTTGTAGCTACCGCCTGCCACTTCTCAAGGGGGATAGGAAATGCTTGCGAACTGGACTGTTAGGAGCAGATTCCTAGACTCCTCCAAGTTTCAAGACTGCCACAAAATAGATGAAATTGGCTCCTCACAGCTTTTGCTTCTATGTGGTCTGTGTGGAAATCTGATAAGTGAGGTGTAATATTTTCTTCTCCTATCCTAAATTGTTGGGAATATTTTTTTTCCTTTTTTTCTTAAATTTATATGAAGACCAGGCTCTTATATTGCACTAGCTGGAAGACATATCACAGGAACAGCCCAGGAGTGGATACCGAAAAAGGCTGTAGCTGTAGAAAAAGTCATGCTGTTACACGTTTGGGTTTATTACCCCATATTCCAAAAGTTCCTTACCAGAACCTGATGACTGTGGAAAGAAGCAGGCTAGCCAAAAATTTTATATTTATTTATATATTTTTTGTGTATATAGATGTTACAGTTATGTGCATCTATGAGAGAGTACCCCTAAATCCAACTCTACAAATCCACTTGCCTAATACCGGGGGAGAGTGCTTGGGCTTCTGCTTGTTTCAGCACTGGGCTTTGGTTGAGATGGCTCACGTGGCTGTGACTGGGTTGATGGTTATAGTTAGTTAACAGCTAGCATGGGGCTTAGCCAAGGGCTCGATCACTTGTCTGAAGGAGCTAAAACGGACTCTCTAGAGAGCCTGGATTTTTCCTTGGTTCCTGGCATAAGCTCAAGTGGCAAGTCACAACCTTTCCACATTGAATTACAGCAGCTGGGAGGTTTTCATGCCTGTTGTGTATTTCTATTAATGACATGTTAAGTAGCCTTGATTTGAACTTGGATGTTTAACTTTAGGTCCGCCTTTGGTGGCACCTGGCATGGAATAAGCATGAACATGGAGCTTCTGGCCTTCCAGGCAAGGGCAATGAGTGGGAGAGATGAGGTCAGTGATGCAGGGGTCTCTGTCATTAACCATGTAGAAAAACCCTTGGAAAAAGCATTCCTTTGTCTGCCTTCTTCAACTTCTGTAACTATCTGGGAATGCCTTAAGGCCTTTGACTGGTATTGAGTGGTCACTTGAGTTACTTTGTTCTGGTCTGAAGCTTATGTCTTCAAATGGAGAAAACATTCAGAATTTTAATTCTGAATTCCCAGCTGAGGTATCTCCACTGGGCACATTAGCTGATCTTTCTGGAAAAGTGCTTTTCAGATGACAAAAAAGCTAATAAGAGTGCAGCTAGATTCTTTTTTTTTCTTAAAATTTATAACATGTCCCCACTGTGCTTTTCTTTCATGTTGTTTGAATGTGTCACAAACTGTGAAACTTACGAAATGCTGAATCTGTGTAATGCATTGGTGCTGAATTTCTGTGGTCTAGAGGTTGACTTGATGGGACTTTCGGCTCTGGGAGCACTTGGGTGTAAGCTGTGCTTGATTTAAAGGAAAAATAATGCTTAGAACATTTTCAGACTTCATGTGATGTTTTAGATGTAAAAAATTTCAAAAGAAGCTTGAAGCTTAAATTAAAATAGATAATACTTCCCAGTTGTCAGTACCTCCAGAATGTGGAGCGAAAGACATAGACTCATAGAATAGTTTGGGTTGGAAGGGACCGTTAAAGGCTGTCTAGTGCAACCCCATCTCCAATGAGCAGGGGCATATTCAGCTAGATCAAGTTGCTCAGAGCCCTGTCCAACCTGATCTTGAATGTTTCCAGTAAGGGGGCATTTACTATCTCTCCTGCAACCTGTTCCAGTGTTTCACCACCCTCACTGTAAAAAATTTTTTCCTTGAATCTAGTCTGAATCCATCCTCTTTTAGTTTAAAACAATTATATCTTGTCTGATTGCAACAGGCCCTGCTAAAAAGTTCATATCCATTTTTCTTAAAAGCCCCCTTTAAGTACTGAAGGGCTGCAATAAGATCTCTCCAAAGTCTTCTCTTCTCCAAGCTAAACAACCCCAACTTTCTCAGCTTTTCTTTATAGGAGAGGCGTTCCAGCTCTCTGATCATTTTTGTGGCCCTCCCTGGACCTGCTTCAAAAGGTCCACATCCTTCCTTACTGCGGATGCCAGAGCTGGACACGGTACTCCAGGTGGGGTGTCAGAAGAGTGGAGTAGAGGGGGAGAATCGCCTCCTTCAACCTGCTGGCCCCACTGCTCTTGATGCAGCCCCAAATACAGTTGGCTTTCTGGGCTGCAAGCGTACATTGCTGGCTCATGTCCAGCTTGTCGTCTACCAATACCCCCAAGTCCTTCTCAGGGCTGCTCTCAATCCCTTCACCCCCCCCCAGTCTCTGTTGCTATGGGGTTGCCCTGACCCAGGCACTTGGCCTTGCTGAACCTCGTGATGTTTACACAGGCCCACTTTTTCAGCTTGTTCAGGTCCCTGTGGATGGCACCCCTTCCCTCAGGCACATCAACTGCACCACTCAGCTTGGCGTCATCTGCAAACTTGCTAGAGGGTGTGCTCAATCCAACTGTCTGTCATTGATGAAGATATTAAACATTACTGGTCCCAGTACAGACCCCTGAGGGATGCTTCTTGTCTCCACTTGGACATTGAGGAGAGCTAGTTAACTCCCTGACAAATTGAGCTAACCTGGTCTTAAAATTCTCACCATGTGGTAGAACCTGGAACAGGATGTGCAGCCCTGTGTTACTGTGACAGATTAGACAAACTGTGCTATTTCCATGTGCCTTCCGATGCCTCCACATACCCTACTTTGCTCCTGAGGTACTTGCGCCGCCTGGTTGGCTGTGTGCAGCTGCCATCACTTGTTTCTTGATCTTTCTTCTCTATACGTGTGTGCGTACTCTCTAAATGTACTGGAGGAGTTAGTATGCTACAGTCTTGCAAGTTGGGATAGTGTTTAGATTTTTTCTGGAACCAAGCAGCAAGGGATTTTTTTAGGAGAGAGGGTTATCTTTGGAAGACCAACCATGTAAATTTGCCTGTTCATAGAAGCAGTTGGACAGTGAGAACCAAACTTTTTCCATGCCTGTTCAGTCTGTTCTTCTGTGGTTCTGGGCTGTCTGGCTCCTGTGATAATTTAAAGTTTGTGCAGGGTTTCTTGCACTATCAAATGGTTATGGGATCAGCCCTTTAGTGCACTAACACAAAAGCACGTGCAGCTTGGCTCTTGTGGCTGATGCTGGCTAAAGCTGAAGGAAACTCTTGGTGCTCGAAGGCAGAGGCGGCAGGCTGGTCACTGCCTCTAGTGGGGAGGCAGGTGAGGGGTCTGGCTGAGGGCCTGAGATATGCAGGAGGAGTCTGATGCCTGTTCTGGCCTGTGCTGGAGGTGGGGAAGAGGGCAATGGGAGGCCACTACTTAATCTCACGCAGCTCTGAGAGATGCATCAACTAAACTGGACTTGTTCATTTAGTAAACTAATAAAGAAGTTGTCTCCAGGGTATTTATTTCAGACAATTCTAGTGAAGTAATCCCTTAATTCCTCAGCGTAAATGCTGATGAGGGTTTACCAGCAAGCTAGGTGGTGTGGAGGTCACTGTGTGAGTGCTTACAGAGCGTATTTGGAAGCAGTACAGCTGCCGTCCTGGGGGCCTGGGAGCTGCAGGCTTCCCCTCTGCCCGACCCACAGCAGGCTGTCTGCGGGTGGGTGCCGGGGTTGGGAATGCTTGTGTTTCCGAGCTTGGAGGAAGGGGCTGATTCTGCTTCAATTTTGGCTGAACCTGCTTCTCCTCTGAATGTTCTGCTTCTCCTTGTCCTCTTCTGCATGCTGCTCTGCCTTCTCTCCTCTTCTTTGAATTTTTCTTTTTCTGAGTCCTCCCAAGTAATGAGAGAAGCCCCAGCACCAGTTGAAACTACGCCCTGTTGCATATAGACTTCTGTACCATTTCCTTCATAGGCACCATCTTGCCCACAAAAACATAATGGTATTTATGGTTTAGATCGAATGATTTATTCACTTTATACAAAGAGTGTTCTGCTGCTTTGGAGGCCAGGGAGTGGCTTGTGCTTTTCCACTTACTCAAAATGTATGTACGGGGCTTCAAGTAGCTAGGTTTACAAGTTAGGAATTATTTATCTTCATTCTAGTACTGTGGGAGCAAGTCAAAAGAAACCAAAGAGAAGTCACAGCCCACAGCGGACAAAGGAACTAATACATCAGTATTTTATCAAACTCCCTTTCTCAAGGGAGCTGGTGTCCTGGGAACGCCAGGGCAGAGGCATTTAGGCTGCATGACAATGAAACACTGTGTGAGTAAATCTTGTGCCAGTATCTCAGATGGTAAGCTAAATGGTTACAGAATGGCATATGGTGTTGAGAATGATGAGCTATGTTCTTCAGTGGAAGAAAATGTAGATGGAATAAGTAGCTTATTTGCTCTGAAAGCTTCTTTGCTCAGGGAAAATTTCTTAGTGGCTGGAGCATGGCTGTGGTCTGAGCAGGCACTTCTGGCCTCAGCATGGCACCACTCTTCTTCTCTGACTCTCTTCTGTAAAATATCCCTCCTAATGGTTGCAACATTATTATGTAAAAATATATTAGAAGTTTGTTCTTGGATAACAAACAGATCAAAACCTGAAAGAGTTGGAAGAGCAGAGTCATGTAGAAATCCAAGACTTGTAGCAGCTTTTCTGCTGCAGAGGGATAATGATGGACAACTACTGTGACCAATTCCTGGTTATTAAATAAAAATGTAAAGTATTATTTTCTAATAAACTGGGTTCTTTCAGCTTCTTCCACTTCTCGGTATCTCAGCTCAGACCTGAGGCTGGTTAACATCGATAAGTTATCATAGTAGAAGTTCCAACATCTTGTTATGTCTTCTTTCCGTATTCAAACAAGAAATGATATTACAATGTTTCCTGAAATTAAGTATTTTAGAAGGCATTTAAGACTTCAAATTGACTAATAGACCACTGTAATTTTAAAATGTACTGTGCTTTATATATAGTTATTATATATAGTTTTTGCATTATTTCTGGTTAGGTACTGAGTAATTGTAATCCCTGACAGGCTCCATAGTCAAAAGGGGCTGTTTTAATTTAATACTAGAAGCCTGAAGATATTGAAAGCAGCTGCTTTTCTGTTTAGAAATAGTTTAATACTTTGATCTGGAAAATAACGATGTGTCTCATTATAGGGGGGGAAAACAGGGATATTTTGATCTAGAAGACGAGGTAAGAAGTTTCAAGGAGTACTAAGTAGCAGCAGCCTTCCTTAAGTCTTTTAAAAATAGAATATTTCAGGTGTGCCTTAATCTGACATGTCGTTATGATTATGAAGCTTGTAACATGACTTGGTACAATGATGTGTTGTATTAAATGTTATCACTGACCTATGTCATGAAATAACATATGAATAATAGATGTAAAATCAGATTTTATTTTGAAGTGTTTTTTAACATGAAATAGAATATAAAAACTTCGCCCTGCTTCTGGGAATTGTACTGAAAAAACAGTGCAAGTTCATGCAGTTTGAGTGACACGGGACACTAAATATGTGCCTGTTCCTGCAGCCTGCAAGTATCAGTGGGGTGTTGGAAATAAGGCTGTTCACACTTCATAGCCTCAGCAAAGGGTGAAACTTAGCCTTGTGGGGATCGGTGGCACACTTGCCACTGACCCCAGTGCGGTCAGGAACTTGGCTGCAGCTCCAAGAGCAGCTTTGTGTGAGCAGCCCCCGCTGCCTTTGTGGAAGTGGGGCCAGGGGAGTCCGCGTTCCCGCGGGGACATCAGGTTGTGCCGTGCTGTGGGCTGTCATGGGCGAAGCCTGAAGGCTGCTGAGGGGGTGGAGAGGAACGTTCTGCCGAATGGGCGAATCGTGGTGTGACTTCTCTCTCTTCTCGCAGCAGCTGTTGTCTTAATAAACAAACCATCTTCATATGTAACATTGACAGGCATGGGAACTTTAACTTGGCATGTCTAAAATTGCAATATATGATTATATTTTGTAACAAATATGTAATCTTTCTGAATATTTGAGGCCTAAATGCAGACCTTTGATAGGGAGAACAAGTTAATATCAAGGCCAGCATGTAGCAGCCTCATTTTCCACTTTATTCAGATCAAAACATTGGGTTACGAGACCTTAATCAAGGCTTGATTACTGGAAAGTCTTTATTTGAGCTCTTTCAGGGTATTAAACTACTGCCTGTTAAATGGATTTTCCTGGTGGTAAAAGAGTAGAATATCTTGGGCAAGATGGGGGAAAGAAGGGGAAACATCAAGGGCAGTGAAATTACAACTTAAATTATCTTGGAATCACAGAATAGTTTGGGTTGGAAGGGACCTTTAAAGGTAATCACATCCAACCCCATCTCCAATGAGCAGGGACATCTTTAACTAGGTCAGGTTGCTCAGAGCCCCATCCAGCCTGACCTTGAATGTTTCCAGTCCGCCTCTCTAGACAACTTGTTCTAGTGTTTCACCACCCTCACTGTAAGAAATTTCTTCCTTCTATATTGTCTGAATCCACCCTCTTTTAGTTTAAAAACATTATCCCTTGTCCTGTTGCTGCAGGCCCTGCTATATGTATATTAGCATGACAGCTTTCTTTGTCTTATGTACTTGTTGCTAGTTCAGTTTAGTACTTGACAATCTTCAAGAGTCAGTGGATTCTACGATGCTCCTCTGTAGTTATTTCCATTCTTGCGGAGGAGAAGCTGAGAGTCGGATAAGTTAAGTGATATGCCCAATGTCACACAGGAAAAAATGGGAAAAGTAGGCATTCTTGTGTCCTCCTCCGGTGCCTTTGCCTACTGTGCACTCTGCCTTGTTTTAGGGAAAAACCATAACTCATCTTTTCTTGTATTTATTGCTGTGAGATACATGTTTTTCAACACATCTCATAGAAGCAAACTGGATGGGAAGCTAGAGAACGTTGGTATGTGTAGAGTTGTTTTGCTGATGGCCTTAACTGGTGCCACTTGTTGCAAGGCCTTTTGTGAGGTTTGTCATGATGACTTTTTTTTTTCCGGTACTAGTAGTTTGCCTAACGAGCAGAAAGAAGTGAACACGATTATCACTGTTAAGTAGAGAAACACTACTTCAGCCTGAAAGTTATGATAGTTGCAGACTTTACAACCTGTAGGATATTTATTGTTTAAGGTGGATAGTATTACTAATGTCAGTAAGTGGTGCTACAGCTGCTATGTATGATCGCTAGCTTTGTGTGATGTACACGTCACAGCTTTGATCTGTGTTCACCTTTCTAGTCTCTGCACTATGCTCATGCCCAAATCAGTCCTGCTGAGAAATCAAAACAGATGTAGTCCTAATATTGGTTATTTTCTCCAGGGTCTCTGTCTCCCTCTGGATTAAGTATTTGCAAGGCCAGTAGCACTTACAAACACAATTCTGGGAGGAGATGCTCAACCATGGCCGCAGCTCCTGCTCCAGAGTCTTTCCACACCTTTCCTAAGGCTCAGTCTTGCCCCACTGTGTAGGTCCACTTGTTTATCCAGGATAGAATAACAGGCAAGTATAATAACCTATTTTGGTGAACAAATAGTTCATACGTGCAGTGGCATCTGAGTGTTCAGCAGCCTTGACTTGTTGCCTCTCCCATACTTAGATGTTTTCTACTTTCCATTATATATGTTGTTCTATATAACCAGGTAAGGCTTGTGTGATAGGTTATTTTTCTGCTAATTTATCTACAGTCTAAATGGACAAATTAGTATACCATGAGTTTATGGTGTAATATTTAAATGCCATATTTGGATCTTTTTATATTTTCCTCTCTAAAATGCTACAGGTGTCTTGGATACCTTCATGAGCCATTTAATAGACTACATGCATTTTACTTATTAGTCTGTTATCTGGCTGCTTATCAGCTTGTTCTCAAGTTCTGAACATGTTGTCCTGTTTATAATAATTGGGCTTTGTTCTTACCAGGTTTGTGTAGCGTTGTGTTAGAGTATTTTTCTGAGTATAAATAACAGAGGAGCATGCATAACGTTTTGCCATGTTACAGAGGAGTTGAGGATTACTGTGTATGAAATGCATTTGTACTTTTAACTGACAAAGCTATAATATTGAGAAACTTGATGGATTAGACCTGCTAAAATAGTGGGGGAAAACACAGACCCTCTGTAGAGATAAAAGAAGCTTAAAATGGGAAGGTGTTCAGTGAGGATATCCCTGCCTTTATGTCTACCTATAGAATTTCCTGCCTCACTGAGGAGATGTGTGGACAATCTGCTACTGTCTAACTATTAGGAGAAAAAGGGAATTGTAGATCAATTTGTGAGCCTGCGGTGAAGGGTGACACAGTCAAGAGCAAGGTAAAAGTGCCTATTGAAATAGGTCAGTGCCGTCAGAATTTGTCCAAGGACTCAGGGGTGCAAAAGTCAGGCCAAATAAAAAGCAAAAGCTCTGTACTTGTCTTCCATAGCTTACATGCCTTTAAGTCTGAGTTGGATTTTTCAGTTTGTCCCCACAGCGGTTCCTGGTGCTTTGTGGCAGAATGACAAATCTGTAGCCTGGCTGCCTTGTACGTGGTACTGCAGAAAGGTCAGTGCAGAGGGAAGGAGGAGGGACAGTTGAGCATCTGTGTTATTTACAAGGTTGCCTACCGGTGGAAGCAGGGAAAAGCCATGGAAACAGAGTGGAATGTGGAAAGATGGAAGCTGAGAAAGGAAGCCACAAAAAAAATACAATATAAAGGCTGTTTCCTATCTCTGTCTAGAAACATTATTACTAGTGTTTAACTGCATGCCACTGTGAGTAGGACATCACACTGAAGAAGCAGGGTAAAATTATTATAGGTGTTCTTGCTAACCAAGTACGACACCAGAAGTGATTTAAAAACCCCCTGGTTTTAGCCCCAAGGTTGCATGCATGGTCCCAGGCACCTTGTTTGTCTTGCTGGATGTTCTGCTTGTGGGGAAAAAGAGAAGCTTCCCGCTGGAAGCTGAAAAGGTAGTCATGGGGAGCTCTCACCCCAAAATTTGATACACCAGGAAATCACTTACCCTGCTTAAAAATGCAGTCAAAAGCAATTGCATGTGACAATAAAAATACTCCAAGGCATTTGTAAGCTTTAATGATTTCAGTAATTAGTCCACATCAATTTAGATATGAGATATGGTAGAGCCAAAGTAAATGCCCAATCTACTGTATTGAAGATCTTGCTTATTATAGTGTGGTTGAATAAACAGAATGTTGGTAACCCAGAATATCTGACAAATAACTGTGCTAAACTGTGGCTGGCATACAGGATTAGGTATAATGACCCTTCATACTGATGTTTATGGGTACAGCAACAAAAATATTAATGTACATCTGTAGTCTGGCTGAGAGCGAGAATTAATCTGCGCACAGGCGAGAGCTGTGCAGAGACCTTCGCATCCCCCGTGTGTGCCCCGACTCTAGGCTGTGTCCTTCTGCAGCTTCCCATTTATACACTTTTTCCTTTTGGGTGGAAAAAAAGTATCGATCAGTGTTGCTCTGAGTCTAACAGTGTTTTATGAGACTAACAGTGCATGACACTTGATATGCAGAAAGGAATGTAGTCAAGTACTGTGTTCGATTTAGATGGAATAAATGCAATTTAGCTCTCAGCTAACTGAAATACAGTTAACAACAAATCTGATTCAGCATTATCTGAAGCAAAAATTATTCATACTTACTTAAGGAGTTTTATCTCCTTTAAGAAGGTGCTTGGCAAAGCCAGAACTGAAGGTTTTCCTTCATTTAAGTACTGGTTTTGATTCAGTTGTTACAGGATTTAGTACCCTTTATTTTTGAAGGACTAATCAGCTGCAAAATTGAAACCCTCCATTGAAAGGGTTATTTTGTGTTATTGCTCTGCATGACTTTCCCTTTTACAATGACTGACTTTGCCTCTGAATATTATATTTACTTTCTGTCTGTATTTGGTAGAATTAAATCTGATCCTTTCTGGCAGAAAAATTAACTTGAGGAAATGTTGAAATACAAACGCTACTTACTGCAAAATTTTGAAACGGGTGTACTAAATGCATTTAATTTTTGGTCATTGAGCTAACTTTCAAGTTCAAATGTTCATGAAAAACAAAAATAGAAAATATAATATTACCTTGTTCTGAAGCTGGGTGTCTTGAAAGTTACTAGATAAAACAATTAGCTGGAGGAACAAAAATAAAGGCACTGTTTACTCACAGCTGGAAGAGCTTTCTTTATATAAAATGAAATGGAAAATCTTCGCAAAATGTCTTGAGAAAATGCTTCAAGAGATATTCAGAAGCAATGAAAAGAATTTTTCCTTTCTATATGCTTTGCAAAGATATTGCTACCACCTTCTGAATTACAACGTGAAACATTCTCTCTTGTTCGGTCTCTACGTCTCTGAGTGGAGATGTATTAAAGCTCTTGCTCTGAGGCAGGCACCACGAGTCCGCAATGTGGCTTTTATGTTGGATCCCCGTAGCAGCAGGCAGGAAGCTTTCAGTGCATTCTCCAATATATATGTGAACTGAATTGTACATAATTCATAGATTTTATTTAAAATAGGTGAAGAACAATGCACTCAAAGTACTCTTCAGGGTAGGCTGAATTCAGTTCTCCAATACATTGTACCTTTACAGATGACTTTTTAGTTTCTGGTCACTAGTGTCCTATTTGTGGACCACAAAAGGCTTTTCAACTCGTAAGTATGCATTTACCGAATGAGGTAGAAAGTCGGAACTCTCTTTTGAAAAGATAGCAGACAATATTGCTTTCAGTCTTTCCGTAGGTAAGTATTGTTTCTGCACTACTTACATTTAGAAACCAGGATGATTTTTTCTGGAGATCAGTTGATTGCTATGTTCAGTGCAAGACTGACCAGTTCCAAATAGGACTGGGAGTAAGTAGCTGTGGGGACAAAAAGGAAACCATGGGATGGACCTCTTTAGCGTAAAGCTCAGTTTGAAATGACTTGAAAATAAGAAAGGTGTACCATCTACTTCTGCTAAACTTCTGGGGTTGTCTCACTGGCTGTGTGTGTAAAACATGACAGCTTTATTTCTTCTCCATGTTTAAAGCAATGCTCTGTGTGTGATACTATAGGTGTTTGCACATCATAGTTACCAAACTGTCATAATGCTAACTGGTTTCAAATTGTGCTCATTCACTAAAGTACACTTTTTTTGCTGTTGAAATGTTCTCGGAGGCTGTGTTCATCTCTGCACAAGCTTCACCAAGTAGCCGTTTTATGGCTTCAGATTACATGACTGAGATCAACTTTGTCTCTTAAACCACTTTACACATTTTCTGGTAAATGTTACAGGTTACTTTGGATCTCCCAGGCAAATAAAGCCCTTTGCATGGACAAGAGAGCCATTAGAAGTAGCAGAGCATGTAAAGTTATTAAATATACAATCTTGATAACCTGGTTACTGTTTGTATTACATTTCCTTGTAATCTGCAAAGTTCCTTGGAGGAGCACTTAGCCATGTTGCATTCTTATTAACTGGAAGCTTAAAGTGTGAAATAGGGCACAGTATTTATGCTTTGCTTTCTAAGTATGTATTTCCACACCTGGTTTTCACAACTCTAGACTGACGGGTGTTAATTACAGTTTAAAAGTGTCTCTTTACTAAAAAACACTAAAGCTGATGCTAAAGAGTTTCTTTGAAATCCTGTCAAGACAATTGATATCTGAACATAGATTAAACCCAGTATGTGCTAAATCTCCTCCGTTGGCATCATGGGAGCTGGGAACTCTACCAATTCTTTGGCCAAACTGAGTCTGCCCTGTACTGCTTGGGAACAAAAACAATTTGTCACAACATCAGCAAAAATTATCAGATGACACCTCTCTTAAAACTGTAATAGGCTGTACTTGCATTCACTCCAGTTTTACTAGAAATGGGATATTGCCATTTCTGTGAGAACTCATATAGGGTCTGGTTCAATTTGTGCATGCTGGCTTTGTGTCTGACAGGTACAGACCGTTCTGTACGTGACTACTTATCCTATAGAGGATCTTTAATGCCCTGATGAGATCACATCTTTCTCATTTAGGAAATACAGGAGTAGAGCCAGTTCTGACCTGGATTGTACCCCATCTGAAACCAATGGGGTGGTTTGGTCTTAAATGAGGACAGAATTTGGCCTGAGTTCAGTGTGCTTTGGAGCAGAGGAAACCAAGAAGTGATCTCATCAGATATAAAACTTGTAAAATACACTCACAGAGTTCATGAATGCTACCTTTGAAAAAAGTGTTGAGTTTAATCTTAGGACCTTATAGGCAGGATCTGAGAAAATTAGTTAGCAGGCCTTTGTAGGGACCGTTGCTTAATATTTATTTTCAGGTGCACCCTGAAAGAACTTGTGAACACAGAGGTCTGTTTTATGATTGGTTATCAGATTGGCCCCAAAAACTCTGTGAGAGTGCAGATCAGAAGTAACTTTATTTTGGTCTCTTACTAGAGAGAGATCAGCCCAGGTGTGGAAAAGTGGAAAGTCTTGAGTGGTAAAATCACAACTATGCCAGCTAGTTCTTGCTGTTACCCTCTCTCCCTCTTTCTCAACTACTATAAATCATCACTTCCTCTACTACTGCAGTATCCCAGGACATTGTCTCACCCAAAACTATTTCTATAGAATGAGAGAGATTTCTACCTTGAGCAAGCTGGGAGTCATCCACCCTTATCCTCCTGCCCAAATTTTCCCCCACAATCCATATTTTTTTCCAGAAAGAGTTTTCCATTGGGTTAAGTGTTTAAAAGATACCCAAAAGTTCTTCAGCTGCCTTATTGTGATGAGCATTAGTTTATTTTTTTTTCCTTCTTCATAGATAAATAGGGAGATTGACAGGGTCTTCAGGTTAGGATGTTTCCATCCTGCGACAGAAAAAAAAGCTGAGTTCTGAGGTGATAGAGCTATAAACTTCTTTGTCATTATTTGATTTATCAGGCTCTTAACACAGAAGAATTTTAATTTGTTTAGATATTTTGGGGTTTTTCCCTTTCTGAATAACTTTGGTTTTTTAAAAGCGTGCTGTCTTTGGCTAATTTAAGTGATATGCTCATGGAAATAATATAACGCTGATAACAAAATGAAGTGTCTAAATGAATCTCTGATGTCAGCTACAGCTATTAGAGTTGGAATAAGCCAGCAAGTGAAGGCATTCCAGTGCAGCTCCCGTCTGGAGCTGCTGGCTGTGAAGATGGAAAGCCATGCCCCCTTCATACCTCGGGCCAGCTAAAGAGCGCTGGCGGCACGCCAGTCCCCAGTCCCTCCTCCTTTCCCTGCCAGAGGCAGGAGAGCAATAGTAAATGCTGTCAGATGTGGAGACATCCTGCTGTGTGGCTGTGTCCAGAACTGGTGGTCAGGCAGCCTCTCTGGACCCTTCTCAAAACACCAACTGCACAGAAACTTGTCAAGCCATGACAGGCATGGCTCAAATAGTCCCACAACCTCAACCTACGTTTCTTGGCTGCTGGGTGGAAGGTGGTTACACATAGTAGTCTTGCAATTTTAGTGCACTTGTTTGTGTTTGTGGTTTATTTTTTTTTAAAAAAAGCAACTTTCTGTACTCCAAATATGAAGACTTGGTGTAGTCCATAGCTCAGGCTAGGAGAAACATTGCAAACAACAGATCTGAGTAAAGAAACAATTAGGTTTGATTACTTTTACTGTTGCTTTTTTCAATGCCTGGAAGCTGCCACCCCAACCAAAACTGCAGAAGCAAGTTGGAGAAACCTAAGCATCTTCATAAGATGCCATGCCTCTGCCTTTTCAGCTTGTTCCTTGATTGCTGGGCAGCACAAGAAAAACAAAAAAATCCCTAATGGGATTGCTCTTTCCCTAGAGAAGCAAATCATAGGAGGTGAGCACCTTGAGCGTTCTTCTGGCTGTTGCAAGTTTGAGACATCTCCTCCAGGAAGTGTTTTCTCCTCCCATCATTATATAATTCGGTCCAGCATGCTAATCCTGGCTTCAATGGTAAGTGATATATCTTGCCTGGAGCACTCTAATTCCTAAATTGCTGATGTATTTCTTATGCTGCAGGCTACCTTCCAGACCTTGAGGTACATGACAGTTTTACCATTGAATTGTAGAGGAATGGGAATTTTCCCTTTCTTGATATCTGCACTGCTGTCTTAAAAACAAATCTGTGACTGTAAAGTGGAGATTAGGTGTGACTTCTGTTGCCTAGCATTTTATGACCTCAGTGGTACCAAGAAATACTTTCTGATATAATAATAATGGCAATAAGTTTTAAAGCATCATAAAAGTATAAAAGATGCAGCACCTGGCAAGACCTACCTAGCTCTAGCTTGTCCAGGAGATGAAGATGCAGGCAGAGCTATTATTTCTGTGAAGGTAGAGTGTTCCTGGGAAGCCCAGTCATCTCCAGATATAAAAGCCTCCTTTCTCTCTCCTTTCTCTCACTAGAATTTTAATTTTTTTTTTTTTGGCAAGGCTGGCATTAAGTGTTTGAGCGCATTATGACTCTGCCTCAGTTTTCCTGTGCTCGGTGTGAGTGCTCATTTGAATGATGCATCACACGTACTAAGTTCGGAGAATATTGTTGCTTGTTATTACAGTAGAGTTCCTTTCCACAGGTTTGTAAGTGCACTTCAGTAATTGCTGCTTCATATCTTGGGTCAAAGTGTTCTCCTAGTCAAAGGAACAGGTATTAAATTACATTCCCTACTTAGCTTTCCAAGGTTTCTACTTCTGGCAAGCAGCTGGTCTATGCAGCCACTCTGGAGCTGTAGCCTTCAGCCTCCCAGAAAACAGCATTGAGTGTAATCGTGACATGAGTCTGCACAGGGCAGAGCAATCCAACTGCTGACCAGTGTTGGTATGATTATCAAAAAGAGCAGGGAAACACACCCAGCAGCAAAGCAACCTAGCGTCAAGACAGGCAGTGGTTTCTCAAAACTTCCCCAGAAGTGCTCTGTAACTGAAGGGAGTGTTGGAAACTACAGTAGTGCAGCTGAAGCTTATTGCCTGGTTTTTTGTGAGCAAGCAAGGTGACAATACTGTTGCAATCATTCTGTGTTACGCCTGGGTCTTCAGGCCTGGCAGCAGCCTGCGAGAGGGCAATTCTGCGTGCCAGTCCAGGGCAGTTTCCATTCCAGGCTGGGTTTAATTTTTCTGATATGGAAATGCACCTGGTAAGCAGTGGAGCGGGACAGCTGGCCTGCTGGCTGCAGAAGGCCAAGGAGGATCTCTGCCGATGGAACAGGAGCTAGCTGGCAGCCTGCCGAAGAAAGGCTGCTTTTCCTTTGCCTGTCCTCTGTATAGTCCAGTCTCTGAGATGGAAACTAATGCTCGAGCAATAAAAAGAAACAGAAAAAAAAATCTCATTTTATATGATGCATTATAGATCTTATGCCATAATAATTCAGGATAGACATTTTTTCTTATGATTGTTATTTTTATATTGATTATCTCATTTTTACCAATTTAACAAGCTCGGTGGCTGAAGCTGTAAGAGCAAATAAACTTGCCTGTAAAACACCAGGTTGGTCTCTGATGCGTTCATCCCAGCTCTGCACAGACAGGCTGTAGGCTTAGATATCAGCAGAACTGTTTTAATGTGAACTCTTTGCTAATTTGGCTTTATATTTCTAGAAGCAAGAATAATTTCCCGTAGTATTGCCCTTTGAGCAGTTCACAGTTAGGGCCCTGTCTTTGGCTCTTGCTCCTCATTTTATGTCAGGTATTTCAGCTTTCTTTGTAGGATAAGCAAGAGGTCTACATCATGTAAAAATCTACTTGTCTGACAGTGCTTTCTATCTTGAGCTCTTTAAGCTATGCTGTTGGAGACTGATGCCTCTAACATGAACTTATTTATAGCTTACTCAAAGGAACAAGGTATGTTTGTTCTGAAAATCCTTTTAAAATTTCAGGTACTTCATACTTCTCCTGGGTGTCTCTCACGTCCCTTCACCCTTTGCTACCCATTAATTGACATGCCATTGGAATCGATACTTATTTCTGCCCCCACCCTCACCCCTCCCCAGTTCACCCCCAGGCTGAGGGAAGATTGTTTGGTTTTCCTTCAGAAAAAGAGAAGGGCCACGTTGTACCTGATGCCAGGAATATATTTTCTATGCATTACTTGGATAGTGAAATCCATATGACAAAAAAAAAACAACTCTTAAAGCCAACTTTTTATTGGTTAGCTTTGCTTCAGACACTCATTCTGTTTCACTAAATATGGAGGGCTCACACCAGAGATCTGTACGGGGTCAAATGAATTGTATGGCTAACTTGCTGTTAATCCTTTTTTGCAAAGGGCCCCTAAATCCTGCAGCTCAGCAGCGGTATAGTTTATAATACGTGAATGCTTAACTCACTGTGGAAAGCCCTCTTCCCCCAGTGGTGCAGCTACAGCAAATCTCCTGCCCTGCAGAAGACTTAAATGTCTATCCCCTTACTGCCCTCTGAGTGTTTTTATAAATTTCTAAGTTGAGGTACACTATGGTGGTTGTTTAGTTCCTTTGCCTAGAGGATGGCAATTTGATTTGGCGTAGGTAGCTCTGACCCATCACTTCTTGCCTGGCACTGATCTTTCAGTCTTGGTCAGATGGCACCTTCTGAATCCTACAACTGCTTCCACTTGAGGTAGTGGGGCAGCTCCTGTTAGCTATGCGAAGGCCATACTTTGGAAGAGGATGTTACGTGATTCAACTTATCATTGAGTAGAAGAAACCTGGACAGTAAAGAGAAATTCTGTGGTTTTGTTCCTTTCATTTCAGGACCCTTTAGAATTTACCTATGGCATCATTCCTAGAAATGATCATACAACTTAGCAGCTCACTGAAACCCAGTTTTCTTATATTCAGACAAATTAGTTTTTACACAGAGGCATGTGTGTGTAATTTTCAGCCTTTGTTTTTACTTGCCTTGGTATCAGACTTATCAAATGAGTCTTTTTGTGTTAATTTTTATGGCTTTGTGCCTCAGAACTGTGTTAATTCTACACTGATTTACTGGAGAAAAACTTCTGGGATAAATTCTTCATGTTGCTGTAACCTATCTTTTCAGGTGGTGAATAGTCATGCAGCCTTGATTAAATATAGTTAATCTCATGTTTAACTCTGAATGCACATGGGAGGAGAGTTTTGCTCAAAGACAGCAGAGAGTAGAGAAACACTAGCCTAGTTAAAGCAATGAAATTTTTCACAATGTGCTCAAATGAGAATAGATATTAACACAGTACAAGCTTCTCTTTCTCCATGATTTGTGTGGCACCAATACTTATTGCTACATATATCTTTTCTGTGGGCATTCACAGCCAAGAATGCATCTAAATATGAATGGGCAACGTAAGTCATGTACAGGTACTTAAGTTTCCAAAATGTTCAAAACCTGCCTAAACTTTCTGTGTAGATATATCTCCTTCACGTTCTCAGTGGATCAAACGTGAATGCGTATAGACGAAGTGTATATTGCTGGTTTTAGCCACGTAAGCACAGATACTTTTTGGTATGCTAAAAAAGTTAGATATGTCTAAGATGATTAAAGAGTTTACTTTATTATTGCTTCTTTGTCCTATCTTAATTTCCCACCTAAACATCTGACAAGGGTGTTCTTGGCTAAAGCTTTCTTTTCTCTTCTTTTCAGAGTAATGAAAAGCACTTTTTGCCCTTTGAGCCACGAGTTCCTTTCTTAATCTATGTTCTTGTGCAAACACTGCTTCCCTCTGAGGTCCTCAGCAGTCATTCAGCCTCTGTGTTACAATTCTTTCTGCAGTGTAAAGTGAGGATAATAACATCACTAATCGCACCTTCACAGCAGTGTGGTAAGAATTAGCTAGTTAGGGTTTGTGAGCTGCTTTTATAATATGTGTTATTGGTTTTAACACCTGCCCACCCCACCCCCCAAAAAAACCCAAAATCCATGAAGGAATGAAACTGCCAAGAAAATAGAAGGCAAAAACAAAAATAGGAGAATTCCCTAAACTGTCATCAGGATTGTATGAATTTTGGCTAATATCATGTTGTATCTATGAAATTTCGACTTTATTTCTATTATAGTTTAATTAAAAGGTGGTTTGCTCGTCTTTTGAGATATATAATTGTACTGGGCAATCAGACTTGACGAAGTAATGACTAGTGTGAATGTAAGTGAAATAATCCATACTGAACTCTTCCATGCAGCTTTCTGTAACTGCATAATTATTTGAAATATTTCTCCGGGCAAATAGGATACTAAGAATTAATCTGTGGCAAACCTAACCAGCATTGTATATATTCAGGTGATGTTTTTGATAGTGATCTGTAGTCCTTCAGCAGTGGCCATTATAGCATCTGCAAATAATTGACCTAGACTGTTGCTCACCAATCTGAAGACAGTGAAAAGAGGAAAGACTATCTCTTTCATTGTCTTGAATCCCATTTCAGTTGTCCACAAAAAAAAAAAAAAAATTACTTTCCTATAGTCTTGTATTATTCTTTTGTATATATTGCCTTGCAAAATAAGGTTAGGCGTTTGTTGTTGTTACACCTGAGATAAAAGCAACTGAATTTTTATTGAAGCTGTGGCTATGACTGATGGGAGGGGCAGCAGGGGTGCTACCTGACACAGTGCTACGCCTGGCCTCCATCCTCGATTGGAGAGGAATTTGAGGGCTGAGAGCTTAGCTCACACCATCAGTTCATACACGGGACTGTGCACACAATGCCTGTGACAGGCTTTTTATGAGTAGGACACATGCCTTTTAATTTGTTCTGTTTTCTTGTGAAGCTATGGGACTGCTGGAACACAGGTAGCAGAGAAAACACTCTGTAATATTATCCTTATTTCCGCCATCACAGAAAATACATGTTCTCAGTCATTATTTACTGAGCAAATAAGTAAATTTTATCCTAACCTTTGGTGAAGGGATGGTACTGAAGGACTCTGCAATGCAGAAGAATGTTTCCCACACAGCCTAAAATAAAAATCAAGCGTGTTAGTTACAGAAGAGGTACCACCTCATTAACAGAAGGAAGTACCGTAACCTGTTATGTGATCCAGCACATGCGTAAGACCACCTTGAGTATTTGTAGCAGCTTTATCTGCCAAAATCTTGTAGTATAACAAAAGCTTCAGTCAGTTTTCAGGAGTGTTTCACTCTATGAACAGATGCAACAGGATTATGATGTTTAGTTTGACAGGTTCATTTTTCTTAAATAAAATGACTGCATAGAGCTGGGTTCACTTTTGCATCAAGTATCCTGTATGCTTCCAAGTAAGAGCATATAATTACTGATCCTTGATACCTCTGCGAAACAGACTTGTATCCATGGGACTATTCCATGTGCAATTTTTTTCAAGCAAGTTAGTGAAGTGCTTACTATGCTTGACAAAAAAGAAAACTCTTTATAGTGGGTGGTTTCAATCTGAATTTAACTTTGGGAAACATAAGCAGTCAGTCTTTGAAATCTCTTTGGTACTGGCTCATGCCTCAGAGTTCAGCACTACTTTTATCTGCTTTAGAGACAATGCAGTTGGGACTGGATCCTGGCTGTTGTTAGCTAACAGAGCTTTATCAAAGGCAGTATGCTGACTTACACTTGCAGAGGCACTAACCCTCGGTACTTTTAGGTCTTAAACCCTCTGCAAAGAGGATTCTTTAATACATTGATAATAAAAGATATACTTTTAGTTTACAGAGGAACATCAACATCTTAGATCTACCACATGAAATTTTAGGTCCTTCAAATATTTACATGTGCAAATGAGGTGTATTTGGAGAGTGAAACAAAAGCGAAACAGATACGTAACAGTGCAGGGGGGGTGGGGAAGAGGGAAAAGCACCGTCTTAGAAATCAAGGTATTTCCCTGGCTGGCACGGGAAGGGAAAGGAAGTACCATTAACATGTTAGTAAACTGAATACTACTAGGGGTACAGACCTTATGCAGAGCTGAGATAAGAAAAAATTGATTAGAATATTATTGCAGGGCAAACTGAACTGTTGTGAAGCATTCAACCTTTCTAATGCTGTAAGAACAGATTAATTTTCTCAATTAAAATGCCTCACCAGAGTTTAATATGCTTTAAAATATACTGGGAATATAGGTCAAAAGTAGGGAATATGATGGCTGAACTGCTTCATTAGAGCTGACCTGCTGAAACCTTTGCAATCAGTCTACTCTCATCCAGTGTTTTCTCACTCTGAATATATTCAGTGTGCATTACTGCTTCAAGTTAAGTCAGACTATATTTCAGTAGGTGGATTGAATAATATTACCTGATCAATGTCCTTCTAAGGACAGGCTGAGAGAGTTGGGGGTGTTCAGCCCAGAGGAGAGAAGGCTATGGGGAGACCTAATAGCAGCCTTCCAATGCTTAAAGGGGCTGCAGGAAAGCTGGGGAGGGACTCTGCATCAGGGAGGGTAGGGATAGGATGAGGGATAATGGTTTTAAACTGAAACAGGGTAAATTTGGATTAAACATAAGGAAGAAATTCTTCCCTGTGAGGGGGGTGAGGCCCTGGCACAGGCTGCCCAGAGCAGCTGTGGCTGCCCCCTCCCTGGCAGGGTTCAAGGCCAGGTTGGACGGGGCTTTGGGCAACATGGGCTAGGGGAGAGTGTCCCTGCCCATGGCAGGGGGTTGGAACTAGATGATCTTTAAGGTCCCTTCCAGCCCAAAACATTCTATAATGCTGAAAGATGCAGCTGCTCTGATTTGTCTCTTACACCAACCCATTTTTACTTAGTCTGCTGACTTCAGTAGCCAGACTTGCTAAACTTAATTTGGGCACAAAAAGAAAGGAAAGGCACCAAGCTAATTGTTAATAATGTGGCAGAAAATACCAGCTTTGTCTAACATTTTTCTAACCCAGTTAATGTATTTAAATCTTGTGAATCGGTGGATTTTTCTCCAGTGTCAACCTGAGGCATAGTGACCATTTCACTTTCTCCAGACAATGAAGTTGTGGGGACTGATATGTGATGTGTTGATTTGGGATATGAAAGTGGATGATCTTGTGGTGTTGTAAGTGGAAGACAGACTTTATTGTGAGCGGCCCTCTTCAGTAGGAAGAACTTGACGTTTCTTCTGGGAGAAAACTATTGCCGTATTTTATAGAAGCAAAAGCTTGGTTCTGGCAAAGGCTGGAGAAAATCCAGAGGTGCTCTTGGTGGCCTGGCCTCCCCCTTCTAGGGGTATACAAAGTCCCTTGGGGCTTGGTGGCTATTTCAGACTTGGAAGCTCCAAAATTCTTCTACTGATGAAAAGCCCAAGTCCTATCTTCAGAGAGAGGCTCACTCTTTCACAGGTTTGGTCCTTGACATTTAAATGAATTTTTTTAATCTCAGGGGTGGACTACTGTAGAGTGCTCTGTATTCAAGTACTTGAATTGTGCTCAGTCTGGAGCTGGCACAAAAAACAGTGGTTTACTTAAGCACTTTCTGAGCAGGCACGATGGTGCCTACAGTCCTCAGGCTGCATGGGTAGCTGAGTGACTACAAGTTCATACTTACTCTGCTACTTCTGCCTTCTGCAATTCCTAAGCGACCTCCCTAATATATGCTGTGTATTTTCTTGTTTTGCTCTGCTGTGCCTGTTCCGTAGAAAGAAGCTAATGAGATGTGTGAGAGTGGTGAGTACCAGTGTTACTGTCCTGGGCTGCTCTTCTGTAGCACTTCCATCCATCTTGGAGATAAACTGTCAAATAGGGGAAGCTTCAAACCCAGTTGTGTGGATTATGCCTTTATGGAGTTCTTATAGGATTTCTTGTAGCTGAATTATGATAGCAAAAACCTTCTATCTTGAAAAGAATTTGTTGTTGATTTTGTTTATGGCACCGTAGAGGTTAAGAAGGACTGTCTTTTCATTTTTAAAAACTTGTATTAGCACATTGCCTTCTGTATTGGTCATATTATAAGGGTGGGAAGGGAAGATCCTGTTGTAATTTTGCAAGTCTGGAGGCTGGAAAAACTACACCTTGATCACTTGTTCCATGATTATGTTTTTTTTTCAAATTGAAAAAAAGATGGAGATACAATAGAGTATTAACTCAATGGTACACTGTTGCTCTCGTGCTACCAGTCTATAAAGGCCTGGTAAACATTTTTGCTAATTTTGACGTACAGTAAATAAGTCTGTACACTCGTCAGGCCAGAAATTATATATTATGCTCCTTGATCACTGTTTTTTTTTTCTAGGGAGTAATGTTATTTAAATAAGTGGAACTTGAAAGCTGTATGTGAGACAGTCTGTGGGCCATGAGGCAATTTCTGTATCAGTAACAAGTACAGGTCTTCTAATATGCACCCTGTATTTGAGGAAGCAATGCAATGAGAAAAAGCCTTTTGATTTTTCTCACATGCAGAAAACATCTCTCATGGGAAAAAAAAATAGCTCAAAGTAGTGCTGTTTTGGTGAGCACATATATTGTTTGCTGCTGTTTCTTGCTCTGGACCTGATGTTATATCAGTATGTTTAACAGAGCCCTCCTGCTGCTGTTATAATGCTCACTGCAAGCAGTGTTGCATTCTGTTTGTTTTTAAAGTTAATTCACAACAGTATTTGTGTGTGTGTGTGTCTCGGCAGGGGAAACCCAGCATTTGCAGACGGGCAGGACCTGATAAAGAGTAAGAGGTAGGGAAGGGTCCCTGAGGCAGGCTTCCCTGCTCCTGAGCCTGCCTCTCCACCCCCTAACCCCAGGGGTGTCCTGGTTACCCACCAGCATGGTGGGGTGCTTCTGGTTAGTGCCTGAGTTCTCTGAGCTGGGGCTGAGGTGAGAAATAAAACAGGAATTGATGCCAAGCCCACAAAAAAAAAGAGCGGGTGTGCCATGCATGTGACAATCTTTAGCTTTTTTTGTGTTTCTCTGGGCCATGCAAATGTTGGTATAAATTAAAAAAAAAAAAAAAAAAAAAAAAAAGGCAGCTTTGACTGTTTCTCACAAAAAGTGCTTATTTTTGTTTCTCATCCTTTCAGCATAATTCTTACTGGAATAGTTTTGTATAGGATATTCTTGCCTCTGTCCCAAGGAAATACTGGCAGATCGTTCTAGTCTGAAAATATGTAAGCTATGCTGAATGAAAAATTATACACTTCAAATACCAGGGCTGCTGTGAGCTCATCGTTTCCAGACCTCCATTGCTGGAGATGAAGGGAAAGAACAGATGAACCAGATTAATGTCACTTGTTTTCCATAATGCCTGGGGATTTGCTTGGAAGGTTTCTCCTTCCAGCAAGTTCCCTCTCCCTGCTTTGTTCTTTAACTCCTAGCTCCTCTTTCCCAAGAAAGAGAAGCCCCTTTCTAGCTTTCTACACTCCTCTCTGGAACCCATCCCCTATCCTGGCACTACAAAGATGCTCTACTGTGCCTTATTTTAGAGCTTGATCAGGCTTATGTTGGGTAGGAGCTCATTAGTTTATGGCTGGTGAATTGGCTGTGAGGAGAGGGACCTCAGCTGAATTCCACATTTCAAACTGAGAGAAGTTTCGCCTATGTTCAGCTGTAATTAGTGTGTGTGCTTTTATATGTGTGTGTATAGATTAAAATAAAATAGGTAGTCTAAAGTGTGATTATTCCCTTGCTGCAAGTGCATAAGTATTCTAGATGCAGCTTGTCCTTGAAATCGTCTCTGTGGGTGTAGTTTTGACAGCATATTTCCATTTGATCGCTTTTTTGTTGTTTGGGGAACAAACCCAATGATGTTCGTATCTGCAGATATGAAGAATTAATCATTTCCTGCTGCCATTAAATTTTCACTGATATCACAATCTGAATTTGAAAACCTCTCTTAGACTCTGATTGTCCTACCACAACTACTGTTTACTGAAGCTACTATATGCTGAAGGGCTTTGTGTCTGTGCTTCCATGTGCCCTTGCTTCCAGTAAGTCACACACGCCACTTTACTCTGAGGAGGCACTGCATGTGTCTACGTCTCATCTGCACACCTTATAATACTCATGTACTAGGAATTTTTTTTAATCTTACCATAGTGTACCTATGGCAAAGCCTCTTTGCTTTCTGAAATGGTGATTTTTCTTTTGAGTTGCTCTTCTGCTGGCTGGTTCCAGAGATGTGGACAGAAACAAAACACTTTTCTCGATTCAATAATATGTTGTTTGTGAGACCTTGCATGAATCCATCAAACAGAAAACCTGCTTCCCTTAGCTCATCCCACGTTCTGCATCTTTGATATACTGCCAAATGATAAACACAAATAACTGGTGAAACCGTGTTCAGTGATAGTAGAGATTTTTTGCATATGCTACCCAGTGGGTTCCGCAAACAGAAGCTCTTTGTTCTTATGTTACTGAGGTCCTGAAGCTCCCCCCATCTCTGGCCAAATAGTTAAGAAGTCAAAACCGTGAGATTTGTAAGTCTGGCTTTCTTTCTTTTTGATAAGATATATATGACCAAATTGCAGGTGCATAGATATGAAAAGGAGGAACAAGAGAGTTAAAGTACAAGCCCACATAGTCTTAACTCTGGGTTCTGGCACTGCCCCAGTACACCTGCAATATGTAGATTTCTCACTTGATTTTTAACTCTACTGCACAGAATTTATTCTCTCTCTCAAGTCTTTTATCTCATCATTATAAGTAGCACCATGTCTGCTTAATTTTCCATCCCTTGTCCTTTGCATTTCCATCTCTCTCATGTTCCCTGCCACAAAATGTGATGCTTTGCTACCTGTCATTAATCCTAGACATCATGTCCATCTGCCACCCGACTGCTGACAGTCCCTCTGACAAAAAACTTCCTCAGTTGTGACAGATGTAGTCTATGTAACACAGTACTGAAATAAGTTGTTCCTGTTTCTCTGAAAGTATTTCTAAAAAAATTTTTGCTTTTAATCATACATAGAGGGTCTCTCCTATCTCCACCCCATGAGATCACTGTTCCTCTGATGTTTCTTCACAGCACTGCAAAGCTTCTTCATATAATCTCCGCTGTTCTGCATCTATATTCTTCCCGATAAATGTGGCTGACCTGTTGCAGATAATTACTTTTGGCTATTACCAGCTTCAGGGTTGGCTGTGAAAGGGCTGTACTGAGCTGCTGTGTGTATCTTGGCCCTGTGTCTTCACACTTCTGGTGTGAGTTCCTCTGCATGTGTCTCTTCTATAAGGTAAGTAGTACAGAGCAGTTTTACATGGTTTGGCAATCGTTCCTAACCCATTGGCACCTTAGCTGGATTGGGTGGGGTAGCAGACAAAAATAACATTTTCAAGCCATCAGGGAGGAAGTTTTCATGAATGAGACTCTCAAGAGCCAGTCTTGCTCACTGAGATTGCTGAGAGAATTAGTCTTCACCTGCAGGAGATGTAAAAAATTTCTAGTTTGGCTCTATATGCTAGAGGAATTTACCCTAAACCGGAAAGCTGCAATTAAGGTAAAATGCAGCGTCAACCTGGCAGCTGTGCGTAGCAGCTCTTGGAATATAGCTAATGGGTTCCAATAATAACGTATGGTACTGCAGATACAATGCATCCCTAGCAATCTCAGTAACCTGTGCCTTTGGAAAGCCTTTCCAAAGGGGAGGGAGACGGACAAGAATCATACCGAAGGAATGTAAGTAAAGAACATGGCCTGACTGTGAGAAATTTTCCATTACTGTCCATTAACCTATTAATACATTTGTCAATAATACATGTGCACTATAAATAACAAAGAAAATCAGTCTTTCACAATGTTTCCAATAGAAATTGATGCTGTGCAAAAGATACTTAAAATGGGAGATTAACCTTTATTGCCCTCTTGAAGAAAGTTATTGTAAACATTCAGTCATAAAAAGTGTAAAGAGTAGATTCCCCTATTCCAGCACACTCCTTGAGCTGTCTGGTTGTCTCTTTAAAAAAAGTTACACGGCTATTTTTGAGTATCCTGTTCCCTCATTCGTCCTTAGTAATTTCCTGGAGAAAAAAAAATGTTTTCTGTCCCTCACTTGTTACCTTACAATTGATATGGTATTTTGTTTGCTTTGTTTCTCAAAGTACAAGTGTGATAGCATGTGCTCAATAGTAAAAATCATCAGCTCAGGACATCTGGGTAAACAGAACTCAAGAGGGCTTTTTAGTGCATGAGTCACTGACTCAAATTTTCAGACTGTTTTGTTCCTTTGAATGCCAGGAGTTGGGTGTGGAGAAGACCCAAGAGATACCTGAAATACTGTGGATGGTTCTTATTTTTGCTCAGTTTTAGACAGCTCATATTTGTTCGTTTCCTAAACTGGTGCTTTTCTCACTTTGGACTGAATCCAAACTATTTCTTACTTTAAAAAGTAAGTCTATCAAACAGTCTGACTCACGAAGGAACATTAAGCCATCACCCATGTTCGAATTTTGTTACTGCACACATTTGGTACTGTCACACTGTTTACAATTAAGCATTAAAATTTTTTTTTAAAAGTTTACTAAAAGTAAAGCACGAACTAAATAATAGAAGTCCTAGAACCAGAACAATGTAGATTCTACATCACATGAAGCAAAAAACCCAGAGTTAAACTGGACATGCAAAATTGCTTAAGAACAGCAATCAATTCATCCTTGTGGACCTAAAATAAATGGTTCAGTGCAGGAGTGTTGCTGCGCTATGGCAGTATGTGCACATGAATTAAGAAGATGCCTGTCCCAAAGTGTGTGACTCCTGTAAACACTAACTGTTCCGAACGATGGGTTGGATTAAAACATGTAAAGGTAATGTTACGTGGAGCACTGTAGTGCCATTCAAACAGTAGGCCGGGAGAAAAACTTTTTAGCTGTATGGAGCAGCTTTAATTCTCTATGGGAAAGAAGCACGTCGCTCTCTGAAGCAAACTTCTCCGGTGCCCCTCTTGTGATTTGCTGTAGGTGACAGGGTCCCGCAGGACACTGTGCTGTAACTTGCTGGGCACTGCTGTCATCTGCAGGCAGTGCTGTCTCAGACTGTGAGCACACAGTTTGTCCAAGCGGTGACAGGCTGTTTTAGCCCTGACAATGAGCTAGAGCTGGCTGGTGTAAAAAGATCTGTGCAGTCTTTCTCAGAAACTGAAGGCTGCTTTTTGCAGTTAGTGCAAGACATGTGAGTAGATCAATGTGTGCAAAGGAGGACTTCATCAGCCCTCACACAATTGAAGGAGACTGAAATATCCTTAAAATCCCAGAACATGATGGAATAATGGTTAATATTTCAGAAATGTATGTCTTATTAGTTCATACAAACCGAGACACTGTGTAATCATCCTATGTGATAGTGAAATCTGGAACTTTCATCTGGATTTATTAACATGAACTACCTATGGAAGAGTTCAAAAATCTGTCTCAATGTTTAAACATTTGAGTATATAACTGAGGACAGACGCCTAACAATTCATACCCTGCTATAATCAGCCTTGCACATCATAAAACATGAACCAGAATCCTTTCTTCTAAAGCGGTTAAGTCTAGATCAAAGGTAGAGGATTATGCAGTATGCCCAGTTTAAGAAAGTGCCATGCAAGAGGTTAATGTAAAACTGCAAACACTAACACTTCATGCTTAGTCTTATCTACTATCTTTCTATTATGTGAAAACATTAGTGAGTGTTTACAGCCAGCCCTGCCAAACCTCATTGAGCTCAGATGAAGAAAGAATAAAGGAGCCCTTAAACTGTGGGGTTTGTATTTTAAAGTGATTACCCAGAAGTGACATTGTGTTACTCGGTGTTTCTGACCACTGGACTTTTGCAGTCTCTTACATAGTTTTAAACAGGAACATGCTACATACACCTCTTAGCACTGTGAATATGACCCAGGTATGAAGGAGTATATACTGGGTCTCACAGCACAGGTGTTAGCAGTAGAGGTGGTGGTTGAGTTTGAGCAAAGGCCAGCTTCTCTGTATCCTCTTCAAATCCTTGCCTGTCCCATGGTCTGTGTGGCTCCCAAGACCAGAGAATTAAAAGGTGCATCAGTGTGGTATAACTTCATGTACTTTTTATCCACACTTACGGAGAGTTTTGCAAGTCAGGACGAACCAGCTTGAATTTAAAGTTTCTTGTGGAGTTTGAAAGAGCAGTAAATAAAACTGCTTTCCTGTTCCTGGAGCAATTTTGACAGTGCTGTTGAGATTTGGAGATGATGGAATGTGGCTTTGCCCTTTAAACAAAGTCACTCTTTAGAGTACAAGTACATTAGCAGGAATTCCTCCTCTTCAGTCCTTTGATTCTCTGTAGTTATCTGTACTTCTTCAAGATTTATGGTGCCTTCTGTAATGAGAGCAATCTTATATAATATATGCAGCCTTTGTACTTTCTAGACTAGAGCTTAATCCAGCTCTTAGTCCTTTGAAAAATGCCTTCATGTCTGCCTGCCTCTTTCAGCTCTTGGACTTTCAAAGTGTAATGGCATATATTTTTTGATAGTCTTTGGCTGTATTCTTTCCTGGTGGAGATCTGGTCAGCTTAAAAAAAAAAAATAGTTAACTGTGAACCAGATTCGGTCAGAAGACCTGGTGGGCTGGGTGCATAAATACGTATATTTACACCATTTTTTTAATGATGGTATGGAAACTATGTAGGCAATCTATTGATACAGTAGTAAGTGTAAGGACTGCACGAATACTAGCTTTTAAGTAGTATTATGGCTGATTAGTGCTATCCTCTGTGATGATTCATTATTATAAAGCCTAATCATTACAAGCTACAGTAGTGTCTCAGGCAACTTGGCATAATTACTCTGTGTTTTCTTCAAGAAAACATAAAGCCTGCCTTTGTCTGGCAATTGCTGAGTAATTGCTGAACAGTTACATGTTTATGTGATATGAAATAGAAATGATATCATAATATTTTCTCTTTTCTTCTGACTGCCCTCCCCAGTGATCAGTTTCTGGGTTTTGTTATGATTTTTTTTTTTTTTCTGGCTCGCATATAAAAAACAGTCTCCTCTTACCGGCGTTTTATTGGTACGATACGATTGTGCTGATGCTGTGAAGTTTGCTACCCCATATGGTTTAGCAATTAAGACCCAGACTTGACAGATTAAATGTTCTCCCCCGGGATTCGGTGACTACCAGTTAGCAGTGCACTGGATTCGGATGTCATCAAGACTTGCACCATGAGATGTATTCTCTTCTTTTTCTGCTGTGCTCACAGTAACTGAAACTTCCACCCTTTACAAAAGAAGTCCTCGCCACTGTATTTGGTATTTAGGAGGTTCTCCTTGCTCAGTGTCTGATGCAGTTGTTGGTTGTGTATGTGTTTTCTGTTGTGTTTTTTTGGGGGGAGGAGGGAGAGGGAGGGGGTTGTTCTTGCTTTATGAGTGGGCATAGAGAGAGATTAATCCCATTTTTATAGGAAGTTTGGAAGCAGATGAGGCTTCCTAGATCTCAGTCAGTATCTTCTGAAATATCACTTTTTGTTGCTATTCAATCTCAGGAACATTTTATTTCACAGAACAGAGTCTGATTTTTGTCTTGTGTAACTCAGTTATAAACCTATATGGGAGTAAAACATTGTTACAGAGTGGCAAAGTAGCTTCTTCTGTCATATAACTTTTAAATAGACCCTTCATTTCATACCTAGGTAATGTACTACATAAAATATGAATACATGTGTACGCTGGGTAGAACAATAAGAAAAAAGATAAAAGACGCAGTTAACGTGTAAGAGTATTTGTCTGTGGGGTGTCATGCAGACCAGCTCGTGTGTCCCAAGGGTGGGTTATAAGGGGACTGAACGGAGCATGGAAAGGCCTGCACAGGAGTTTCAGTTTATGCCACAGTATCTGGTCAAAGACAAATGCCTCCAAAACCACAAGCGGAAGCATCTTCTCCCTCAGAGAGAGTACCCCCTAGGCTCCATGGGATTTTGCTCCAGTTAACCTCTAGTTTGGGAATGCCGTATGGCATGCTGCCTTGAAACGTGATGATTCCTGCTATATGCAGCAGACTTTGGAAAATGATTTTCACTAAGTGAGCAAGAGATGGAGCACTCTGTATTCCTGATACATCCAGTCCTTCTAAAGAAACATATTGGGGCAGGCAATAAACACTGCTCAAACGCTATTTTAGTGCTTTTTGCAGTACCTTAATACCACCATCTGAACTGAAATCATGTTACTACTTATTTGTACATTCTTTTATATAACTTAATGTGCTTGTCTGACAAGGTGCCATGTTATGACCAAGGAGCTGAACCTTCTAAAATAGGATTGTGGTGTAACTGCTGAAATGTTGCACACTTACCTTCCTTTGTTTCCTGTTCCTAGGTTGTTGCAATACAAGGGCAACAGGAATTCTCTTATTGTAGGTAGGATTTTGGTGCCCTATTCAACCCATTTCATGCTGCTGAGCCACTGGAAGAAAAAAAATGCAGCTCCTATTGCATTCTAAAAAACCCCTGTTGCTGAATGAATTGTAACAGGTTGGACTCATGCAGGTTTTTTGGGTCTGATTACTCTTAAGCAGTCAGTCTCAGGATGCCAATCTGATCTGAACCTCCAAACCCTCTGAAGTTGACCTCAGTAATCTGTGCTGTCCTCTTGCCTTGTATTTTTAAGGGCATGGTAAATACCCCACGTTAATTAATGTCATCGTAATGTAAATTTATTCAATGAATGTTCATTGCACTCTATTCTAATCAATTCATGTGGTGCCAAAAATCCAATTTTTAAGTGTTTCTTCATCAGTTATTGATGAACAGGGTTCTTAAACTGCAAAATAGCTCTCCCAGACTGTCTTTCTGGTTTTGTTCCATCTTAAACATATTTTCAATTTGGAATAAAAGATGATTATCCAACATCTTTAAAAAGAAATTTGACCTGACCTGAGCCTGGCATTAGTTGCTGTTTCTCCTGTCTCTTTGAATTGCATCCAATTCAAAACCAAGCGAATACGGAGGAAGTTGGCATGTGCAGAAAAATATACCCAAACAGTTAAATGTTGTGCTCAGTTTTTCCTAATTATAATATTTCAAATTCCTATAGTATAAACTCTCAGACTAATGATTAATTGTTCATAATTAGTAAATAGCCCAGATGAAAAAGGGTTTTCTTTTATGCTAACAGAATAAAGGGAAGGAAACCAACCGTCTTGATTTTTTTTCCTGTGGGGAAGATTGTCATTATTATGAATTAATTTAGATAATTTATTATTAACAAAGGCAAGTTTAAGACCAAGGACAAATGTTGATAGCCCCAGCCTGCATGTTCACACTTCATTATCATTACATGTTATTACTCTGATAATTTTTCCTCCTATGAACAGTAGCGACCATGTCCTTGTAGCAAGAAATCCTTTGCAGCTAAGAAAGAGGCTATGTATCCTCGTGTGCTGTGACCAGAGGTAAAAGATAAGATCAGTCTTAAACGTCTGCTCACTAAAAGGTAGTTATTCTTTCAGCCACCATGTGAGAAAAGGAGAAAGTAGACTAGAGGAAAGGAAAATTACTTTTCTACTGTCGACTGAATCATCTTTTCTTAGTGTTTATAAAATAAGTGATGATTTCAAATGAAAAGGTAATTATTTTTTCTGTTAGGCCTCGTGAGACACATTAGAAGTCTACTGCAACGGCATTTGGGTTTGTACAGCAAGGCTTACTCTTTAAACTGCTTGTTCGCTATTTGCTCAAAATCAGTGATAAATAGTCTAATTAGTTTAAACATATAGGGACAGGTGGGTATTATGGACATCTTATTCCACGGACTTGAAAAGGCAATAGGCTTTCTAATTTGTTTTTCTAGTTATGTTAGGAGCCCCATAGGAAGGGAGAACTCTAAATTAGGTTTAAGCCATGATCCAATGGTAATATATAGTAGTGTGGATCCCTGTTTAGATATTCCTCCCCTCTTAAACACTTCTTTCTTTGATATTTTTGAAATTAATTTTCTTAACTTACTTTCATATTTTTCTAATTGCTTGAACAGGCATTGTAATTGTCAGGCTGACAACATTTTGTTTGGGTTTTTTATTTTGTATTTTATTTATGAACCTTTTCTTTTCATGTTTTACTCATTCCTAAATTATCTATACATTTCCAAGTGTATGTTTGCTGTGGAACTGCTTCAATAAACTATAATGTATAATGCCTAGACTAGTTATTTACCTTGGTTTTCATCATTCTTTTTTTGTCTCTTTGCAAGTGGGAATTGCTTAACTGTCTGTTTTGTTCAGGTAAACGGTGCTTTACTAAAAGATGGTTATGAATGCTGTCAGCCTAGGGACAACATACTCTGTTCTTTGCTCTTTGGTAATATTGATCTCTACTAGTATGCTAAATGTAGGCTGAAGTGAAATTACACGACCAAAGAGAAATACTTTACACTGTCCTGTAAAGTATTTCCCCATCCCCAGCAAATGCATTTAACTGTCACCGTTGCGGTGGGAAGCAGGTGAATCTGGAGAAGTCACTCTTGTTTGCCCGACGTTGGCTGGAAAGCAGGGAGGGACTCCATGTGGCTGTGATGTCCTGAGGAAGCATCTGAGATGTAAAATTGTAGATGTGGCTACTAGAGGAAAAGGGAGCAGAAGTACACGGTTAAATTTAGCTTGGTCAAACTTGTCAAAGATCCAGCGTTCACTTCATCTTTCTTAGTGTGTTGAAGTGAAAGCCAGAAGTGGTGGAGGTGATTTCAGTGGCATGCGGTGCTGTCATTTTCCCATGACAGATGTAAATGTTTTTGTGGAAATAAAAGGGTCATCTCAGACCTCGGTGACACAAACATGAGTAATAGCACTCTTGCTCAAATATTATAATATGCAACTTAGCAAAGAAACACTGTATGTGTCTGTTACATAAGCAGCAAACAACAAAAATCTAGAAAAAGCTTTTTATTGTACTTCAACCATAGAGATGTGTAAACTCAAGGCAGTTTTTGCTAGCAGGTTAGGCGAGGTCTGGTCATATGGTAATGAGTGATATATGAGCTGGTGTTTCATGTGTTCTTTACATCCACAGCTAAACTGAGCCAAGAGCACCAAAATATGGTGTAATATGTGCTCTAAGTCACTTCCACCCAAATTTGAGACAGAAACCTGAAGGAGGAGCTTTGCTTGAGGATATGCATAACCTCTAGAAAAAGAGAACCAGCTCTACTTTTCTATCCGCTCCCAGCAGGAGTGGGCAGTGAGGAGCTGCACTCAGCAGCTGCTCCCAGGGTGTGGGAAGGGTGCTGGCAGCTCCTCAAGCTGGTGGGCTAATGTGCATGTGCTAGCTACTGCCTGTGAGTATGTAGGAGAGAGAGGGAGAATTGTCTGATGAATTAACTGCCCCAGTTCAGCGCTTCCTACTGTTTGGTAGGCAGATAATAGGGTAAGAAGTGTAGCTTGCTCTGTACTTCACGATTTCTCTTTCCCCACAAGACAAACCATGTACTGCCACTTTCCTCCCCTTGCAGAGCCCTGCTGCTGATCATGTGAAACAAATGCTTCTTTCCCAGCTGTTTTCCCTTTCCCTTGTTTTTATTTACTTGAGGCAGACATTGCACTGTTATTCTGCCGTGTCCCTGCTGTGGCTTGTCGTGTCAATCATCCAAACCTGCTACTGACATCTGCTCTTGTGCAGTGGGAACAAGGATAACGGGATAAGAACCTGACCTTGCAGTAAGTGAAAGTCTTACTCCTGCTTCCAGGGGGACCAAAAGTGGATTTGTCACGTGGTGTGCAATAGGTCAATAATCACACGCTCAGAAGACACATTGCTTATTTATTTTAGGGTTGCGGAAGCCGAGGTGCTCAGTGGTTTCCCACAAATCGAGCACACCAATGGGACTTTTTGCACTATATTTATACACAAAACTTGCAGAGTTAGTAATCTTCCAAGTCCACCCTCTCTACAATGATTGGTTAGTAATGTACATACAGTTATAATACTGCTGACACCATACTTCTACACATACTCATGGGAAGGGTGGTCTCCTGGGCAAGGGTCATCTTGATCTACAACCATTATTTTTAGTATTATAGTGAGGGTAGTTCAGCTAAAGATACACAGACCTTGAGTTTGCTTGCCAAGTTGGCAAGGGATCCTCTTCAAGGTCTAATGCCTCCGGGATGTCCTTGCTCAAAGAAGGCTGTCTACTTGTTCTGGTTAGGGATGCCTTTGGCATTCACATATACAAAGAACATCTTTCTCGACCTAAGCAAAATATTGCTACACTGTTGTAGAAGTTTTAACCTTCAACAGCACCAAAGTTTAAGCCAAGATTCTTTTCACTGTCCCTCTTTACTTTGTTTAGCATGGTTGTTAAGATAGACACCTATATTTCCCTTCCCTGCATAACAGTAATACACAGGTAAAGGCAGCTAAAACCATAAAAAGTAGGAAGGTCCCTGTAAGAGGTGGCAAGTTTAGGGATGTTATCCATGGCTTGCTAGTATAGCCCACAACAGTGGCATGAGACTAATTTGACAGAGGAAAAGTGCATGAGGGAGTTCAGGCTACTATCTGCCCTCTAATATTTATCAAGTTTGATCAAGCAATTGAGCAGTGACAGTGGGATTTCTTCAGAGAATGCTTTTTTGGTGAGTTTTTACCTTTAGGTTTAAACCACAGTTTAAAACAGAGTTACGCAACTAAGTAAACAAATACGTAGAAAATCACAGCTAATACAACAAGGGTTCCCCCTCTCTTTTTGAGTAAATAAATAGTTACATAATACTTACAAGCACTGAGCACACAGACAAGTATGGAAAATATCTATCAGTATAACACAGGAATTATAAAATATTATTTTTAAGGCACTTTATGTATTTGAGTGAATATATCTAACTGATATTGCTGCATATAATTCTTTCACATTTGAACACCTGGTTTCAACCTTTAAAGGTTTTATACAGTGAATTTATGGGATACCAGAGGCACATGTAGGTTCACTTACTCTGCACAGTAAAAATATAAGCCTTGAACTTCCTCAGTGGTTTAATGTTTTTAATAATGAAAGATGAGAAGCATATTACAGGATCATTTCATATGCTGCATTTAATTTTTAATGGAAGTTAAAGAAAAGCATTGCACAAGAATTGCATGTTTTACAGGTTTTACAGATTTAGACTACTTGTGGAATACTTGTGAGGACTGATGGTGCTCTCTCCTCTCATAACTGTTACAGTTACTGGTAAATGTAACGAGCAGTACTTGCCAGGTTTTGAGTAGTCAAACATAAACACCAAGTTGTGCATTTAGTTCATTTGACTGTTATTTTTATAGTGTTAATGATAAATTTCAGGTTCTTCTATATATTTGAATAATGAAATATTACCCTGTTTTTAAAAAGCAAAATGCATACTATGAACAGCAGCGTTATAGAGTTATTTTTTTTTAAATCTTGAGAAAGCTTACTGAAAAGGAATCAATAGAACAATCATGCATTTAATTGCTAATCTATTTTATGTTTTATTAAATGCTTAGTGTTGTTTTCCTAATTCACTTACATGGTAATGGGTAATCAAGTAATGATCAGTAGCTTATAATTTAAAAATAGCTTCATTGTATGGAACCTTGAAAGCTAAACAGAAACTGTCATCTGCATGGACAGACTATGGACGTACATAACCTTTTGTTTCCAAGAAACATTAATTGTTGTGTTGGTAGCTGGTGTTTGACCTAACGATATACCAGATGATTTCTTTCCAGTCTGCTCTTCTCAGCACTTCTGAAAACTGACTTTTAGACTGAAAATTCCTGGGCTTGAATTCTACTTCGAAGAAATTTTTCACTTTTCTTGTAGTCCTCATATGGGTGTAAAACTTAAAAATACTGGAATCTACCCCAGCTGACTTAAAAGGTGGTGCAGGGGAAAGACACATATGCTTATTCCCATTGTTTAGAAAACTAAACTGTTATTTGAGCATGGATTTCTCTGGCATGGCCAAGTTCTAGGCATTGTTCACAACAGAGTGTAAAATGCCATCTAGTAAAGGTCTGAGGGACCATGACTCTCCTTTTAAAACCCAGTGGGGGGGAGAGGGGAGGGTAAGAAGCCGGTAGCGAATAGCAGCATGTGTGTCCAAGAAAGCAACACAAGTGAAAGACGATAGTGTTGCACCTGTGCTAAAGTCTTTAAGGAATAAGTAAGTCTTCCAAGCATAGGGAAGTGCAGAGTTGCTGTGTTTTTATTGAATATATGAATCTTCTATATGTTGCCAGTTAATGGTTTGGTGAACCAGATGTGTGTGCCTGTGCTGGTATGCTTTGTGTATCCTTATTTGCCTGTACTTGGGTGGTCATGTTGGTGTAGCTGAATATCTAGCAATAAAAAGAACAATGTGCTCTGAAATAGCCCAGACAACTGGTTAGCTTTCAAAGATACTTGAGATAAAAACTCAAGTTTTGAGTGTAAAATTTTCCATTATAGACTTTTTTTTCTCCTGAACTCCTAACAATAAGGCTTTAAATCAGAACTTACAGTATATTTGCTCAGAAAAAGTCAAATTGGGAGTCTACCGAATACTGACAAAGTTAACTGAAGCATTATTTTACAGTTTACCGATTCTTTGGGTAGCTGTTTACACGACCCAGTAAAGGAGATAATGAGCTGTGTGTAAGTTAAAACACAAATTTTATTTCTGGTCAGTCTACTAGTTTTGTGTTCCCCAAGGTTAGAGCTCATTTATTTAGCCTGAAGTGCTTGCATCCAAGACTTCACCCTACATACCGAAATTTTAGCTTACTTTGAAGAAAAGATACTATTTAACAACAGCACTGAAATACTTCACTACACACAAAGCCATCAAAGACAGTAAACTCATTAGAGGTGTGGGCTGACAATCTGCAGAAATACATATGATGAAAAGCTAGCCAATGGATGGTTGGATTTGAAGATGAATTGGTCACCACTTTATTTAAACAAGGAAAAAGAGGAAAATATATGTGGCAAAATTATGGTTTCTTTGCAGATATGCAGCATAGCCAGGGGTGCAATGGCCAGAAATGTGAGGGAAGAAATGGTTGCGCTGCAGGATGCTGGTAGCCATGTTCCTGTATGGACGACTGCTTGTGGAAGTGGCCCAGTACATCCTAGTGTCTGTCTGTGACTCTTCTGAGTGACAAATTTCATGTTTTAAGGAGGCTCAAAAAAGCAATACTTCCTTACCTGGTGCTTGTGGCCCCAGGTGTTGTATGGCCAATTAAAGGCAGCTAAATAGGATGAAAGTGTGTTGTATAGCTGAAGCCCTTGGCTTCAACTGTGAAACCCATTGAAGGTGGCTGAAGTCCCTTGACTACCATCACCTGGCTGATTGTAAGGTATTTAGAGACCCATTTCCATCCTCTGTGAAGGGCTTCAAATAATATGTGGGTAGTGTGGATTTGTAAGTAGGATGGCAATTCTAGAGGTTATATTAATTTTGAAACTATTATGTTAAATGGTCAGATGCTCCTGTTTTCATCTCTGTTTAGTGGGAGAAAACAGTTATTTAATTTTATTTAAAGTTCATCTTCTAGTGAAATACAATGTTCTCATACGGATAATTCAGAAGATAAGGAGGAAAGCAGAAAATGACTGATTATGATGGGAATGAGCTGGAGATGTTTCCAATTTCCTTGAGTATTTCTGTCTACATTCTTTAAATTTGAGGATGATAACACTGAGACATAACAACGCATTTTAGAAAGAAACAAAGCATGTTACTACCATGCAAAAGATTAAAATCTTAAGTAGGCCACTAAAGGGGGCAAGGGGAGAATCAAAATATGCCAGTGACACTAACAAATTCTCAGTTATCTATCTTCCTTCCAGGGTTCAAGACCTTACTACAGAAGATGACAAAACATGTTTAACATGAATTGAATTGCAAACTGTAGAAGTCAGGCTACTTATTAATCTGTGACCAAGTAACTCTGTTCCTCCTAGCTGTAATATTAAATAATCATCTTTTAGCTCACAATTAAGTGATCACACTTCAGAAGTGGCAGGTGCAATGGAATATAGAAAAATACAAAAGGGGGGATACACAAGCCAACAGCAGTTGATTTAGGTGTGCAGTATCTGGAAACAGATATAACCAATTAGGTGGCAATGAATGTTAATCAGTTTTGACATTGAATTTGGGGGGGGAACCCCAAGAATGACAATTCTGTGATTCTGTAATGTAGATTTGATATAAATGTGTGTAAGATGTCCTGAAAATTAGCAAGATGTACTCTAAAATTTTGAAATGAGCCAGATCTTTCTAGATCAAAGAGTTTGGAAAATATATTTGATTTAAACAATAGGATGAATCTACTGGCACTCGGAAGATTGCCCTCTGTCAGTTAGTCCCAGGCCCAAGCACCTTCTTCACTGAAATGCTCTTCTCAAAAGTCTGCCCTGCTGATGATTCTCTGATCTAGTAACAATGTGGTGCCCTTCTGGGGTGTCTTTGACTTAAGTCTCTTGTCTTCTAATGGTCACAGGTAGATAGCATATCTGTGTCTTACAGAATGAGGCAGAAGGCTTGTGTGAACCTGAAAAGAAAGCATTCAAGGAGTAAGTCTTCAACTTCCTTATGTGCATCTCTTAACTGACTTAGCTATGGTTGTCCCACCAGGTGCGGGGGTATCATAATGGCGTAGGGCAGTTTAGTGGGGTATTTGCGGTTGCGCGTGGTGCTGAAGAAAGCTGCCTGGACATGGGTGGCTGCTTAGGCACGAGAAGGAGAGAAAATATTTAGAATGTGACGAGTTACAAATAGGATTTTTATAGGACATGTTTCTGGTAAGCTGTCCCTGAACTCAGAGCATGACTTACACTGGAATTTTGGTTTTCCCTAGAAGCTTGGCTAAAACTAGAGCAAGTCTTAGTTCTCTAACAATGGGACATGAGCCCTGAAAGACTGTATGTTATTCCATAATCAAGTTATTGACTGAGGGGGGGTGTGTGCGTGTGCGGGGCAGAAGGAGATGATGGAAATGGTTTAAAACCCATCACATGAGTGCATACAGGCACTAAAACTATTCTTCTGAAGATTCACTTCCCTGCTGCTTTGTCGCCCTCTAACTAAAATACAAAGGATTAATATTGTTATATTGTAATGCAAGTATATAATGCCTTTCAGACTTGAATGAATAGCAGAGAAATTCTATTATTGCTTGCATCGTGGCTGGATGTTAGGTGAAGATTAAAGATTTTGCGCGGCAAAGAAGATTGCTGTTAGCAAAATACCATGAAAAGCTTTAGATTGCTTGTGGCACCTGCAAACTGGCCTGCCTATCTCTTGCTTTTAAAGATTTTGAACTGTTTATTTTAACAGTGTTGACTACTTCTTTCAGCCTTGCAAGCTGTGTGAGCTAAGGAAAAGTAAATACAAAGTTCCGTATCTGAACTGTCATTGCAGCTTAGGTTTTTGTTTTGTTTTAACCTACACCTTCAAAGGAAGGAAATACCAGAAGCCTTGCAATATAATATGCATAGCTGACCTTTTGAGTTCCGGATTGCATCAGGAGGGAGGAAAGTACTTCAAGGTACAAAAGCGGAAGGTTAGAACAAGGTTTAGTAATTCCCGCACTTTGAGTCACTGGAAATAATAAATGCTGCAGAGATAATTGTGCCGTGCTGCAAGCAAAGATGGAAGAAAAGTGCAAATACATCCTGAACCATTAAAATATTAGAGTAACATTTTCAGCATCATTGTAACTTTTTCATTTGTATTGAACTGTGAAGCTGAGTACCACAGAAGTAAATGTCAACTGTGACAAAATACATAAAAAACAAGAGAAGGAAATTAATACCAAATGGAATCATCCAAAGCTATTAAACAGGAATCAAACACAGCTACAACATTCGCTGTGTCTAATTCACTGGCATGTGCTAATTCTGATAAACAATTTAGCAGCATCTCCTCTATCCTGATAGGACAAAGGGTAATAAATAAAATAATTGCCTTCTGTATTTGGACATTGTATGTGAAAAACGGGAATTGTTGTCCGTCCATTTTTTTTGAACAGTAGGAATAAAATACCGATTTTTTTTTTTTTTTTTTTTTTTTAACTAGGTTTGCGGCAAAACTCATATTGATTTTGGTTTCACTACTATGTTAAAATAGTAGTGCCTCATGATCCAGCAAGTGTGATGCCTGTTGTGCTGCCAATACAGAAACGTGGAATAAGAGGCAGTTACAGCCCCCAGACGACTTGCCACCTAAGCAGTATGAATAGATGGTTCACTAAAGAGATTTCATATAAATTATATCTCTATAGTGAGGAATGGTGGGGCTCCAGAATATCAGAAAGGAGAGGGAGAGAGAGATAGCAAAATACTCCAAACCTTCACTGTGAAACATTGAAAGGCATCCGCAGTGGGTTTGGAGTCAACATGACCTGGCTGGGTCAGCTCTGAGAGGCAGCGGCATCCCTCCCTCACACAGCCACATGGTGAACCAAATGGGAATGCTGGTGCTGGCATCAAGAGGTTTGTTTGGCCAAGCACCAAGCTTCATGGGGCAACCAAGCGAGTCAGTCGTTTAACTGTGCACGTACTGCTCCCTCGGATGGGCGTGGGAGCTGCTTTACTCGGAGAAGAAACACTTGCTGTGCGGCCACACGGGACCACAGGAACCAGCTGCTTGTGGCGAGAAGGGGAATGTTGTGCTCTCACTAGCAGGGTTGTGGAGGAGAATTACTGGAGTTATCTGTTACCTGGACTTTGGCCCCTTCGCTGAAGGAGGACTCTTTCATGCCACAGTTTTCCCCAGGTCTTCCTCCTGAGTTGTTCCTTCCCTTTCAGTAGCTATCGACAGTCAGAAGCATTCCTGCAATGCCTTGGAGCACGATGTACTGCATGGAGAGATTGGAAATGACCTTTCATTGTTGGATGGGATTGACAGGGGTTCTGTGGGGTTTTTGCCTGCTTTGCAGCTGGAGTGCAGAGGATCAAGACTTGGATCCTTCCTCAGAGTGTAATAAAACAACACTCCTTGTGGCTTACAGTTGCCAAGAGGAGGAGAGAAGCGATAAACACGCTTCCCATCGTAAATGAGATTTGAGACTTTCTCTGTTTGATCTTTTGCCAGAAGGGGACAGATATCTGTGTAACAGAAGCAGTCAAATTGAGGGGTTCTGTTCAGTTTCCTCCCTCTTTTGCAGGCGGTGCTGGAGAGCAGACTGCAAGACCACCCAACAGGAACTTCCTACCCCATACCTGAACCACGTTAGATGCCTGATCACTGAAACAGCAAAAAGATACATATTTTTATCCAGTACTTTTAAAAAATAAGGTTCAAGCTTGCTGCTTAAAACCTTTTCCAGCATCTGTTTTCGATTCATTTATGTGCCCTAAGCAAGTGCTTTATTCAAAAATTTATGTTTGCTGGTTTGTGTTGGTCTTTAATGGAACAAGTCAGACATTTATTTTAGGCACAAAGTGGTTCTAATTTTTTGCTTTGATTTTTATAGCTTTAAATTCCAGTAGCCTGTTGTACCCAAAGCACTGTCACTTTGTGAGACAGAGATGCAGAAAGGACAAACCGTACTCTCTCAGTAAGTCTTTACTCTTTGTACTTGTGCTGTAGAGCTTCAATGTTATCTAAAAGCAAATTCGCTTAGGGTGAAAATATATAGCTACTAGTTACAAAAAGCTGTTATGTGGTATTAAGATGTCACTGTTAAGCTGGTATTTTTTAATGGCATTTTGTCCTTCTTGTAAACCATGCATATTTTTTTTTGTGCATCCCACTTATGGTCCACAGCCCTTGAGGTTTTTCAGGCCCTCCCAGATGCTGTTGTGAACAGCACTCCAGTAATGAAATAACAATTTCCATACTTGGTGATGCTCACAGATGCGTTAATACTGCACTGAAATCAGAGCTTGTGGCATATTGGTAACACACAGTCTAGCGAGCTGTGAAACTGTCCCTGTGTGTCCCAGTAAGAGTCTGTAGTGTTAGAGGCACACTTTGATAAGAAAAAGTAAAATCTGAGCATTTGGACTACTTTTTCTTTACAGTGGTTTTGTGCAGCTTAGCGCTTAAACCATCTAGAAAATCACTCCAAACTTCCTAGTTATCATTACTCAGGTACTCTTTCACATGCAGTTCCTTTTCCACACTTTCCTGCTACTGCGATCATGTCTTCTGAGTGCCTTTGCCATGACAAAGGTGCTGGTAAGGCATGCTGTGAGGTTGGCTGCAGCATTAGTGTAGACCTTGGATGGCAGGAGCCATCCCTCCACCGGCAGAGGTGGAAGTGTGAGCTGCTGTGCCGTAGCAGGGCTGTGGAAAGCCCCCACCCGTGCGAATCTGAAGATGCTGTATAAGTACCTGTAGAGCTAAACCAAAAACTTACTCTAAATGCTCAGGCTCGAGCTTCAGCTCCTGTATCCTCTCTTGATATGACCACATATATATCTTTAAGTTTTTCTTAATGGTTCCTCATTGATTTCTACCTCCAGATGAATGGGCAGCAGTTGCCTGTGTATATTCTGTATTCAAACTGTGAGCTGTGGCAGGTAGGTAACCATTTATATGAAGTTCTTTTGTTTCTCTGATGGGGTGAATGTTAATAACTGCAGAGTCAGTAATGAAATTTGTTGTTACTGCAAATTAGCAGCTGCCTGCAGCACGTAATGCAATGTTAACTATTTTTTCCTGAGCCCGGTTGAAGGTATGCTGAAGAATGAAAAGCATTTTTTGACAGCTGGAGCACTTCTCTCAATTTCTACTGGATTTTGGTCACTTTCACACAAAAGTGTGGCTCGAGGTGCCAAACACTATTAAAATTACTTTTTTGGGAGTCGAAGGGGAACAATGATAAATATAATATAATGTGGTGATTTTGGTAGAGTGAGATCTGGTTTAAAAATACTTAATTTAAATGCAAAGCTCACTTAAAACAGCTTTTTCAAACATTTCAAAAAACACATAAAAATCTTCCAATGAAAATATTTATGATCTTCAGTTTGGCACAGGTGGAAGAATTGTATCTATTTCTTATGCTGTAGGATCCTTTTTGCTCGTTGTTTTCCGCACTGGGGATGTCTGCCAACTCTTGATTCTGAGGTGAAAATGGTATCTCAGTGATTAAGCCAGCAAATAAACTCTTGAGAAATGAGTTCAATCTTTTTTACATTATGTTGTACTTATGCTTAGTATAAAAAAAAAACAAAGGCAGGGAAGTCAGACTAGCATTGGATCTCATATTGTCAGTGTTTGACCATGACAAGTGAACCAGAATCCTGAAAGAGAGTGTCTTAACATCTAATACATCTGACTGGACTAGGGTAGTTGAATTTAGTTCATGAGTTTAACAGTTACCACTGTCTTTTTTTTTAAAAAAAATAAAAGTGAAATTCAGTGTTTGAAAACCAGCTAAAGAGAATGTAGTAATTCTTGTGGATGAAACCTTTTGTGCAATTTTAAAGACTCTAAATAGTGACTTACTACAAGGGAGAAGAATGTGAGTGCTAAATCTGACTGCACAACAAATACCGTTGCAAAATTGCAGGGTTTCATACGTTTGGCCTCTCTAGCCTGGCCTCTGGAGCAGAGATCATCCTCATCCTGCATGGCATGGTGAGCTGGGTTTCTGGCAGAGCTATGACTTGATGGTAGATTTCCTTGGACTGTAAAATCAAGCACAACTTTACATTCATGTTACCCTCATTTATCTAAACTTGACATTGCAGAGGATGTCTCACAGTGAGGCTGGAGGGGTATTAAAGAGAAGTGAAAAGTTGATTGTTTAGCGTGAATTTGTGGAGGGGTGTGCAAGGCCAGGCAGGGCTGAGGGAAGGTCTGTTTTATCCAAAGCTGAGCAGGGCACTGGTGTTGCTCTGAACTTGTAACAACTGTTTTATTTGTCAAGCTCTGTACTCATGAGCAGTGCAAACTATGCAAGTGTTTGCAGCAGAAAGAAAGCATTTTGTGTAGCTTTGAAGAGATCATTCTTGTCAACAAATACTACTTACTACTAAATGTATTAGTTCTTTTCACTGCATCAGTATCGTTAGTTGTCTGTTAATAATCATATTTCATCTAATACTTTCTTCTGCATTTGCTGACAATACAGTTACAAAAAAACTTCAAACCAACTGAAAACAATGCAAATACATTTGTCTGCTGTTTCTTCTACAATTGCAGTCTGCCAGAGATGGCATGCTTCACTAAATGTCACTAAATATTCTGTATTTAGAACTTAATTATGCCTTTAAGACACTGACCCTTTCAGGGAAGAGAGTGGATAGAATTGCTTCCTTGAGAGCTTTGAGTCATACTTTGCCTGAGAAAACATGACTGCTGGCTGCGTGGTGGGAAATCAGAAGGCAAGTTGATCAACTATTTGAAATGATGGATCATATGTTCTTGCCCACACAGCTCTGCTGACGGGTGAGCTATCTCGCTGGTCTGGGTATTAAATAAATCTCTGTTAAAGCCATGTCTGCATCTGTAGCCTCAAATGCTATTTCTGTCCTGTTACCTAAGGCTTACAATGGGGAGGTAACTTCTAGGCTATGAAGCCTGCAATCCTAAATGCTTCTAGGTTTCCCTATGCTAAAACATAGTATGAATGATTAATTTAAAAAGAAAAAAAAAAAAAAAAAAAAAGAAAAAAAGACCCACTTTGCAGACTTCTTGTCCAACACTAACACTGTGAGCCAGGAGGACTGGAGGGGTGAGAGTCTAGACTGAGATCTCACTGAGAGATCTCGCTGATCTCTAAAGAGGCTGTCAGACCCAGGACACATAATTGCTGTCAGCTTTTAATTCTTAACTTCTTGAAAATAATATGTTTCATAGCATATTTATACTTTTCAGAACATATAAATTCAGAGGCATCCCATGGGAACACAGCTAAATCAAGATTATATTGTGCTGTGGAAGTATGTAGGATGTAGCTGTTGAATAATTTAATGCTGCTTTTTTTTTTTTTTCTATCAACTTTTTAGTCTATCCATTCTCCTTGGCATTTAGTCCAGTCTCAAAGGTTCCTTAAAAGTTCTTTCTAAAGTCAAATTATTACAAACTGCTGCAGATGTGAGTCAGTAAGTGCTATCAGCAGTGCTGGATTTCCCAAGGGCTGTTTCTTATGTCAGGTAATTTTGTTTAGAGTTTTATCTCTTTAGACAGTTACTCATTAACAAAAATACCATCTCAGTTTCAAAATCTGTATAATCCAGGTTAAAAGAGCAACTGCGTAAACTGGGTAACTTCATTGTCAAAATTTGTTCTTCCAGTGCTTGCTCATGGTTCACAAAATCGCTGTGCTGAGTAACGTGTTGTAAGTTCATGAACCAGCCCTGGCAATCACCTTTTATCTGCCACAGTGTCTTCCTCTGTGTCTAATATGAGCTTTCTCCAACTGCCTTCTGCTGTATGTCTCTATTCAAGCCCCACTCCTGGACTGAAGTTTTGAAGGGATGAAAATGGCATTTGATCCCTGGCCCCCAGTCAAATGATTTAGCTTATTCGCTGATTTCCTGAAACCTTTTTTCTGAGTGTTTTGGGGTATTTAACTCTGCTATCCATACATGTATAAAATCAGAGACGACTGCAGCAAATCCTTTATTCTTTGTTACATGTATACTGAAACACATCTGGGCCAAAATGTTATATCTTAGAAGTAGGTAAGCAACGTACGCTCTAGTCTCAAGCAGTGTCTTGCAAACCAAAAATAGCAGAGCCTGAGTTCTAATAAGTGAAACATCAAGAGCTGCTCTTCACATGTGTTGTTTGATTTTACCCTTGACTTCAATAGAGATAATGTCCTAGAACTGTTATATCTTACTTGCTGCAATATACATAAAACATAAATGTGTTCTAACTTCCTGTAATCAGTGAGATTTTGTATAAACTACTTGGTTTACAATGGTACATAATTTATTATTGAAATTAAATTTAATTGTACTCAAATATTATTCACTGTATGACTTTTCTCATTCTATAATAAATGCATCTTAGCATGCTCTCTGCTTGCAGCTGAAATAATAAATGATTTCATAATTTGAGTTATCTGTGGAGTACCGGAAACGGGTTTTCTGTCCGTGCAGAGCCATTTTATGAACTTGTTATGGTGTAGGTATTCATTGCTTCCCCTCCTCCTGCAGAATAAGTCTCTGGGCAGTAGTATCTAGCATTTAAGTGTTTTGGAGGAGCTCATGTTGAAATGAGGATAATATGGAGTGTCGATATGATGTTTTTGCCTAAGATTTTTGTTTTCATGACACGCATTTAATAACATTTCACTAAATACCTTAAAATGTGTACCTTACACTTACAGTCTCGTTCTCATGTTGTAATTTCATTGCTATTAGCGCTTTTAAAGCAGATATTTCTCTATCCTAAAGTTTATCAATATGAAAGGCTGCAATAGGCTCAATAGGAAAACAATATTTCTGGTATAATGGTCCTCGTGAAAAATATTGAAATTGTGCCAGTTCTCACAGGAGTTTTTTTCCCAGTACTTAGGTGAAATACAAGATAACACTCATGCGAAAAGATTTTCAATTTTCTGTACAGAAGATTTCCTATTTAATAGTTTTAGAGAATGTATTCAGTGCTATGTGACATCTTAAAAACAAGTTACTAACCCCCTTCTTAAAAACCTATTAATACTGCAATGTGAAATACACAAAAAATAACAAATTTGAGTTCAAGAGGGTTATGAAACCCTAACTTGGTATCCTAGTATGTGGTGTAATTGTTCCTTTCTTTCCATTATTTTCTTCTCCTTTACTTTCTTCTCATCTCCTTATTCAATACTTTCTGTGAAAGGTATTTTTTTTCCTTCATCTTTCAGTGTGTGGTCACATGCATTATTAACTAGTTGTTATTCCAACCCTACAAAAAAAACCCCAACCAACCACATGTTAATGTATGCTTAGTCTTCTGTATGGCACAGTCATCAATTGTGGTATTGTGACAAGTATTTAATGAATTCATCCTTAAATCAGGAGACAGTGGGTGATGAAAGAGAAAAATGTGTGTGATTAGACATAGATACCATCCACATTTCATGTGATGCTGAGGTGCAAGGTTAATACTATAAACTTATCTGACATTGAGGGCTCCATTTGGGAGAGATCTTATTTTTAAAGCGCTTTATGTGTTAGGAATTTTTTTTTTTAAATCATAAGGCAAGTGCATGAGTACTTGTTGTTTCTGCAAATCACTCTGTGCAGGTATTGGTGGTGTTCAGTGTCTGCAGGTGTAGCTGGTGCACAGGGAACATGAAGGGCTGTTAGAGTTTAAAGGACTGTGGAAGGAAGTTACGAGGTGGTGTGATGCTCAGGGGCCTGCCCCCAGTGGGTGAGTGTGCGACCTGGATAACAAGCTGGGACTCAGTAAACCCTGTTACAGAGGCAGTGCTGTCAGCATGGTGCTGTGCCTGGGGACATGCACCAACCCAGCTCTGGAGCTATAGTCTGCCCCTGCCTGGCGTGGAGTGCAGGCATGATTAACAACATGAGAACAATTGCCCAAGCAGTGTTATCCTACCAGCTGTTGACTTTTGAAAAATGCGCTAGGCTTGTATGCTCTGGGATAGAGCTCCTGAAACTATAAACTTTTAAGAAATTCTACATGTGAAGGAATCGCTTCTAGAAAGAAGTCAGTGTCGAGGCTCGCAGTGCAGGTCTGTGCGACTTGCGCTAATGGAGCAACCCAGTTATGAGAAGCACGTACTTAAAAAGGTGAAATTTGTTTTTGGTTTTGTGAGGAAAGGAGTAATGGAAGCTGGGAGTTCTGGTTTTGTTTACCAGTTGTGCGGCAGTACAGGCTTCAGTAGCATTTTTGCTTGCACCACCATGACTTCCTCAGTGCTTACATCTGCTCCTGCCCTTTCAGATCCCAGTACCTATCTGTGCCCTTCTTCTATGGCTTTCTCCCATGTGTCCTCTGTCAAAGCATCTGTATTTTTTCCATGGTGCCTGTCATTGTCTCCAGACCTATTTCTCTGCCAAACTGTCCTGGACATCTTTCCTGGCTCACTATTACTGTGCTTGACTAATGTCATTCTTTGCCCTTCCTTTTCCTTCTCTGCCCTGCTGTAGTGTCAAGAAAGGAGGCAAAGTACACTGGCTCTTTTCTCTTCATTACTACTTACTATTGAAGCAGTGAAGCTGTTTTGGCACAAACTTCCGAAGGAAAAATAATTGGGCTCAGCAGGCAGCATTCAAAAAGTTTGTTTGGGATGGTCAGGCAAGTAAAAAAGATTAATAGAATGGAATGATTTGAGCAGCTTTAGTGGTAGAGTTCATGCTTTGACCTAAAGCAACGTTTCTAGCCTGAAATATATGTCTGTAGTTAATGATCCTTTTTGTTCTACGCTTTTGGCCATTTTAAGAAGGGTTAGGGCTACATTGCTGTAGGGATGTGAGTGCACAAGCTAAGTCATGATTTCATACCCAGACTATTTTTTGGAATAATTACTATGATAATGTGACATGATCTGTGCTATAGGTGCCCTTAATGAAATATAGGGTTAAATCTAATGCATTTCAATGTTAATTAAAATCTTACACTAGAGGTGGTAACAGACAGTCAGTGTCCTCACTGGGTGAGTCAGTTCCCTTTATGTTCTTACCCATTTCCCCCGGATCTCGCATCACAAGACTCTTCTCTGATCCCATAATCTGTACCATCAGTTATTAGGAATAGCAATGCACAGAACTGAATGCAAAATGACCTTTTGCTTTACTCGAAGAGGTTTACATTTATATTTCTGCCTGCTGGTGGTTGTTATCATATCTTCTAACATTTCTTTTTTGAGGATCTCCTAATTCTTAACCAAAGTGGAAGAAATGGTCACTTCAATTCCTATTTTTCAGTAATGTAAACTTATATTACTGTAAGTATTAATTTTACTAACAACTTAAAATTTACAGAAACATAATCATGGTCCACTAACATATATGCAACACACTAGAACAGAGTTTTCACTGAAGTTGTCAACAGTGTAATAAATTTTAGCTGAAATTTTACCAAACTGACAAAACCTAGCTCTTCAGAGCCACCATGAGATGCAGCGTTACAGGCTATACTGTCTCAATTTATGCTAGTTGTATATTTTAGTTTTCAGTAGGAATACACAGAGATAAACTTGGTTCATTGTGTCAGCTAGTGGAAAATAGAAGCTATTATCTTCTCTTAGAAGCAATGTTGACAAGACCTGATAGCAAAAAGCAGCTCCAACAATGATTAATAATGTATAAGGCCAGAAGGATCCATTGTTATCACATACAGACCATAAAACTTCAGCAGGTAAATTCTAGTTTGAACTAAACTGTATCATAATTTAATAACTGGAGGTGATGGAGAATCTACCACAATTAATATAGCTGCCTAACAAGTACTCATTACAATAAAGAGAAAACTGTAAATCATGCCGGCAGCTTAAAACCGTGACTCATTCATTGGTGATTAAGTGTGAGGTCTTTGTTATCATTCCTTGTTCAGCTTTGTAGAATTAAACATTCTTCCACCACACATGAAGATTTTAACCAAAATTTGGTAGACCCTCTTTTGACTGTGCTCTGTCGTCAGAGGTTATCAGCAGCTCCACTCCCTTGCATGCTGGCAGATGCAGAATCTGAAATTCTGAGTGGAGACTCCCAAATTTTTTACTGAGCAGGAAAACTGCTGTTTTCACAGGAAGGTGACCAGGATTCAGAGGTAGCTATTCTAAATATTTACTCTATACGTGGTCATTACTAAAAATATCTGAATTGACATAAGTGAGTATTTTTATTACTCATAAACAAGTATTGTGTCAGGAAAATCAGAACACCTGTAACTGCAAATAAGGCAAAGGATTTGCTGTTTTATTGTAGTATAATAGCTTATAAAGTAGGGACAAGCCTGTAGAAGGTGTTGGAGGGAACAGTCAGAGCAAAGGGGAGATTCTGCTGTTAGGGGACTTTTCGGAAGGAAGAGTAGAAATAATGGGGCTGGGAAGGGGAGGGGGATGCCTGATTTTTCAAAAACCTATTACAGAAAGCATTTTTGCTTCACCTTCTTGAAACAGAGCTTTTTGTTGTATCAAGCTGGCTTTCAGCTTTGAATGACTCTGTCATTAACAAGTATAAAGATCTGCATTCTGAAGGAAATGGTTTGATTCTAGTGAAACAATGTTTTGACCTGAAATATGTTGTTCCGGAAGCTTGTGGGATAGGAAATGGTAACCCCATGTGGTAAGGGTTCTTGGAGCTGAGCTTGACTGAGACAAAAATAGGCTTGGTGGCTACTGTATTCCTCCAGCAAGACTGCACTTCAGTCAGGAGGAAGGGGATTGTGCAGCCGTAGAGCAGGGTAACGTGGTATGAGTTTTACCTATTGAAAGCAGGTTTGTTGCTCTGCTCTTCCACTTACTGAAGGCACGCATGAAGGATTGTAACCAGGGGAGAGACTTTCCCCTTGGCAAAAACCGTTCAGAACTGTTAGCAGGATGTCCCAGGTACTCGTTAGGTGACGACTAGAATCAGTCTCTATGTTCCTGTCAACCCAACCACAGTATGGGTAAACTGGGGCTTTTCCTCTCCTTGCTTCCCTGCAACTTCCCTCCCTCTGTCTTGCAGTATGGAGAATGATAACTCTTTGCTATGTCCCTTTTGCATTGTCTTTACGGCCTTACGTGTCCTTGCCCCACCAGCGCTTTCCTGCACAGTATTTCAAAAACCTGGACATTTCTCCATGTCCATGTTGCTTCACATCACTGTTGCTTAAACATCCTTGTTTGCCCCCAACACCTGCAGAGTTGTTCTTGATTATACCAGCAGCATTGTCAGTTCTGCTGCTAAAAATGCTTTCTGAGCTTGGAGTGCTGTCAGTGCTCCCAGATTCTGTTCACTTTCCTTTCCCCATCTCTCTTTCGGTATTCCATCAATCATAAACTAATTATCTCCCTACCTTTCATTACACATTCATTAATGACAGTTTGCCTCCCATTCTGGTTGTGCTATGACTTTGAGAGGCAACACTACTGCAAGAACTAAAGAACAATGTACAGAGCTCATGGACTGAACAAAACTGACAAGAAGCAGAGTGTGAGAGATGAGAAAAGGTGAAGAGGTCATCACCATGAGGATGTTTAGGCAGGGAGTGGTTTGGAAAACATAGTATTAATGGCCAAGGAAGAGAAAGCAGCAGGATAAACTTTCATGGCTGGCTTAAGAGGATCTAAGCCAATGCTGTTCTGCTCCAAAGGCTCTCCCACCCCTCTTGCAGTGGCAACAGCTTTCACCTCCTATGGGTTGAGTTGGGTCAGTTTGCTGATTCAACAACAATGACATGCCAAGGCAGGGGTGAGGAAGGGATAACAGTTTTTTCTCCCAGCAGTTTGGCCTTTGATGGCTTTAAAGCTAGCATAAAAAAATCTCTTTAGAATGGTGAATTTAGGGTTCTAAGGAAAACAGAGGCAGAAGGGCGCCTGGAGGAGAGAGACTGTGTAGGAGGGAACTCTGACATTTTACTGGGTCTTAATATTTCTAGAATGAGAAGTTGGGGCAGGAAACCGAACTTGTTGGGAAAAGAGTAAATACCCACGTCATTCTCTTCCCCAGAAAAAGTGGGAGGAAAAGGGAATGGTTGTATTGGCTGAGCGACTAAATAAATTAGTCAGAAAGTCTGAAACAATTGTCAGCTTCAGTTTTGCACATGACTTCAACCTAAGTGGGAAATTATTTTACTGGCACTTTGACTGCCTTTCTTCTCCACCTCCTTTTTCCTCATTTCATCTATCTGCTGTGCTCTTTCATTCCTGAAGATCTTTTTTTCTGTTTCTTGTAAGAGTAGTGACCCTTCAGTGTATGATTATGAAATGCTGAAGGTAACAGGACCTTGATCTCTGCCTGGGGCCTCTACCTGTCTGTAGTGATGTTTCCAGTGAGTCAGAGTCTGTCCAGACAAGGATATCTCTGCAACCAGAGCCCTGTTAATGAAAGATACAAAAATAAACCATGCTCACCAAGGACCTGCCTTAAGCTGAGACAAGGCCACTTCCAAATGAAAGCATTCATTTAGGCATATGGCTACTGTGAACTCTTCTGAGTGTTAGTTAAATTAACAACAGATGTGTCCACCTTGAAGTAATAGGACTTGATACAGAGAAGAAAGGAAATCTAACAGAAAACGTCCTCAGAAAACTCAGTCTTCTCTAAATTACATTTTTATTTATAAATACAAGATAAGTCAAGACTTTACTAAAAATATTACACGATTTTTTATCAGCAGTGATGACATTTCAGGGTATGTTACAAACAGGTAACTAACAGGTATGTACCAAGCATATTGTAAATAATGTCACATTCTGCAAAAGGTGATATAAAAATGCATTGGAGAAATTGTTAGCTAAGAGTGAGGTCTGAGAAAAGGCTCTCTTCTTAACTCTGAACTTTGTTTTGAGTCCAGATTAAGTTCACGTCTTCTATAATAATAGGGTTATATAGCAGTTGACCTCAATATATGTATCTTATTTTAGCTCTATTTGCTTTGAATCCCAATTTTCTCATCACTTTCAGTCTTCGTTTTCCTCCATCCCAGTAATTGTAACAGACATCCTTTAAAAGCATGACTAAATTTTACTAGCAAATATCTATTTGTCATGTCTGAGTAGCTGCTTAATAATTAATAGTTTGATGTCCTATCTTAATTGACACTTCTCTGTCAGCTGAGCTGGTTTCTGTAACCCAGCCTGCCTCTACATGGAAAATCAGCTCTGACGAAGCTGAAGCCCTTTACACCTTGCATATTTCTGGCTTTTAGCAGACCTCCTTTCTTTTTGAATAGCCTCTTGTAATAAATCAAAACAGGTTGGCTGTTGGCAGCAGTGCTGGAAATCATAACTCGTCTGCAACGGTGGGCTTAGACCCTGGAAAACTCAGCATTATGTGGATTCAGAGCTGTAAATCCCCTTTGGGCCAGGAGATGGCCTTGTCCACGTCTTCAGCTGACTAAGCACCTCCTCCTTTTAGTGTCAGGATATTGGGTTTTGAATTTGGGGAAAAAAGCAGCATGTTTCTTTTTGAGTTTCCTCTAATAGCCATCAGCAATTAAATTAATAATAGCTGTTACCATTTGTTTGGGTGGTTTTTTACTAGTTTTCTAAAAAATTTGAGAGGTGTTTCTGAGAGAGGATGGATTTCTTCAGAAATCTGAGCATTTCTCATACCCAGAGGAATTTTTGGGTGACAAATTAACCAGTTGCTGTTTTATCTGCCAACAAGTCGAACATCTCAGAATAACTATTTGTCTTTCAGATGCCACAGATTATCTTTCTTTGGAATGTGCTCATGGCATTTCTTGGAGCTCTGGGCAGATTTGGCCCAAATATGTTGTGGTTTGGTTTTTTTTTTTTCCTCTTGTGCATTTATTTCCTCATTAACAGTAGGAGCAGATGAGATTCCAGGGTAGTTTTTGTGAGTTCTAATTATCTTGGAAAGGAGTCTCTTATCTATTCAGATATGTTTGCATAGTGGTGGGAGTGGTTTATGCCCAGCAGACTGGGAAACTGCCAGGCTGTTCAGCTCAGGCACAGTCTGAACTGTCACTGTCCTGCAGGGGTTTGTGCCGTGCTGGATGAAGTGCTGTGTATAACTTAACCCTTCTTCCTTTTGTTGAGTACATTAAAATAGATAATTCATACATTGTAAATCATCACAATTAAATCTTTAAGTGTATTTAATCTCCTTAAATGTCATTCAAGAACCGTAAAACACATTTTGGTAAACATGATTTCAGTAACAATTTTACAGAGAAAAATTTACTAAATTATGTCTGGCTGTACATTCAGCTTTACCTTCTGTGTGTTTAAATTACTGAACGGACCAGTGCACTGAATGGCGGTGCTAGACAAATAGCCTCGCTGGCAGTTTACAGGAGAGCTCAGATGTGCTCCTTGCTGGTGCTGCTCTGGCAGATATATGACATAAAGAAGCAAACGATGAAGAACAATAAAAAAATTTACTCTGATATTACAAAAAGTCAGTTAAAGGTATAAAACCATAATGTTTAATTTCTACAAGTAGAAGTAAGAGTCAAGTAAAAGTTGAGTTATGAGTCTGCTGAGCAGGATGCATTTATTTCCCCCAGTCCTCTTTTGCATTCTTTACTCAATAACATTTGCAATATGTTCTATAACTTCCCCATGTAACAATATTTTAATGTTACTTGTCTTTTTCTTGAAACAATAATGAAATATGATCAGTAGACAGGAGGACAAGCTAAAAAACTGTCTTATAAAGTGATTTTAATACAGCTAGTAATCAAGTGCAGTGGTATTTTAATGGGACTAAAAAGATTTGTTGGTACTTTGTATTAAGTATTAAGCTACAGTGCTTGCAAAGTGGTGTCCTTTGCTTTGGAAGCAGGAGATGGTATTTCTGAGATGGTTTTGTTGTAAAAGCAATTACAAATAAAATTTGTCATCCTAAAAAATCTGCCACGTCATTTATTCATTTTTTTATGACGTTGAGCAAATGAGACTAATGATATCAAAAGACTGATCATGGTGCAAGTTACATACTTGGTGGAAACAAAAGTGGCAGGTTCTGGTCCTACAAACATAATGAAATTTCGGAGAAAAAACACATGATCTGGTTTATGGAATTTTTATCTTTAATTGACTGTCCTAAATACAGCCTTTATAAAGTAAATAAAACCAATAGCTCAGAAAGCAAAGGATTAAGAAATGGCCTCTTGATAACAAAATTGTCACCTAAAGATTTTTTTTTCCTAGCCTTAAATAATATTTCCAGAAGAAAGCTAGAGAAAATACAAAACCTATCAGTTAATGGTTATTCACAGTGTTAACAAAAATATACTGTCAGGAGAACGAAGGTACCGTGCAAGGTATCTGTTTTAGAAAGTGTGTGTCTCTTCGCTGGAAAACAGGAGCATCTGACTTTTCTTTTTTCCACATAAATTTGTTGCAGTAAATTGTAATTCTGTTGTGTCTACCTGATGTCCAGACTAGGAAAACAAGTATTAATGTTGTCTTACTGCGTTGGGGAAAGTAGGGATTCAAAATTTACACTCTTTTCTCTCTTTCCATTTTTAGCATTAAATTTCACTGAGATAATATTATTTTCAGTCTGCCTTTTGAAGAGCTTACTGCAACTTCAGAGAACCTCAAGACATCAGAATAATACTTGTTTTGTGATCCCTTTTGTTTATTTATAAAAGATTGCTTAATGGAATTCATTCTTTCCAACTTGCACACTTACTTAAAAGTCGAAACCCAGTTGCCAAGCAAAATAAACACAGCAGGGTAAGCTGGTGTGGAAAAACAAGGCATCAATATGTAGTTTTGTTGAACTGACAAAGTGAAATCATAATATTAACCTAATAATAGTTTCATAGAAAGCCAATCATAACATTATTTAAATATCGTAATAGATTTTGAATCACAGTAAGCTTTATAAGATAAAATCCTTCAGTTTTGACATGGAGATGCCTGTTTTCTTCACTCATAGAAGTCAGTGATTTATATATTAAACAGTTTGTAGTAAAGTAGGTAAGGCAATTGGCTTTGTCCTAAATATTTTGAAATATCCTTGACCGCTTTGTCTGATGGCAGTCTTGAATGCCTTGCCTGGGGAAGTTCTGCAGCCTGTTCCTCCTGGTCTCCAGGAGTCTCCAAATGCCTGGGCTCAGAAACGGAGGGGACCTCTGTACCTGTAAAAACGCTTTTAGTCTTATAGTATTATACCTGTAGGAGCATATCAGGGTTTCATATTGATCTCAAAATTATTTATTTTTTTTTTAAGTAAAATTGACATAGAGGGGTGGTAATCCAGCAAGATACAAAACTGCTGTTTGTTGTACTGCAGCAAACCAACCTGAACAAGTAAGTAGCAAAACTATATTGCTAGCTTACAGGTGTTAGCTGCTATTTTCTTTCCTTCCAATCCAATTTAAAACATCAAAAACTGTAATAAATTGATTTGTCAAAACCTGGTAACAAAAATCCCCAAGAAATGAGATTCATGCTATAATAGAGAACTTTCTTTTTTTAATTGGAAGCTAAGTATAAAGTGTTTAGTAGTTCTAACCTGTGGTGGATTAACAAAACGTCGAGCAAAAATGATCGGGAACTGAAGCCTTTACTCTGTTTTGGGAAGTTTGAGGAATACTACCTGATTTTGTGTTGACTTCGGGAGCTTTTCAAATGCTTATCTGGATGAAATCTGTGTTCGGGTCTATAAAGTGGGTTTTGTATTCTTAGAAGATATCCTCCTTTATTTTTACAGCTATATCCATGCATGAAACAGCATGCTACCTCTCTCTGAATCTGTGTTAAAGGATTTTTAAGTCATTCCAAATAGAGGCACTGTGACTTATGAGGGTTCAAGCTCTGCAAAGTTTTTGAGATGATGAACAGGGTGTTTAGCATAATTAAGTACCTTCCTGTGCACCAAATGTGAACGCTAGGCGGTGAAACTTCAGTGGTTTTCCTCTGGAATGTAACTGTGTATGTTATTCTTCTTCAACAGAAGTGCGTAGCCCTGAGTTGCCTGCCAGAAATGGTGAGCCCAAATGCTATGATGCTACTGAAGTGTTTCCTTCAACTGGAGTGTCTTTAAGGACCGTAAAGGGAGCTCTGGAATTAAAGCTGGTGTGCTGTCCTTAACCACCACAGGCAGCTTGGGCAGCTGGTGTACTGACACAGTGGAAGCCCATTTTCCACGAGATAGAGTGTTTACGCAAAAATTATCACCTGAGGACTTTTCACATGGGTGAAAATACATTATCTCATTGACAAATTCAGTCAGGATTTCAAGGCACTGGGATTTAAAGAATGTGTCTGTCCTCACAAAAGTACATAACATTTCTCTTCATGCAACGTTCAGGGAAAGCAAGTACTTAATCTCTTATTTCCTTACCCGCTCACCTGGCCCAGGAGTGTGTAAAGCACCAAATCTTTGATGTTTCTGTCCTGGCTGCAGAATTGACAGAGCACGGTGTCTCCTGTGAGTCAAGATGATCTCATGTCCTCACACGTTGGCTTTCTGAGATTAACAAAGCCTTACGTAGTGACACTTCTGTTGCTGCAGCCCAGATAAAATTTAGCTGCTCACTGGGAGCTTTAACATGGGAGATGGAAATGCTTGGGTTAAAAGAATAACCAGAAACTAACACTGGAGAGGTTGTGCAGGTTCTTCTGCTAATCAGAGCACTAATGCCTTTCATATTATGCAAATCCCATTGTATTACATGTATATAAACTGTACAAATATTCTAATTCCCTGAGTAATAGAAATAACGTGATTTAGCAGGGAAGAGGTCTTTCTTAAAGAGATAAAGCACTCTTTATAGAGCTGAGACCAGAATAAATGAACATATATGTCTTAAATTACTCTTCATTGTCAACCACTAAACTGCAAGCTACATTAGAACCTAATGTTTCATGATATTTTTATTACTGTAATAATATAAAGCTGCATTCTTCTGCCTTTCTGCTATATCTTAATCATGTGTTACTTTATGAGAGATCTTTAGCTGCTGTGCTGTCAGGTCTCTGCAAAGCCATGACGCAACAAGAAGTATGCAAGTTCAAAATTTTTCTCCGATGATTCCTTGCATTGCATTGTAATAAAGGACAATGGAATCATGCCCCTAATCTTTGTAGCAGCAGACACACAGTTTGCTTTTGAAAACACTCCCATATTTTCATGAACTTACAACTTTGTCAGTAAAAAAAAGTAATTTTATATTTCCAATAAATAGATTAATTTAGAAGCGATTAAAAACATACGCACTTGTTTATTATTGCATTTCAAATTACTGGTATCAGAGGAAGAAAGTGTTTTCTTAACAGAAAAATAGATAAGCTTTGAAACAAACAAACAAACAAAAAATGACCGTGCTCTTCAAATATGAGGACATGTCTCTCCTGTAGCTACTGTGTTTTAGCACTTGACAAAGGGTTGACAGCCCAAAACTTTCAGGTGACAAATCTTTCCATTCTCTCTCTGGCCCCTCCTTTCATGATCACTCTGCAGAGTTCAGACCTTGGCAAGCTGCAGCATCTCCAAATACTGGGTTATGTAGCTGAAAGGTAGAGCAGGTGCCACAACAGACATCCAATATGAAATGCAGGCTGTCAGGTGAATGACCTGGTGTCCAGGCATGTTTTCTTTCAAACTATAGAAAACGGGGTGGAATTTGGTTTTGTTCTGAGTAGTTTGGGGTTGTTTTTTCCTAGGATATGAAAAAAAAAAAAAAAAAAAAGGCAAAAAACAGCTCACCAAAATAATCCATAGTCCTACACCAGGCCATCAGTACTCTGCTCTCAATTTTCTTTTTTTCTGTTAATGGTCAATTTAACAGAAGTGTATTACCCTGTGGGTCACATAACACTGAAGTGTGCTCACATGTTTTGTGCCTATTTGGTTCTCCTTTCAGATGAATTAGCACTATAGATCTAGATGAAGAAACACTATAAGTAGTTAAAATTCTGCTATTGTAATTATATGACATCTTCAGTAGGGATAGAAAAATGCATTCTTTGGACTAAATTTGTCTCTTTTATAGGACGTATGGTCACTTCTCAATGAATCTTCACTAATGCACATAGGGTGTCTATAAAGACTTCATGGGGCCTTTTTAATACGGAGGGAAATTTATTTTGCACTGAGAACAATTTAATGTTTTGTTTTGACTTACCTGGATCTACAAAGGTCATGATATGTAGAAAGTAGCTACTGTTTTTATTTTTAAAGTTATTGCAATTTACAAAAAACATTTAGATTTTTGTTTTAAAAACACGAATTTAATGTGAGGTAAAATCACCAACTGTGCTAAATTAAAAAGAGCCTCTGAAGAATTATTGTTGATTTAGAAGCCTGTCTTGTCTTCAGATTACTTCTCAGTTTCTAAAGGGATCTGAACATTTTCAGGACAGTTATCATCAATAGCATTGGCCACTTCTCAATGATACATTTTCATCCTCTTTTTGCAACCTTAGTCCTTTATACCAAGTTGGAGCAGAGATGGATTTTCTTTAAGCAATGCCTAGTAAACTAAAAGCATAAACTCCTCTCTTTCTGTCCTGCTAGTCAGAGAAGGTGTGCAACAATTCACTTTACTGTCAAAGTGTAGAGCAACTTGCCTCTGGAAATGATTAAAGTCTTTTTTTTTTTTTTTTTTTTCTTGACGCTTTCATAGTTGCTCAGCATGAGTAAACTTAAGCAACTTGGGTTTCAGCCTTTGGCAGGAGAAGAAATTTTACAAGCAACTGGCTGAAACCTCACAACGTTTATAAGGGAGAGCTAGGTGGAATATAAATTCAAACAGCAGTAAATTGAAATTGTCCATTGCAAACAAAATGTCTTTTCTGTTTTAACAGCAAGTGGTACCTTCTGCGCAAGTGATTTCTGTAGATGGGCAAGGGAGAAACAGGGCTTACTGAGGGCTTAAATTATGACCGTTTGAGCTTTATGAGGTTAAATATGTTAAGAAAGTATAGGTTAATGTACAGAAAAAGACATCAGTGACTGAAATACTTAGATACTCTCCTAATGGCAAATATATGTAATTCAAATCAGTGCATTATTACAGTGCTACAGATTCTTGTTTCATCTGAAATGACTCATTTTTGACAGCCTGAAGGGGTAGATCACTTTTACGCATCCTTGTAAAAAAATTTTAGTTGAAACATGGATACAACCCTTTAGAGTACTTACACTGTCAGATAATTTTTCTTTACAAAAGCTTCTTGATAGTTTTAATTTAGATTTAAATTCTGTTAACTTTTAAATACAACCACTACCAAAAAAACTCATTATCTTCTACCTTCCCATAAATGACACTAAACCTCAGGGTAGGTCAGTGAGTGAGCTAGTCAGGTGCAATCAGAGCAGCTGTTTTATGTGAGCCAGAAAACTGGTGATACATCATCTTGGCTTAAACCTTTGCAGGATTAATGATTCCAGTGTGAAGTCTGCATGTAGAGGCAACTGCATTTATGTGATGAGTAAGGGACGAAGTTTGGGTTACCTACATTCAGAATAAAGTCCTTCTCCAGTCAATGAAGTCAGAGGGTAATTTGGAACAGGATTATACTTTTTAGGGCTTCTTTGTCCTCCCATGGAGGAAACTTTCCTACCATGGACTAGGAGGAGGCAGGAGAGAAAAGACACCAAGTTTATTAGGTGGTTTAATTTTCGGTAACAAATTTCTCCAGCTGTTGAGTATTTTTTAGAGGGTATCAGAACATGTCTGAGGAAGTGCTAGGGTCTGGTCACACATAACCCAACACTTGAGGAGAACTTACAAACTATAGTACTGCACAAGAAGGAAAATACAATTGCATTCATAGAATCACAGAATTATCAAGGTTGGAAAAGACCTTGAAGATCATCCTGTCCAACCATTGACCTAACACTGACAGTTCCCAACTACACCAGATCCCTCCGTGCTGTCAATGTGAGTCTTGAACCCCTCCAGGGATGGGGACTCCACCACCTCCCTGGGCAGCCCATTCCAACACCCAACAACCCCTTCTGGAAAGAAATGATTCCTAATATCCAGTATAAACCTTCCCTGGTGCAACTTGAGGCCATTCCCTCTTGTCCTATCGCTTGTTACTTGGTTAAAGAGACTCATCCCCCTTCTCTGCACCCTCCTTTCAGGTAGCTGTAGAGGGCGATGAGGTCTCCCCTCAGCCTCCTCTTCTCCAGACTAAACCCCCCCAGTTCCCTCAGCCGCTCCCCAGCAGACCTGTGCTCCAGACCCTGCACCAGCTCCGTTGCCCTTCTCTGGACATGCTCGAGTCATTCAATGGCCTTTTTGGGGTGAGGGGCCCAAAACTGAACACAGGAATCGAGGGGCGGCCTCACCAGCGCCAAGCACAGGGCTCAGATCCCTTCCCTGTCCCTGCTGGCCACGCTACTGCTGACACAAGCCAGGATACACGTGAAGAGTGGCAAATAGCCAGTTCTGTGATATAACTATGCTGCAGATTGTGTTCCTTGCAAGTGTGCTAATTAGTAGCCAGATTTGTCATTCTACATCCTAAATGTTAATTGCCTACTTGAGCAGCAAGTCTGCAGTGCAGTGCATGTATAAGGTGTTCATAACCAGGTTGGATTGTTGGGCACTCTTCGATCTGAGGAAGGAAAAATTATTTTGGAAAACTTAAAAAATAAAAAAACAAATTATGAACATTCGCTTAGAAATACTGACCAAACACTTGGTATACCCCAGTAATTTGCTGGTCTCTGTGCATGACAGAATCTGCCCAAACAAGCTCTTGAGATTTTTTAAAAAAGCTATAGTGGTTTACACGCGTAGACATGCAGCTGTTTCTCTGTTTATCTTCAACAAGAGATGCCTCAGACTGTCACTTACTACTAAAATTCATTTCCAGCATACTGAGAGCATGTTTTCATGAATGAGGAATTTGTTGCTGGCAAGGTTGTTAAACTGTGCTGAAAATAACCGAGGAAATTATCTTGTCTGTCTTGGTTAGTCCTACCTCTCCTAACTTTTGAACATAGTGACAGTTGGAAGTGTAACAGCTTATTAACAGATCTGCTTTGTGCGTAGGGTGGAGTTCAATGGAGAAAAGAAATCTGAGTCTCCATAACAACAGTGAGACCTAGAGAAGAAGATGCAATTGGTATTAAAAAAAAAAAAAAAGGCAGTTTGTTTCCTGAACCTCATTATGAATTACTTCGTTCATTTGTCCCATGCAAGATGGCCCAAGCTAATGTTTAGAACCAAAATGGACATTTATGTCCTTAACCAGCTAAATGCATTTCACTTCACCAGGAGATATCTTTTAGGGCACTTTGGTGATTAGTTTAGTTTTCTTTAAAAATCTATTTTCTCCAGTCTCTGGATTTTTGACTATTCGACAAGGATGGCTTGTTGCTTTAGATTTGTGACTTAATTATCTGCTATATTTGCTTTGCACTTCAACAGATTTGATTCAATATCAGTATTAATTCACTAATTTTATTATGCTGATTTTAGCTGTGACTTCAATAGTTCTGTAACATTTCCTACAAGATCAATAGAAATGGAGAGAAGTTCAAGCTGTCATGGATTTCTTGAAGGTTAAATCTGTTTCATTATTGTACTTTTCTGAGAAGAAGGTACTGAGGAAAACTGTTTAAGATGACCAACTGATATTGATTCATCTCTGTAAAAACTCAGAGCTGGTGACAACCTGCTGGACACCCCAACCTCATATCGTGCCTCACACACAGAAGGAAGCAAACTCTGGAGCAGATGATGTTGTGCTCATCTAACCCTGGAGGCTCTAGCAAATGCTTCTTTCCTTTACATACTATGTCCCTGTCTTGGTTCTCAGAAGACATGAGCTTTGCTTACTCAATGTTCTGCTCCCCTTGCAAGGTCTTTGTTCAAACTGGGCCCACTCTTAACTGAGAGGATTTAATCCAGCTAAAGTCTGAATGTAGTCATGGTCACTGGTACCTAAAAAGTTTTATTTAAATCATATTTAAAATGTATTCAGTGTTTTGTGTCAGGTAGAGACTTTGGCATCACTGCTAGCTGCTTCCTTTGATACTGAAGAGTCGAAGGAAATGCAAGGGTATGAACGGCATACGAACATGCCCTGGAAAAAAATTTATGTTGCCATCTATTTGTGGAAAAGCCAATAGAAATATATCTAATTAGGAAAAAAATTGTCAGTCAACATTCACCTATCAGTGATTATAAAAGCTGAGCTGACACACAGACATTCCCTTTGGCACAAGCACCGAGAGGTGAAATGAGCTGAACCCTTTGCTGGTGTAACACGTGGTGATTTTGGAGGTACAGTGGGGATCTGTGTTGCTTGTTAACCCTGAGCTGAGAAGCAGGCTCACCAGTATGTACCACAGCACGTGGTAGGTAATAACCTCCGATGGCAGAGCAATGGTATAATTCACCCCTTGCCAGACAACGGGCAGCGTGTTAAAATGGGTACAGTTTGATGGCAATAGTGCTTTGAAAAGGAGAGGATGCAGAAGCAGCTGCTGGAGGGTTGCAGGGTGTCTGCAGACCGCATGCCCGTGCCCTGGCGGGGGCAGTGCCAGTGTGGCTGTGTGGGGTGATATCCCATGCGGGATAAGGAGGCACGCAGCGCTGCCCGGCCCGCCCTGTTGTCTTCTGCTCCACGGTGTGCGCGGTTTTGTCGTACGTTCACCAAGGTGCAAATTGTGCTCGGTATTTCTAACTGAACTTACTGATGTGTCAGAGCAACAAACATGTCAAAGAAATCAATGTCCTACGTTCAGTGTCCTCAGATTTTACTTCCTCCAAATTCTTCAGTTCCCAGGTGTGCAAATCTGCTCTTGCAAAAGATCGTGGGGCTCTTGCCATTGACATTTTCTAGTCAAGCAGGGATTTCCTTTGAAATACTTCCCAGCTGCTTCAAACAGGATAGTGCTTATTGATTGCATCCCTGTAAGGCAGACATTTGTGTTTCCTCTTCCCACCTTTCCCCTAGGAGAGTTTTATTTCATATATGAAAAGATCAACAGGAACAAGAAAAGCAAAGCATGAGACAGGGAATTCCTGTGGAAGATTAAGCAGTTACTTATGCAATTTAAATTAGACTTGTAATAAATTTGTACAGGAAATGAATTAGGATGGCTAGCTTTTATGGAAAAAGGATTGATTTTCATAGTGCTTTTTATTATTCGTTTCACTCAGTTTTTATCTTTCTTCCTCCTTTTTTTTTTTTTTTTTTTTAATCCGCATAGGATTAGTTTCTAATTAATTCAAACTACATAGATTGATTAGTGACTTTTAATCTTTGGTGTCTCCTCCGTCTCCATCTGAGGCTTGCTAGTTGGTTTTATTTTTTTTATATAATTACTTAGAGGCAACAGAAAATTAAAAAAAAAAAAAGTCACTTTGCTGCTTTTCTGTGCTAAACTGCGTTGGGCTGCCCCCAATCCATTCCAGTACCCACTGAGTGCTTACATTGTTACTCTTCGAGGAAAAGCCCTGTTTATAGGTGTAGGATATTATTACTGCCTTGGTGCTAGGTGGAGCACGGGATTACTTTGAGGAAGCAGCTTTATTGTTCACCAGAGGAGTGTATCAGTCACCTTGAAACAACAGAGGAATTGCCTTAGGACAGTAATAAGAGCAGCCGTCCAGTCAGGCTTTCTCAGTAATGTTATCCCATAATACTGCTGCTGTGGTCAGCTGGTCCCAGTCATACACACCATGCCAGGGATGAGTGGTGCAAACCCCTCGGCTCTGTTGGAGGCACTGCTGCTTGCCCAGGGGCTGTATGGATTGTGGCCATGGTGCTTTCCTGCAAGCCGTGTGCCAGGTGAAGCTGCTGCTTTCCTCCTGGATGCCTTGGTTTGGCTTTGGGATTCCCACTGCCTGCTGGGTGGGAGCGCAGACTGACTGCCTCGCATCCACCCTTTCATGGCCTTGGGCTTTTCACCCTGATTTCTATGGGATTCATTTAATTTAGATAAATAAACTCGACTATACCTGCCATCATATCTGACACAAGAATCCTATAATGTGGCTGAATCTGGAGTATTAGTGCCGTTTTGTCCAAAGCACGCCCGTATGGTTGAATCTCTTTGGACAGTATCTAAACTATTGATCCTGCACATGCCAGGATTTGGGCCATGGGAAATCAGCTGATTATCCAGTCAACCAAGGGTGAGCATGGGTTTGCTGGAAGGAAGGGACAACCTAAAATAATCAGCTATCTTTCTGGAGGGTAATGCCCAGTGTTTTTAACATCCTTTTTCTGTTTGTTCTAGGACAACTTTGACACCTCAAGGAATGTTTACATAATGTCCATTTAACTTTGATATACCGTGTTACAGTTGATGTGCACTAGTCTGTGGTCTGTCTTATCAGTTTCAGTGATGAATGAAGTTTAAAGGAATATGCTGCTTACCGGCATCCTTTCTGCTACCACCAGTCATGCCAGGGTCTGAAACTGAAAGCTACTGTGATCACTGAGTTCAGGTTTCTGCCTAATGGCCTCTATTTTATATCCAGTAGGCCTGTATGTATCATAGCAAATTGGAGTTGAACTTGGGCTCATCTGCTCAATGGATGAGAGCAGAATATAGTTCTGTGACAATACCACCAGGCAGGTCATCTAGAAAAAAAAGGAATAAACCATGTAATGGCATGTTTCATTTTTCCTGTTTATCTAATTCTCACTCTTTTTTTCTTTTTTTTTAAAAAAAGTACCTGTTTAATTTTCCTGCAGCATTTTAAGGTATTAAAAAAAAATATTTGTTTTCAAACACACACAAAAATGTAAAGCGGCTTTGGTAAAGCAGAATATTGAAAATGTAACACTAAGAAGTTAAGGGTTAATTTTTTTCTTTGAACACACAACACATGCCTTCAAAGTTATCCTGCTCTCCCTGTGAGTACAGCACCCCTATTGACATCAATTGGAGTTTAATACAAGCAGATATTGTAGAATAGACTTCAAGGGAACCTGTGTGATGATCAGAGAAGAGAATTTAACTCTTATTACTTAGCAACTGAGAAAATAAAAATTATATATTGCAAACTCTACTTATATTCACAGCTGGCAAGAGCAGTGTCACAGGTACTTTCTGGCCTGATTCTGCTTCCAGTGGAAAGAAGAGATACGGCATTGAGCTCCAACTATCCGATTTTAAATGGGGGTTTATAATATCAAAAAAAGCCACAGGAAATGGCAGGAGTACGGAGGTTGGTGTGGCTACAGTGTGAAACAGATGTTATCCTATAGGAAGAGAATCTAATTACCTCTCCCAGACAGGAGGAAGCCCTGAAGTCTGCATGTCTGCCCTTTTATATCTGATGCTTTAAAAGCCAGTGGGGGCAATATTGCCTCCATATTTTTAGTGGTCACTTTATGTCAGCAGACCTTATACTCGATCAGACATCATTAATCTGAGTTACTCAAACTTTCCAAGAGATCTAGCATAAAACCAGCATAAAAGTATAAAGCCAGCAGAAAGGCAGTGTACGCCACGTCTGCTCGAGTAGAACTGTGTTAGTTCTCCCTGGTACAGGTCAGACGGTACCTCAGCACCACACAGATCTGCTGCCTGTTACTTGGCAACCAGCCATCTGCATCTTTGGCATATTAGTAGTAGAGGAAACAACATCTCTGAAATTAATGCAAAACTTCAAGTAACTGTGCACAAGTCTTACGACAGGGTGGCCTTGTAGAGGCTCTGCACTCAAGAGAGGATCAGGACATGGTGCATTTGACTCCAGACTCCGTGCGACTTGTGGGTGTTGTTTAGTTAACTTGGGAAATTGCAAACTTGGCTTTAAATCCCTGGGCTGCTGAGCTGCAGCAAGTCTTCTGGGGTAGAGATGCACCTGTTCTCACATCAGGGAATGCTTTTAACTATGCTGTTCGGCCCATGAATTGTTCACATATCCGAAGTACAAAAATGGTAGTTGCCCAGCAAGTGAATCGTGGAAAATCATAGTGAGTGGTGTGTGTGACATGTCTCAAGAGCCTACAGCTGGACTAATTAGTGCTGATGAGAGATTTTGCCTTGTCCCATGCTATCTGCGGGCTGCTGGTTCTCATATTGGATTGACAGTGGAAGGCAGGCAAACAAACCTTTCAGGCATGTGATCATGGTGGGAAACTCCAAGCGTTTTCATCCCTTGTGTTCAGTGAAGCTCCGACCCCGTGTGCTGGTGGCCTCCCTCTGTTGACTGCCACTGCACTAGATCAAAATGGAGCTGTATATCTTTTTTTGTTTTCCACACAGTTTAACATGTTTTAATAATGGACAATAATACAAGTTTCCTTTCAAAATAAGAGGGAAAACAAACGTCTCAGCTGTTGCTGGAGGTTACAGTCAAAACATTATTTCTTTATCATTTGGTAGCAACAAAGCTGGCAAAATATTGATATGCAAGTTGCTTTATATCTTTCTTTGTCATTATTCATAACCACCTCCTCCCATAATGCTGAATTTCCCCAAGTGCCATCTGTCACTATCCTCTGTGATTTAAAAAAAAAAAAAAAAAAAAAAAAGAAAATTAGAAATTAGTCACAAGATTATGTACAGCATCTGTGGGTGCAATACTATGATAAAACCATCCTTGCTATTAATTTTGATGGCAAAATCCCACAATGGGTAGAAGGATAACCCTCCTCCCATCATATAGCTGTGCATAGCAGGATAAATGGATGTAAGATACAGCTGCGCATAAAATACATGTGAACATACATGGGTATTTAAGACCTGCTTTATCCTTCTGTCTTTTTATATTTCATCAATATAGAGTGAAACTGAACACGTTTTCATTAAGACTGCAATTCAGTGGCAGATTGACTTACTGGGGAGGGAAAAAATCAGGATACCATAGGTTTTATTAGCATTTTAAAAAGTGTACCGAATGTAAGCTGACTTAATTTTTGCATATTCTTTTTGAAAATATAAAGATACTTATTATGATTCTTCTGCTCTTTAATGATCACTCCTGTATATGAACTGCTACATGGTTCAGTATTTCCTTTAAGATGGGGAGAAAAGACCCGAGACAAAAATTCTTGATGAATGTAACACTTTTACAAAGTGTGTATGATCCTTTAATGCAGAAATCCCTTACTTGCACTAAAGGAACTGTCATAGAAAGGTACCAGTTGTAGTACCATCCCTGACAATGCATGAATGTAAGCATTACTTTATTTTTAGACTAGATTCTAATGGTTAAGTAATCGGTCCCATAAAGCAGATGCTTCTTAACTTTTAATAGCGTAAATAGTTTCTATACTTTTCGAAGAAAGATAGAAGCATACAGATATGTACTTCAGTAAAAATAAAAAATAGTTTATAGATTTTTTCACAGATTTCTTGTAGTGGTTGATCTCTTATTCATAAATTCCAGCTTGACAAAAAAATGTTTGATTATCAAATTACTTTTAAAATATTTAATGTGGACTGCTGCTGTTGGAATAACAGTGTTACTTTGGCCTCTGATTAAATTCTGCTGTGAACAAAAATGGGTGGTCATGCATAAAGGTATCCAAACCCATAATTTTTGAAGGCGGTTAGAACCAGATGTGCAGCTGCTCTTGCTGTAATAAAGCTAGTGATATGGATTTCAGAATTAGTAGATATAAGAATCAAGGTCACAAACCCCTCACTGACGCCCTTATTACCTCAGGGATTAAATCAAAATACCTAGCTTTGAGCCCCACACAATGTCATCTATATCTTGTAGCTAAAGCCAAATGCCATAATAAACGGTATTTTTTCTCCTCTTAAATCATCTCAGGTTACCAGAGGGGGTTTCTCATATTGCATGGAAACTAAAGTTCTTTTACCCTTATAACGTACATCTCTCCCATCAAATGAAAGGTACAGAAAGTAGAAACATTCTAAAAACCTTGGAGTATTGAATCTGGGGCAAAACATATGTTTACCTATGTTTAAGCACATAAAAGTGACATAATACATAGAGGTTAACTTTAGCAAATAGCGGAAGTAGCTTTCTTTCGCAGGCCAGTAAAACATGCTTAAAATATAAAAGGTAAATCAAGTGAGCATGAACAAAGATGAAATAATATGGTTCATTGTCTTCTTTCAATTTGTGTTGCTTAATCATAAAGTAACTTAGGCATATTCAGTTTTAAACCTTTATTATAGTCACTAGTGTATATATATCAAATTAAATTATATTTAAGAAAAAACATCAGTTCATTCTGCTTAATGTGATTTTTGTTCAGAAGTAAAATTTGTATCAGGTATAAAAACAAACCAAGATTAGGGTTGCTTGGATCACTTTTATCAGACTCATTACTCCAGAAGAAGTATTCTTGCAGGGTATGCTGAGACCTCACTGTGGTACAGCAGTCTCTGATAGTGAAACCCAAACCAACCTCTAGGGAAGCGCTGCTGTTGGTTGAGGAGGCTGAGTCCATAGGAGCCTCTACAACCAAAGTAATTTTGGCCTCAGCAGGTCAGAGTCGAGACGTGATGGCACTTTGAGCTAAGCGACACAGTTTTCCAGCTCCAGCCAGGAAAGGCTGACTTTAAACAAGTGACTGGTGGATATTCCTGGAGAAGGGCTTTCACGAGAAGTAATGAGCCACAGAGGGATCCGGGAATCCAGTTGATTGTGATGTGTAACGGGCACAATAATGAGGTCAGGCCTGGGGAGGGGGGTAACTTGTGTTTGCTGCTGGGAGCTGTTACTGATGTTGGGATGTGACGAGAAGTGCTGTTACCATTTATTGTGGTCTTTTCAGAGGAGCAGATTTGGGTTTTTTTATCTTGTAACTCTGAAGCCTCATTAGTTTCGTCATTGCCCTGTACTATCAGCTCAAGCTTCTGCATCGGGTCCTCTGATTTAGGGATTGTGCAGTTTTGCCACATATCTGAGATAGGAAGGATGTTTCTCAGACCCTTTTTCCTTTTGCAACTGAAATGCAGACTGCTGCTGAACAAAGAGGCTCTTGACTGCAGGGGGTGGAGGGAGAAATCAGAAATGAAAGCTTCCTCGAGAGCCAAACTACTTTGTGATTTTAAAAACAAAATAAGAATTGTATTATTCATCTTTGCATTAGAAACCTGCAGAGACCTGACATCTCTTGGGTAGTAGAAATGTTTATAAGTGTGTTTGGGACAGATGTGAGCTTGCTTCAACCCTTGCTCTGAGCTGAAAGAAAGGTTTTGGCACATCAAGTATCCCTTTGATTAAATTTCATTTATTCACAGGATAAAAATACAATTGTATAAAAGTCCGATTATCTTTTTTGAGCATAGTAGAAACCAACAACAGGAGGTTCTTCCTTTGCTAACCATTTCTCAAGCCTCTTGTAGTGAGCACATTAATACAAATAATTTTTTTATCGTCTAATTCTACCAGGACTACTTTGCTTCTGTGTGGGTTTTCTGTTTTGTTTTTATTTTGGTGGTGGGGAGGAATGTTTGGAGAGGAATTTGAGTTTAATTTTAGCGGATGAGTTGGCTTGGCTTATCTGCTCTGGCTGTCTTCTGTGTGTTTCTTCTCTATCCTTTATGATTACAGACATATTGTTCCCTTACACGCCTTCACCAGTTGATACTCCAGCAGCACACAAGCTTTGTGCCTGCTGTATCAAACTCCAAGAAAATATTGTCTTTGATAGTTCTTTGAGTGCTAACTGCTATGGTTGCAGGAGGAGGCTTGGGTTTTCTTACACAGATCTCCAAGTGGTGTATGCACCACTGTCATAAGGAATGACACCGATAGAGGGTAACCACCAGTACTCCATTTTTTGTGAATACACTCTTGTCTCATAACATGCAAGCTGTTGATCTGCAGTGCCCTGCACTGTGAAATGTTTGGATTCCCTTGTTCATTCTCACATCTTGAGTTTATCTGTCCTACTTCAAGCACTGCCATGTGAACAGCAGTCCCAGAGAGCCGCATGAACAGCTTCGTACTCAGCACTTACACAAAAAAACCCTGACAGACGCTGGGAAACAGCTGATCACTTTTCAGCTAAAAGCAGCGTTTATTTTCACAAAAAAAGGAGAGTAGGAAAATGAAAAGTTCTCACTATTAGTATAAAAATTTCAATATACATGTAGGTAAAAGGCTGGGAATATTGTACCTTTTATACTGTTAGAAAAATGTCATGTTGCCTCTTTGAAGAGCAGAAAATATAAATACTACAAAAGTGCTACACTAAATGTTAACAAGCGTTACAGTTAATTTTAAAAGAAAAAAGAACAGTGGGAATAGCCCTCTAAAAGAGGGAATAATTGCCTTGAGGTTCATGGGCAGCAATTCCTTTATCGTTCTTCGAGCCCAGACTCCTGATCACATCCCAGGTAATGGGGTTAAACTGTAGAAATCCATCGAGGCCAATGCAGAGGAGGTTCTGCAGCCTTTGATAATTTTTTCAAATCAAGTTCCACATTAGCAAATTGATTACTGACACAGCCCTGTTCAAATTGTTTTAATTCAATGCTTATTTGTTTTTACAAACCTTCCTTATAACTTTTAATAAGGTGTTATCTCAATTGAAGTGACTTCATTCTTTCTATAATCCTATCATGGTGGTATTTGACTTTTTTTTAAAAAGCAAACTTGTAAACGCTTTTTTCCCAGCAAAACTATTAGGTGAAATGCACTCGATAGACTTGAATAGTTTGGCACTCCCAACATGCAGCCCAGCCTCTTGAGCTTCCTCTCTAGACATTGCTTTTCCACTCATCAGCAAAGATGAGTCAGTGTTATGTTTCTTCTGTGTGTTTCCAGCCTTGTAAGACTTAAGGTATGAAATAAAACCCAGCGTGTACTCCTTGTGGCACATGGGTTGGAAGTATGTCACCCATCACACCCGTCTGTGCCAAGGGTTCATTGCCACTGGGTGACAACTATTTGAAGAGTTCCCTTTTGATGAAAACCAGACTTTCTGTTTCTGCAGTTTCTTATAATCTAACTCTGAGCAAAGCCATTGACTTTCCTATAAGATCATTTCCACTCTCAGTAACCAGGAGGCAGAGGTGGAATCCCCAAGAAGGGAATGGGTGTGGAAGCTCTCTCTAACCATTTCCTGAAGTCACTTGCAGATGCTGGAACAGCTCAAGGACTTATTTCCACAAAGCAGATACTGGGTTATCCTCCTCTGCCCACGCTGAGGAGAAGCTAGAAATATGGATGGCATTTAACTCTCTCTTGGCACCAATTGTGTGTGTTATCTCAAATGAGGCTTGCAGAAGGTCCTGTGCATGTACACACAGTCTGACGTGTTTCTGCAAGAACTTGTTTAGTGTTTGTCCTGCAATAGTATGTCTGAATCCACTTACTCATAGGTGTAGTCACTTTATTCAGAAAAAATAAGCTCTTTAAAAGGTTTAACTTTGCTCTTTTATATACCCTATAGTGTAGAAGATAATTTCTTGTCTTCTGATAATAGGCACCTATATTAGAATATAAATGATGTTTATGGCTTTTGGGTGGCACTGCATACAGATTAGCAGCAGCTCTTGCAACATATGGAAAACTAAAAAAAAAATACATCATTTCTGGAGTAATCTTGAATGCTGCATCTTTTGCAATGTTTTATCTGCTTTTAAGCCTTTACATGGTTTATGAAAAACAGACATACCATTTTTGAGAGTAAAACTATTACATGGATAATGAGGGTCCCCTGCCACATATGCCATAGGGCGGGATGTGTGAGGAAACAAGGTTACGTGTGAAGGAATTCTGCCTTCTGAAATTGCTAAATTCCTTGAGCTTGGCAGTGGGGCAAGATTAACAATTGTACAGGTCCTTGGTACTGTTCTGCTGCTGGTGCTTAGGGGTAGCAGTCAGGCCAGCAGGAACTGTATTTGGTACTAGCTGGAGGGAGCCAGAAAGGGAGGAGACTAACAAATAGATTTGTCTTTGTGCTATAGTATATATATATATATATGCTAGTATATATTCAAGAAGAGACAGCTTTTAACATTTAAAAAGTGTAACTGGTCATGTTTTTCTGTTACTCTCTGTTTTCTAACTTATCTCACAGAATTAGAAAAAATGTTCATATCCTATTCCATTATTTAGAACACTTGATTATGAAAGTGAACAACATTTCAGTAAAAAGAACTCTAGTGAACACACAGAAGTTATATATTCAACTTGATAATATATGGCCTGCTTTTTTATTCGCAAGTGGTGATTAAAGCAAAAATACCCAAGTATTGTATATTTGAGGTAGAAACAGCTGTGTCTGTAGAGGCTTCTGGAAGACAGAGGCCTCTGTCGTTCTACACATGCACATGCGCACACATCTGCTGTTTCCTGGGAGTTCAGAGAGCCCTAACTTTGTAGGAGAAAGAGATTTAAAGTCTCCTTTGACTTGAATAATTCTAGCATAAAAGTAAGTAACACAGCTGTGTTTTTGAAAATGGGCCGGATGAAAAGAGACTCTTTCTCCTTTTCTTCTTTCCTCCCTAATGTGTCTCCTAAGGCAGAACAGGGAAGGGACTTGCTTGCAGCAGGCAACCAAGAGTGATTTGGGCAGAAAAAGGGACTTGGGTGATACAAACCTTTTAGCAGTTCTGGGTGACCCTGTCAGATCCTGTAAACTCAACTCTTCATGGTCCAAGGTACTGTAGCATCAGGCTCCCCTGGCACAAGTTTTCACAATGCCATGACTTTATTAGAGAGTGGAACACATGATCTCTGTATTATAAAGAGAAACTGGCTTAGTAAATTTAAAAAATTTTTAAATTAATTCTAAATCCTACCAACAAGGCTTTGAGAATTAGAACAGAGTAACTGTTTCACTGCTCAAAAAAATTACTGCTTCAATAGCACATTTAAAACTGCCTTTGCACCAACTTAAAATGAGCTGTAACACCTTTTAGTTATCAGTTCTAAGTGATTTTAAAGTTAATATTGACTATACTGGTAATTCAAAACTAAATGAAAGTATCCAATTGTAAATTAAATTATTGCCTCCATGAAAAAATATTTTTTTCTCTTGTCTTTAAAACCTGAATGTATTACCTTTTTACGTTTTCTTTGATTTTGTGTAATTTAAACCACCAGTATGTGCCTTTAATGCTGATTTGTTTTCAATGCTAAATATGTTTGTAAATTTAAGACCAGATGTAAATCAGAAATGCAATAGCATGAATTGTCATGTAAAAGATTTTATAGTCTATAAACATGAACACAACTGTGAAATGCAGGAACTATTTTAGAATGTTTTATTTTCTGAGGGGAGTAGAGGCTGATACAGATTCAAGTTGCTTTAGCAAGTACTCTCCCAATCCCATGAGTGTCTCCACTCCAGGAATAGCCCAGTTGGTTGCTTTGCAGAGTAAACTCACATACGTAGAGCAAAATCTGTAGAACCACTATCACTGACTCCACTGTGTTTCTCCTGAGACTGAAATTTTTCTTTATTTTTTCAGCTCTTTGCATTTTGCGTTATAGCAGCATGTATTAAATGTGCTTCATATGCTTCTTTCAGGTGTCACCTTTAGATGAATGCATGGGGAGCTGGGAGTACTGGGACAGAGGCCAGCTTGGCCCAGTTAGCCAGATCACTGTCCACCAACTGGGATGGAGAAGGGCGTTTCCCATCAGCGCTTGCTGTCAGCCTGGGCTGGGGATGAGTGTACCGATTCCCGAGCTTTTCCAACACTTGCTTTGACTCTCATATCATAATTCAACGTATGGTAAAGCCAGTTAAGATACTTTACAGCTTGTAATGTGGATTGCATTCAGTATGCACAGGCTCTGAGCTCCAAAGCAGGACAAGCCCCATTGCTTTTAACAGTTCTCATCATGCAGGATGCCAGGACAATGGCTCTGTGGGGAGAAACAGCTCTGTGTTTGGCAATGCAAAGGACATAAAGCAAGAATGGGATGCATTTCAAAGCGGCATTCTGCCTAATGTTTATTTGAAACCCACAGACTGACTTAATCAAAGAAGGAAAAGTGAATTGAATAGGTTCAGCGTACTTGGAGCAAGTAATTAACTATTGGTTTTCTGACAAGATCACACTTGATGGCCAAAACCTTTGAATAGGAGCAGAAAAGAGAAACTGGCTTGATTAATTAAACCTCAGAAGCGCCTTCCTCATCACTGTTACTGTCAGGGAATCAGGAGTCAAGGTGGACTAGAAAAAGCCAGTTGGGCTGCTGTACTGCTCTTCAAAGAGCTGGGACTTCATTCAAGGAGAGACTGAACGCCCTCGCCATGTTCCTTGTCTAAAGGAGCATGAAATCTAGGAAGGGATAAGCTGGAGGAAACGGACCCATAAAACGTTTTTTTCCATGATTATCAGTCATGTTCCATATCGAATAAAGCTAACGAATTAGGCCGTAATCTGAAATAATGCGAGCAGCTTGATCAAGGTTTTAGAGCTTCATGAGCTGGGAGGCAGTGGAGCATGGCCAGAGTCTGGGTGCTGCGGCCAGTGGCTGCTCTTACCCCCTGGACAGGGGCTCTTTTGGGAAATGTTGCCTCGTATTGCCTCCGCTCCCTTCTCCCCTTCCTCTGCACAGCTCTCAGGGCAATTTTCTCAGACAGTTGTTTCATCCCTTATAAAAAGCTGAACGTTTTTAAAACTAACAATTCTGCAAAATAATTTCTCATATTTCTCGTCCATTCCTCCTTTGCAATATGAACAGTGAACTTTAAAAGCGGTAAATTAAAGTGTAACTTATTATAATGTAAGTAAATGTCAGGGTTATGAGAGCAGGGATTTTTAAATTAGTGTTTGAAAAAATACAGGGCCAAATTGTAATAGTATTTTGAATAAAGACACAATTTTCTAAAGCTAGTGTCTTATTCTGGAGTTCCGTGCCACAATGAAAAATTTTATTTCATACTTTAATCTTTTTTTTGTTCTGTTCTGGATAATGTGTCCAAATGGGCCATGATCTCCCTAACACTTGCAGTGACGTTCAAGCTCAAGTTAGGGTCAGACAGGGCATGAATCAGCCTGGACCTGCGTATCCATCCCTCTGTAGCCACAACAGCACACTGGTGGCTTCTTTCTCGCTCTGCATGTTCCTCTGCATCTGCCCTGCGTGTTCTCTAGTGGCTGCACCATCACTTTTTGTATTCCCCGTGGAACCTGCTCCTTAATGTGCATCAGTGAGGCTGAGAGACTATTCTTTGGTGCTAGAAAAGAGTACACCATGGCAATGACTAGGGAAACTAGAATTAGTGAACACATTAAACATTACTGCCCCGCTGCTGTTTCTTGTGATGTTCCCTTTTTGTTTCATTAGGGCTGTATTCTGCAGTTGGATCTGCCACGGTGTGTATGCCCATTACATAGGTATGTTGTGTGTCCCCTTTTGTATGTGCCTGTATGTGTTGCCTGCAAACCTTACTTGCTTTATACATTTTAACTTTAAATATGACAGAAGAGAGAACACGGCAAATCTTTTAACTTTAGATATTTGGTATGTCTAATTTCTGTAAATATGCTGCATTATTGAAACAATTTCTTGTGCTCAAACTATAAATGGTTATGTATTATCACTGGTAAAGCCCAGTTTATACAGATTGTGCCTTGTGTTTCTCTAAAATTGAAATGCACAGACAATAAGCTCTTTTGTGCTCAGTCTGGCTGAAATGCATTGAAAAAATTGTATTCCCTGGCCTTCATTTCTGCTCCATTACCAATGCAGATGCACTCTTTGCAGTATGGTAATACCGGTGTTAGGTTGTCACTTAAAAAGCGAGTTTAATATTCAGTTTCTTCTCTGTAAATATATACAATTTGATTAACATAATTCACTGGAGAACAGTGCCTTTGAAATTTGCCTTTTAAGGCCAAACTATAAAACAATCTCTTAAATTCACTTGAAGCATCAGAACCAATCAGACCTGCTATTTCCTGGTAGTCCAGAAGAAAAGGTGAAAAGTCAGAAGAGGTCTGCTGTATGCTAGACCTGGATGGTACTGATGGAAGCTCTCACAATATTTATATATACTGGCTGTCACACTAGGAAAGAGGCAGTGGTTTTCTTTTATTCCCTTTCTAAACCATCACTGAGCTGCTCCGACCTGCATTGTGTCTGGCTTTACACTGGAGTAAAGGCCATTTCATACTACAGCTTCTAAGAGACATGAACCACTTCCCTACCTGCAGCAGCTCAGCATCCCTTTTCCCAAACAGCTTACACCTTTCTGAGGAGGACACATGGCTCTCTGAGCCATCACCTCCCCGCTCTGCACTTTGTGGGGATGAGGGAGGTGAAGCTAAGGCTTAGTGCAGGTACCTCTGCTCCAGGTTTGGAGCTGCTGCAGAGATAAGTGGGGCAGCGAAGGCTAAATGTAAAACCAGAATTAGTATTTAATACTTTGTATGTAATCTGATATTTCACACATGATCAATGGTGAAACTGCCAAAATTTTGTATCGTGTTTTCTTTATGTTGTTGCAGCATTTGATGTAGAAACCCTAGAATTTGTTAAACACCAGTGAGCCCACGTTATCATGTGGTCTCTTTTACCCATAAAACCTGTAAATCTATTACAACAGCTGGATTTACAAAGCTCAGGGGTCAAAACAGTAATCATGCAGGCAGCTGGGTGGCTGAGGCAACAACCTCTGCTGCCTCCTGCCCCCGGAGCGGCTGCTCCTTACCCTCCGCAAGACTTCCACTTTCCATAGTCTACATCTCTCATGCATGGTCCACTGCCCCTTCCAGCCAGAGGCAAAAAGACACTTCTGGAGCAGCCACATTTTTTTTCCTTCAGGTGCACTGTGAGGTACATCCCCTGCAGTGCTTGTTAGGAGGCTGCCCTGGCACCCCGGGTAGAGTGCTGGGGTCAGAGGGGCACCAGTGGCTGGCATCTCCATGCAGCATGGTGTAGGTTTTCACGTGCACACCAGCACTGGCACTCTCATCTGCATGCATGTCACTTCACAAATAACAACCTAAGCTCATAATTTGATCTTGTCTCACACGTGTTTCTCCCCTTGTTTCTCTGGCAGGACAGTGCATGTTTCACATGTTATTTCAGATGTGGGTGTTTCAGTGGTGCTATGTAGACATTTAGAAAAAATAGGAGTAAAAAGATGCTGCGTGCAGCCAAGTTAACGTTGCTGTAATATCTGAATACATTCCTGGTTTTCTAATGTTTGAGCTAAAATGTGATACCAAATTATTTTATTTATCTTTGTACTTAAAGTGTGTGTAAAAATTAAAAGCCACTGCTCTTTAGAAGCAAATATCAGTCCACTTTATCTTCCTGATGTACTGTAAACTGCACACACAGAGGAGGTTAGTAGCTGAATGGGGGATGATTATGAAGATGAATGAGTGGCCGGGAGACAGAGTCAGTTTAATGAGCTGAGCAGTAAGGAGGCTGTAATTTTTATAGATTAGCACTGAACTTGTCACTTACCGGCTGATAAGACAACTTAGTTTCAGAATTACAGTATGTCAGAAACGAGCTCAACAAGCTCAAAACCAGTGGCAATCTGATTATCTCTCACATAATCCAAATTACAGGTGTAGTTCTCCTGGATACGTATTGCTGCTTCTCGATGTTTTATCTGTCACAGGTAATGAGCAGAACCCAGAAAAGTGCACAATTAGTCATATGTCAGATGATTTTTTAAAATTTCTGTTCCTGCATCTTGCTGTGCTGGTGAAGCCTCCGGGCAGCCTCCTGTGCCCAGGCTCTCTTGTGCCCAGTCAGCTCCGCACATCAGCGGGCTTCTGCCTGGAGGGAAGCAGCAATGTGGGGAAGGAAATGGTGAATTCCCAGGACCACCAGTTTCCTAGAGGAGCAGTTGAAGATACAGTGCTTTGTTTTGTTATCATCAGTTTGGGTTCTTGTGCTAGTCTTTAGCTATGTCCTGATGAGTTTGCTCACCTCTGTACGGGTTTGCTACCAGGCTTCGTGGGCTTTGGCTGCTCAATAAGAGCTCTCAGTCTAACAGGCTGGAGGTGGAGACCCTTTCCCAGAACCGCTGGGTTTGCAGGCATGTTTGCTTGTGATTCTTTGGTCTGTTGTCAACAACTGCTTGTTCTTGTGTGCTCAAGAAACCCCCGCCTCCCAGTGTCATTGGGCACTTAGTGTCTCAACTGACCTCCGGGTCAGGGACTGTTCCAGGTTTGCTCTTGCCACAGGTCCATGTGTTACAGGCGAGCCAAGGACCTGGTTCCAATTAGGGAAGGCAATATCAGAACAAGCACCTAGACTTATTTGTTTTTTACAAACCGAGCAAAAGTCATGAGCCCCCAGTCTGGCACTGTTCCCAGAAGTGTTGTTTTACAGGCATGATACTTTTGATAACAGCATCGCTTCTGGAGTGGTGTACAAGGGATAATTATTGTTCCACAAGCAGATGACAGTGTTGATTTCTCCCCTTCATAATTCACTTAGGCTGCAGGTTGATTTGTTGGAAGGAGATTTTTGGTTTTAGACAGCTCTGGGATGAGAAGGGAGAAGGCCAGATTTGTGTTTATTAAGATAATGAATATCTGTAATTTTGGAGATGGCTTTTGCAGCCAGAACTGTAGACAGAACTGTTGGGGCTCTGTTTGTTTTGGGGGACCTGAATTTGACTTTGGGCCAAGTCCTGGGCAAGAAATGGTGCTCTAGTCATCTATTTTGGCAGTGCTTCCCTTAGAGAGTGTTTTATAAAAGGATGTGCGTTATCGGTGCGGAGTTTTTCATGTACTGTGGTAGGAATCATGTTTCATGTACTGTGCTACTAGTGTCTACTCACAAGCCCTTCTCCTTGGGAGTTAACCTTTCCAGTGAACACATACTTTGTTCCAAAAGCTTGGTTTTCTCCTGATATTTACACTGCACAAGTGCAACAAAGGCAGTAAAATCCAGTTTAACATGAACATTGGTTTTCCTTTCCGGAGCCACTTGCCTGCTATTTCACCTTAGGAACCTTTACCCTCTGTCTTTTCTATGAGAGCAGTAATCTTCCTCTGTTCACCCTCTGAGACTTTTCAACCACCACAGGATATTATATATGCACTGTTACCACTCTGCGTCTTATAAGTAAATAATTTCGCTTGCAGCAAGTAGTAGTAACTCAGTAAAACTATTTTAAAAATAGTTATTCTCCACCGTATACATGAGCTGCCTGATCAAAGAGTTTTGCTGACAGTTGTCAGCAGTCAAAGGCAGAGGGCTCTGTGCTGCCCTTGGACAGACTCGGGTCCTGCCATGCTTTCCCCTACACCGGCCCTATCTCCTCATCCCATATTCTGCTTCTGGCTCATCCTCTCCGGAGCAGCAGCTCCTCATGAACATGCAGATATGACCGCACGACTCTTGATGACTTATGCCAGCATATGAAAGCAGAGCTTTTAAAAAATAATTTTTCCATGCACTTTCTGAGCATTAGTTAAGTAACAATGTTAATCTATCAGGACAGGAACAGATGAGTCAGTGATATGGTTTTTTGTGTGTAATCTTGTCTTTTTAAATGTAAGTACCTACTTTTTAAAATGACCTATTTAAAAAAAAAAAAAAAAAAAAAACACATTGACCTTTTAAACCACTGTATGCCAGACCTTCTTAAGAGATTTGGCACTGACATTTTTGTCATAATGGAAGATTCATTAAGGTCAATGATAAATTTGCTGCAATAAATACAGAAGAATTAAGAGCTCATCAGCATTACCACAGCGTAATGTTCAGTGGATTGAATTATGTACTTAGAAAGATGAATCTGTGGCAATTGGCAAGCTTCAAGAGGAAAGCTGTATGTGTGCATGGACATGTGCATTCACGTGTGTGAGAGGGACAGCAGAGGAAATGAGAGGATGAAAAGGGAATTTAAGAAAGCAAAACATTTTTTCACTTGTTTTCTAGCCCAGTAATATTTAGAGTAGACATGACGAACAGTATGGTTAAACTCTCATTCATGGCCTTGTAATTGACATTTCTTGTGGTAAACGCTGCGGTATGACTGGGCATCTGTCCTGCTCTTCTCCCCTTGCAGAGTACACACTGTCTTTTAAGCCATATTTAGTGCAAATAACAGTATTGATCGTGATTGATGAAGCAGTGTGAGAGGGTCAGCCCTTTACCTGCCCCCTAGAGTAATTGGGCTGCAGTTTGTTAAAGGGTAACAGAAGAGATATTAAAAATGAAGAAATGCACTAAGTGGCTGTGAGCTGTGTTCCCAGCTGCTCAGAACATCTATTCTGTAATATGGAGCATCAATCTAATTCTCCACACAGAGCAGGAGCATGGCAAGTCAAACGCCTCCAATAGGCAGTCCTCACCAGCAAGATACAATGTTCAATTTAAGGAAAGATTGAAGAACATCAGTCTTCCCTTAAAACAATTTGTACAGAATAAATTTGGCACTTGCCAGCTATTCCCACAGAGGGAAACTGGTAATAGGACAGAGAAAATCATGTAATATGATTTAGGATCCCCAGAATGGGATTACTGTTGGTAATAAAACAGGAGGGAGGCGGGAGAGTGAAGAAGAGTTGACAGTAAGCTTGATGTTAATTCAGAATGCTCTCAGCCCCCTGGAAATTCATCAGGACTGTGGGTGCTGGGTACCACTCAGCATCAAGACTTGGTCTGAACGTGGCTTCAGCACACTTGCAGATACTGGCTCTGAGTTCCTCAGCTGAAGCTGCTGGGTGCGAGTTCCTTTAAAAACCTGCCCCTTGGGGCTTATGTATCCTACAGAATAATCCTCTGCGGAAAACTGGTGTCAGTCGCTGAACTAGTGTCACACATGGCTTGTCTTTTGCCTTTCCTTTTGGCAAAATCATTTACAGGACAGGTTCAGCTGAATCTATGCTGACATCCCATACTGGTAATAAAAAAGCCCACTTCTGCGAAGCTTAAAACTAAATTCTGCTGTAGGTCACTCAGGTCTGCCCCTACATACCACCTGGAGCAGACTGAGAATATCTTTTATGCTGCTTTACCATGTGGCAGTCCATTTTATTTATTTGCTGTGTAATTAAAGGTAAAATTCACCTTGGTCAAGAAAGTGTGCTCCATCTTCCGAATGTCCAAAACGGAGGATAAAGTGTAGCAGATGTTAAGTGTGCAGATTTGCTTCAGGACTCAGCTAGATTTAGTTGCCCTTATGCAATCATTACTTATACCAAGTTATCATATAAACAGCATGCCCAAGTGTTTTTTGGGGATCTGAGCTGTATTATGGTATAAACTGGAAGGATGCAGGTAATGACGCTGGAAGGCATTTTACCTAGAGAAGGCAGAACTGGTTCTCTAACAAAGCCTGGTACCAAAGATCCAATAGTTAGAGGATGGAGAGGAAGGTACAGTCAGCACTAAAGTCAGTGCATTCATTTGGAAGATTGTGGCGATACGGGCCTGCAGCAAATCCCAAAGTCCCACAGGGCAGGAGGTCAAACTCTTCCTTCTCTGTCCTCCTTTTCTCTTTGCTAAGTTGCATGTCATTACCAGACGTCTCATAACTGTGGCATCGAGAAAGGGAAGAGGAAATTTGGTTTCCTCACCGTAAAATCATTAGTGTCCACTTTATTTAAAGTCTCCACTCACAGAGCAGAAGCTGTGCTCTACATGGCTGAGGAGCCAAGTCCTACTGTGCCTTACAATAACAGACCTTAATATACATTCTTTCAAAGCTCTATTGTAAATAAAATATATTGCTCTGAGCCTAATTTTAGTATGGTTTTAGTTGGTGAGACTGGAAATTTCCAAAACCAGATTTTCTCACCAAAATAATCTTGTGCATATACTGAATATCATTTACAAGTCTCAGAAAAATATTTAAATCTTTTGAACACCATTAGTAGAATGGTAAATACCCTTTCTTGAATTTTTTACCTAAATTGCAGTGGTTTAAATCAGTGATTTTTTTCTGTGGCATTGCCATTTTCTCCCGGACAATCATGATTTGAGAAAACAGAGCAGAAAGCATTCTCACAGTGACATATAGCTTTTAATGCTGTATTTCCTTTCTCTCGTGTAGCGAGCAATGACAACGTTTCGGTCATTGTTCCTATGGAATGCATACTAATTGAAAAGAAAGTAGGTCCTCATGGAATATGTTGGAGTATGTATATGTACATAACATAACATGTGTTGTATGAAATCTAGCACTGTACAGAAATGTTCTTAACCCAGAAGAGCGTCCCCCATCCTAGCTGCTGACCAGAATGCCCCCAGTGCATCTTGTCCCACAGAGCCACTTGCTCTTGTACTCTGTGCATGAAGTTGGTGGTGTGTTAACCCTTTAGGGAAGGAGCTATGCTGTTTGTTCAAGTCTTGTGTGTTAACCTTTGTAATCAACTCCATTAGCAGGTCACTTTCACAAGGTAACTTCAAGTACACAAAATGCAGATCATCTTTGTGTTTAAAATTAGTAAGATACTCGCAAAGACTACTGGAACTATATCTTGAGCCACCTAAGTGGAACTGGGATTTATGCTATTTGACCCCTTTTTTATTTGTAGAAATGCTAGAGGTCCATCCTAGCCCTCTGGTTGTGCACCCGTGGGGCGCCCATGGACCCCCTTTCCATGCAGATCCTCCTGTGTAAAACAGGGAGCTGCTGCATCTCTCCTGGGATACTGCAGGAACTTCCACAGGCATCCTCTTCAGTGCCCCTTTTTCTGCCTGCAAAGGGACACAGGGGACATCGCTTGTGTAGGCCTTTCTTAGGGCTCTATTTCAGCCAAAATTAACTTTAAGGTGAAAGAGCAGGTAGATGGAATCCATTATTTACACTAATGCTGCTGTTTAAGACTTCCTGAAATACAAGAACTCTGCAGTCCTGAAGCTGAGATGAGGAAGCAGAGCATATGTGCTGTGAACATTTGTATTTATAGGCAGAAATCTCATCACTGCTATTGGTGTGTAGGTTCTCCTTCAAGGCATATTCAACCCCAAGCTGAGAACAAGAGGCCTCATCAGAATTAATGCAACTCAGCCCCAAACACAGTTGTGAGTTTAAAATCAGAGCCTGAAAGAAGAATTTGGATTTAAGTTCAACACATAAATTCATTTGTCACCAGCTTTAAAAATCTGCCTTTGAACTGGGGTAATAATTTTCAACATGGGATCCTTGGACAACCTTTCTGGAGTCCATGAAAAAGACCAAATATACACCTTATTTATACGCTGTGTAGCCATCTGCAAGTGTGACATCTTCAGTGAACGCTTTCAGAGGCCCTATTGATCAAAAGAGTATGAAAGCAACAAAAAACAGTTTGCTTGATAATAATGAACAAAAATGTGCTGGTTTACAAGGAACAAATTATATACTTAAAGATCTCCTTTAGTGATATACTTCCTATCTCATAAGACACATTTTTAATACCTTCAGAAGAGAGATTTAGAGGAAAATCTACCAATCAAGTGCCACTTGCCATTCATCCTTGTGTTCTGCAGTGCACTGAAATATGTACTTATAATTTTATCATGCTTTTTTGCTTCCTTTTGCCTAGTACACTAAGATGAACTAGTGAGGCAGAAACAAAATTGGGGGCTTCCATTTAGATGCATTAGTCACACAGTAAGGTAATCAGCTAGTTAGAAATGGCATCATAAACTTGCCTCAGTGGAGCATATTTACTTTTTCCCCAGCAGCCACCCTGCTGGAATAAAAGCTGTAGTCAGGAAGAGAAGGGTGATTAACAAGATTTTAAATATTTAGGGTTTTTTAATATTATGTAATTACTGCCTGACTCAGATTACCTAAATGATGATGATAGTAGTAGTATAATTAAAGAAAAAAAAAAATAGTTTGAAGTAAACAAAACCAGCCCACTCTCTGCTGCCTCCCTTTCCCTAAAATAACTCGACAGGGTGTATTCCAGAGCGTGAGTGAAGCAGCACTTTGCAGGGAGGCTGTCACTTCAGGCAAAGCCAGACAAGAAAATCAAGTTGACCTCTGGTTTCCTTAGCCGAGTTCTCCTTGCATTCGCATGCAGGCACAACGTGCTCCTTCCCCAGGCCTGCGCTGCCCTGGCCTGGCGCTGCTGGGCCTGCCCTAAGCCCTCCTGGGCAGCTCAGTCCCAGCGCTGGGTGATGTCCCGACCGCTGCCACCAGAAGGGCGGCGTGGCTGGATGTGCCATCAGTGTGGGAGCTGCTGCCACCGCCCCAGCGTAACCAGTGACTGCAGGAGGCGCGGAAAGCAGAACAAGATGCTGCTTCCTGGGAGGTGAAGGGACAGTCCTGAGTTTATTGAGATCTATGAGAAAGACCCTGCCTGTTTTTAAGCAATGAGGCCAGGTTTCACATTTGCATTCAGCCAGCAATTAGCAGAAGAGTGGTTTATGAAATGTTCTGTGGCAAAATTGCTAAGTCCTACTCTGATGTCTGGAAAGGTTTTAAATACAAGATTCATGAGCTAAGGGTAGTTTAAGATCACTGAGCAACTAAAAACCTAGGGCAGGTGCTGGTTAATTACACTCAGTGGATGTGGATGACAACGATAACGACAGTCTGAATGGGCTGACAAACCTTGCTACTAGGCAGAGAAAATGATGATAAACGTCTATACAAAGGCTTGTGTTAAAACTCTTGCCGACTTCTCATCTGAAGTGCATTCTTTGGTGGTCGGAGGCTTCTTGCCCCATTACTCTATGCTGAACCTGTCTTATATTTTAATTTCATATTTCAACTAATTTTTTGTCTTTCTGTGGCTTCTTTATATGACAAAATGGCTGCAAAGTGCAGTAGTTACTTTGTAGTGAAGAGTAGGTGGTATTTAAGCACAAAATCCATTGAAGTTCCTTGTTCTATTTGTTATAAGTATGCGTTCATGTGAGTAAGTTACGTGACACTTCTGTACTTTGATTTGAGGTGTGAAGTTTTGAATTTCAACAGTGCAGTTTTTTAAGACTTTTAAAAGTCATTTGGGAACGTGACTTTTGCAACCCCATTCCTGCAAGTATCTTTGACCCATGTGGCATATAAAAGGGGTTAGTAACTGTACCAATAATAGCTGATGCTTTCACCTCTCAGCAAGTGCCTAATAAACAAGGAGAGCTGAGAAGAATGTTTGACTAGTCAGTAAGGAAAAGTGAAGTGAAGGGGTTGCAAACAGTAAGTTGTATGAGTGAGAAATGGGAATTAACACCACAGTTTCCACAGGAGGTTGCTCAGGCTGCAGTTTCTTGGCAGTTTGACATCACACTGACTGTTTTCCGCGTATGTCAAAAGTTCTGCTTTAAGAAGGCTAGACCTGTGAACTGTTGTCATCGTTGGGTGAGCTGGTTTTTGGCTTTCCCTCTCTCCAAGGCAACCTGCTGCCTGAGGGCACTTTGTATGAGCACCTTGTATGGGGTCCTCCAGAGGTCCCAAGTTGGTGAGTCTTGTTTGTTAGCATTATGGATGGCCCAACAAGTAGGTGAACACAAAAAGTCTAACCCGCCTTGCAAAAGAGAACACTTCTCTAATATCCCTGTTCAAAGGGTAACATAAGTATGTATGTTTTAACGTAAGAGTAGGCTTAATGTCTAAGTAGAGCTATTTCATCCAGGCAGGTCCCATTTGTTGATCTGGTTAATAATATTGGTAATGAAATTCTGTGTTTTGTTGCATACTAATCAAGTCATGCCTGAATTAGGCAATGGAAGCTATATAGCAAACAACAGAGCAATTAAACTTGTACAAGTCCCATTCTCAAAGAATTGTAGATTTCTAAATGTCCTTTACGGACTTGCTCAAAACATCATTGCTCAGGCAAAGCAGATTTCAACAGGACCGTTTGCAGTGTAAGGCATTATGGGTATTATAATATTATAATGCAGACAGATTACAAAATTTAGTAGAAAATGAGTAATAGCAAGAAATATTTTTTTGTTGTTTTCAAATAGAAAAAGAAATGCTTAAAGTAGAGGCAAAATAGAAATTAAAAAAAGTTATCTGTCTTTTCCCTACAAGAGAAAAAACTTCATGGGCTTTTTTTAAAAAATCGGTATACTGACTAGAAATGCTCTTCCCAAGAACTGAGTTTCCTGTATATTAATTTCCCTCCACTATCATTTGCTTTGCAAGCAAAGGCATTGCATGTAAACTTGAAATTAGGAGAAAAAAAAAAATAAAATAAAAAGACATAGAAGATGAGGAAGCTGTTGGTGTGAAAGCACGGAAGCGCAGTCTTTGGCTGTGTGTTTGTATCAGGAAAGTATTTCCCTGCAGCCCGAGCCGGGAGCCACGTGCGCTGGGGAGCTCAGTAACACGGCTGCTGCTGGGACTGCGTTGGATGCCCTCAACAAGCAGACAAACTAGAATGCGGAGGTGTTCACCCAAAAATCCAGTGTCGGCTGCCCTAGGTGTGTCACAGCATCCTCCTCCATTTAGTGAGCATTTTACTCAAGGTACATATTTCTGGAAACTATTGATTACTATGTAACAGAATTTTTCATTAAGCTTATCTAAGTCTAGCCGATACTGTGTAAGTGATAAAAGACCTGAGCTTTGAAATTGGATATGTCTGCACCAGGAAAAAGATGGATCTATCCTAAGAGGATTGTGACTTACAGGGATGAAGTTATCCTTGTTATATCCTATTCTTTACATAAGCAGAGCTGCAAAGCAGAGGATAACATTTTTTTTTTTTTAATGCTGAATTGACTTGAGACTCCACATTCAGTTCTCAGAAGTGACTTGAGCTACTCATGTGCTTTAGCCTTGAAACTATGATCAAGTTTAAAAGCAGCAAACGGGGGAAATAAAAGCTCTAATAAAAGCCAACACCTCAGCTAAAGCTGCTCTTATTTTTTTCAAGTCCAAGTAGTACTTACTAATGCTGAGTTAAATGTGCTAGTTGTAGGAATGCAGGGTGCTGATTTCATTCCTTTCCTTCTTGGGGTGGAGGACCACTATCATCCCTTTATACTTTGTGTCATGGAGTCCACCTTGACCAGGTGCACATCTTTTTGGTCCAGGCAGAAAGCCAGGTGTGGCCTGACTTGGTTTCCACTGGTATGAAGCTCCTTCCTCTTATTTGTCAGACAAATTCATAATTATAAAATGTTTATAAAAGTGTTTCAGCCCCTTCTTGAGTTGTAACAGGAGAAAGAGACTTTGAACAAGCCAGCAGGATGAAAGGGTTGCTATTCCCTAGGGACCACCTGGTGCAGTCGGGAGCCCAGCTGCGATGCCGGTGGCGGCTCCCTTCACTGCACGCTTTCCTGAAAGGGAAAACCAGGGTGGGTCCTTCCCTAGAGCCAGAAATTGTCCTGAGCATTACTAAGACTGCCCCAGAACCCCTATTCAGCAATGACCACCTGCCAAAGCAGGGCTGTGTGAAATGGCTTGTCAAACAACTTTTTTGCTAGAGCCATAACAAGGCCATTTAAATAATAAAACAAACATCGATTCATTTCAGATGCTGTTATCTAGGAGGAGAGACCTTAAATCTCTGGATCCTTATGGAGAAAGATCTAGCACATTTGCTATTATCTCATGGTGTATTTTCCTGGAGCTCCCGTTTTCTCTGTGAAGATCCTTGTTTTATCATCTCTGATACAGCTACCGCGCAGCCTCCTTTACCCTCCATCCTCTACATAATGTCATTTAAACTACACTGGCATTCCCAAAAGACTGAAGCTTGAGCTATTACTGAGATTTTAATTCAAAGCAAACACAGAGGTAGTACTCTCTAAGCCATGAGCTGATGCTGTTAAGTATGGTATAAAATGCAAAAATGACATCTCTGTGCCTCTCCTTCCATTTAGAAGCACCAAAACACTTTTCTTTCAGCAGTAAATGCCATTTAAAGAATTATTAAGATTTTGTATGTTCTGTTTGGCAAAGAGGATTAATTACTCGTCCTGCTTAGTTTCTATTCGGGCAATAAATCAAATGACATTAAGCTAGTTTGCTATTCACTGTTTCATTTAAAAGGAAGAGATCTCTGTTTGTATTTCACATACAATGCCTAGATGATTCATGTTAAAACAATTTGAAGCAATGTCAAATTAAGCATTTTAGAAGGGCTTTTTGTTCCATTAAAATCTGTTTTCTGTTTCCTTAACACCTGGCTCCTGCAAACCAATGCTTTTTTGGTATCTCCCAGTACATCTAATTTATTTAACAAAAAGGGTGCCTGCAAAGTAGTTCTAGAGCTGTATGCACTTTCTTAAAATGTATAGGATTTGAGGCGTTGGGTCAAAGCTGATGGTCAAAGTGCTCTCGGGATGTTCACAGATACTACAGCTCCAGCTGGCAATGAGTCCAAAGGCCGAATGAATTCCAACTCTCTTTCTACTCATGAGCACAGCCCAGGCTGAGGGTGCTGAGAAGGGCAGCACATAAAAATGTGTCTTTATATTGATATTCTGGTGTTGGGAAGGCTGGAGGGGAGGGGGTAGAAGAAAAAATTTTTAAGTTCCTTCTCAGGGCCAGGAGAGCCTGATTTAATGGGAATTAAAGTCAGTGAGAGCTTGAACTTTTTATTTTATGGGTTGTATTTTGTGAAGGACTTGCTGAGAAGGTTCCCTGCAGACAGCATCCAGTAATCTGCTTGCTAAACTCCAAAGCCCCCTTAGATCTGCAAAATAGGTTCTCCTGCGATTTCTTTGTTTTCCTGCTCATTGGTAGTCATGAGGGAGGCCGCGAGGTCTGTTCTGGTGTCCTAGGTACAACACGTAAAACCACATCAAAAGAGAAAAGAAACTGGTCAAGAAATTACAAAAAGAAGAAAAAAAATCTCTAAAGTTGTAGTAAGATCTGTAGAACGCACATCTTCTCTTCTTGTGAGGATCACTACAGAAACCCCTGTGCAACCCCAAACCCCTTATGGGGCAGGTCAGTGGGTGCAGAGAGGAGGGCTGAGCCCCTGCCTGCTGCCTCCCATGCTCAAAGGGCCGCTTTTGCTCTGGCCCTACCATGCTCCTCAACACCTTCCCGAAACCCGCGGGCTCGCCCGTTCCTGCCAAGGCTTGGCACCCCAGGAACTCCCTTCCCAGAATGGGGCAGCCTGCGGAGAAGCAGGTTTGGGGCTGCTCGTGCTGCGTGGAAACACGCCCAAAGCGCTCCTGTGGAGACCGTGCTCTGGGATGTTTTCTTCTTGCCTGAACAAATGTCATTCAGAATTAGAGAACTGTTTGGTCTCTGAGTATGGGAAAACAGGACAGACAGAGGTTATTCTGGCTCATCTAGCTCATTTGTGCCTGTGAAATTTAGTCCCTTTAGCAGGTTCTAGTAGTTTAATCTGTTTCTTATCCCACTGGTCTTCCAAATAGAAAAATGCTAACAATATATCTTACTTGAGCCTTTCAAGTGATCCTTGTGAAACACTTTCATTTGCAGTGTAATGAGAACTATCAGGTATTATTGTTAAGGGCTGCTTCAGTCCTAGCTGGATACCAATTCACCTCTCGAGCTTGAAGAATAGCGTATTTCACTCCACATCATTTGTTCATATACGAAGAACAGACTTTGAAATACTCCTTTTTTCATCTCCTTTTTTGTTTAGCTGGAAGGATTGACACTAGAAAAGCTCATTTCATGAAATAAGTAGTTCCTAAAGTGATGGGTGACAAAGGGATATGCTTTAAAGTGAACAGCAACACAATTGTCTAGTTATCCAGCCTGCGATGTTAGGTCTATTCAGGGAGTGCTGGAATGGCTGGAATCAAACTCCCATGCAATCTCTTGCAGGCAGCCTGTGTTCAATCTGGCATCCTTGCCAAATGCATGTTAGGCAATGTGCAAAGAAAATATATATCACTTAAACTCTCTTTCTCAGTTTCTGCCTCCCTAAATCAGGGAAATTATTTTTATCTCATACACTAGTCATAATACATTTATAGCTATATGTAGGGCAACAGCATTACCTTTGTTCTGTACCTTAGGAAACTGTCTCAGAAACCTAGAAAGGTTGTTTCTTCCAAGGTGAGGCTTTCTGTGGTTAGCCAGAATGGTTCGCACGTAGCTGATTTTGGCCCTAACATTAATTATGACACTAAACTGATCAAGTTGACAAGCTCTCCTGACCTCAGTGGCTTCATCTTTTGGTTTTGTTGGGTTGTTTTGGTTTGGTTTTTAGATTAACAATAAATCGCATCTCTTGCATCTTCTATACTTAGTTTCTAGCTTTGCAAGCAAAATGCTGTGCTTATCCAAAGAACAACTGTAGCACCACAAGTCAAAATCACTGCCTCATAATCCTCCTCTAACACTGCCACAAAAAACAAGTGGTGAGAGCCAGGCTGGGGAAGTTGTCATGGTGAAAAGGGGACAAAAATTAAAGCTGCCCTCCCCTGGCAGAATCCCAGCTGGAATGCAGCACTGCAAACACCATCTGCTTTCCCCTGCAAATAAGCCCTTGCAGGGTGCAGTGGGCCTGCCTGGTAGAGGAGGAGGGAAATTCTACCCCTATGGATTTCTGCTCAGCCTTTGCTAGTAAGTGCAAACTGCTATTCATTCTAAGTTATGTAACTGAGTCTAGAACTCGAGCCTAGTTAGCTCCTCTCTCAGTTTGTGACCATCCAACAATATCAACAAATCTTTTTTGCAAGTTTTTAAATTTTATTTTTAAACTATATGTCACTCTTGGATATTTGCTAGGCATTTAAAAAAAAACCAACAACAACAAAAAAACAAACAAAACAAAACAAAAAAAAAAAAAAAATACAAAAAGCCCCAAAACAAAACAGAAACCACCAAAATCAACCAAACACACACCCACACACCCCAATACCTCCATTTTATAAGAAGGGTTTTGGAAAGATCAGAAACTGATGCAGGACTTGTGTTAGTGTGTAACAAAACAGCTTCAGCGTCTCAGTGCCTCAAACCTCTGAGAGAAACTTTCATTACAGAAATATCATCCAGCTCAAGCGACTACTAGTTCCTTAAAGCTTCCTGCATTCAACTCCATGAAGACAAATAAATTCAGCGGTTAAAATAAGTTAGTATGTTTGTTTAGGAAGCACAGCTATGAGTGGCGCACTCAGTGTCTCCACTTCTGTCCAGGAGAGGTGCATAGCTGACTGTAATATGCTTGTTAAAAAGTTGTTAGTGATGAACTGCTTCTTGAAATTCATTTAAGCAGTTGATGAAGCAGATCCTGTGGCATTTCAGTGAAGTATCTGAAACTGGTACCGAGGTAGCTGCTTTGACCTTGCGGCTCACCTTTTAAGGCTTTTCCATACAGGGTCCTCCCATACTCAAGCTCTGACCTGGTGAGACACTAAACGTCCCCCTGTGTTTTACGGCTAGAGACTTTTACATTTCTTATTTGTCCGTCACTGAAATAACTGGGTGTCTTGGTTAACAAATCATACCTTTAGTTTTAATATCCACTCAAGCTCTCTCTCCTGTTTTTTCCAATTATGTATTGAAGAAACATCATCTTCCTAAGTAATTTAGTCAGTGACTAGGGATTCTCAAGCCCTTCTCTGATTTCCAAAAATCATATTAAGTGCTGCCTCTTGTGTAATGAATAAGTACTTATCTCTCCTGCCTCGTATTCTTCCCAACCTGAGAACAGGCTCTGCTCTTTTGTCCCTTCTAATCTCAGGCTATCAGGAAGGCTTCTATTACTTCAAGGCTGATATCACTTGAAGTACCCAGGTTTAATCCCATTTCCCTAAAGATCTGAGGGATTTTTCTTCTTGGATCTGAAAAAATACCATTATTTTTAAAATAATTTGACATTAAAGCCCAGCTAAAAACTCTGCCCTGTTTCTCCTCTTTAAAGCTAATGGATGAGAAAGTCTCATTTGGCAAAAAACTACTAAGACCCAAATTGCCATTTCATTAAGTTCTAATTTCATTATTATGCTTGCTATTAAAATTTGAGGAAGGCCAGAAGATTATCAATAAGTAAAAGAGAATCACTACATCCAGGCTATAACATTTTGGATGATAGAAGCAGAGATAAAGGATAGGTAAGTAAAAAAGCTGTTGGCATCAACGAAACCCCAAAGGTCAGATAGGTCATTAGTAATAGATAATCATAGGCAATTTTTGCTACAGATTAATCATAGATTATTATTATTATCTGTTAGTGTTGAATACTATATAGTATTAGCTAAAAGGTAATTTGCCATCTTCATGGAGGGAATTCACCATACCTCTACATTCATCCTAAGTTATCTATCTCTTGTTCCTTAAATTCAGTCAGTTTTGTAAATTCAGTCTAACCTCTTTTTTAAAGTGCTTTACACCTGGTTTCTGTTATTATTTTCCATGGCACATGGAAATCTGTTAAAAATTTCACGTATGCATTTATATCAGGTTCTATTATTCTTCAGGGTTGTATAACTTAACAAAAATGTTATTTTTTTAATCAGTGTTTTTAAATATATTTTAGCATATTATGAGCTATAATTGCTATAATTGTAATTCTGTATGACAGTTAAAACCACTGCATGCTGCAAACTGTCCCATGAAGGTTCTTTGTGTGTTTTATCTTTCTCTTTATTAGAGTGCATGAGACATAGGTGCATGTAGCTTTTCCGCTCTGAGATTTAACAGGAGCCACAAAATTTACCCACATTGTGCAATACCTTTTTAAAAGAAAAACTAAACAAAGAGCCTGATTCTTCTGAAGTGCGGCTGCGTGCTTCGTAGTCCCAATCAAAGTCAATGACAGCTAAACGAACTCTGCATTCTGATCTGGACCAAAAACTTTGATACTCTGCTAAAAATAAGCGGCACGTGCACAACACTTCCGACCGAGCCAGCAGATACAGTGCCATGTCTCTGAAGAGCTGTACAGTGGCAAATCAGGGTGCAGATGCAGCAGAAGACAGCAAGGTCCCCCATCCTGCGAACGTGGTGGGGGCAATTCCTGAGCTTTACTCACATCAGTGGCTTCATTGATGCTCTCATGAGATTACTCATATATTAAAGTTTAAACATGCATATATTTTAGGAAGTTGACTAACTTGGATTTCAAAATTGCCAAGAGTAATGTATTGGGGGAAAAAAAAAGACGTCATGAAATTGTTGTATTGTATCGAAAGGGGGTTGATGCTGTATTTTCTTGGACTTTGATAGTGGATGTTAGCAGAAAGCACAGAGTAGTTCTTTATAAAACAGAGGGTTGGGGTTTTTTAAAGATATTTTTCTATTTTAAAATTACCAAAAATGAAGAAATAAAGACAAAACTTTTACTAAGAAGGAGGATTTATTTTGGTAAAACTGAAATTTTCAAGGAAGAAGTTTCCTCAGCTTCTGTGATCCACAGAGACTGTAACAACAGGATTTTGATATGGCCTAGGAAAAGTAGAATTATTAATTATGTATCTGGTTTAAACAATTATAATTTTACAGCTTACATCCGAAGGGGTTTTTTTACAGGCCTGATATGTACCAACGTATACGTTTGGTCACATTCTGAAACATTTTTAAAAATCAGAAATAAGATTGCTCGTCACCTGCTACTACCACTTTTTAAATGATTGTTCACAACATATGGTAACTACATTGGTTTTTCATTCTTAAGTCTTTTAGATCTTACATGTTATCATTCTTCTAAGGTTCTGGGTTAATTCCCTTTGATTACTGTATACATCTTGATTATTTTGTGAATGCATTTTGTCTATCAAGCAGGTCCTTACCGCCAGCACAGCCCACACTGTGTAAACTACTCTGTCTAAAAGCAGCCCTCATGAAAGCAGTCTTTACCTTGCTGCATGTCATACCCCTGATATTTAAGTCCTGCCTGGGAATGCTGCTTCCACTTCCCATGGTAGATGGCATCTGTTACAGCTTTTTTTGTAGATCTAAAGGAGAAGAGGAGAGCTACAGCTGGCATTGATAATGTTTAGGGAATTTGGGGTGTTTGGTTTTGGGGGGGGGGGGTTTGTGACAGTGGGTTTTCAGGCAGTGGTTTGAACCAGTTATCTTCTGAAGGAACCTGCTGGTATTTGAGTGTACTGTTCATGAGAATGAAAAAATCTATATTTTCCATACATTTTTTAGATGCATCAAAACGCTGCTAAGAGCACCACCAGCTGGTGCTGGTGGACAAGCACAGGGCACGGCAGTGCAGCACCAGCCACAGATCCACCACGCCTGCTTCTCACCAACTCATGGAGCTCCTGCTGCCACAACATTGCTTTATTCCCTGTATTCAGACATGGAAGCTTCATTTCAGCCTTCTCCCAAAGAGAGAAGGCATACGATATCCTATTTCTACCTAGTTGGATGCAGCTGGTCACTCAGTCCCTGTGGGAATGTTTCTTTCACAAGCTCCATTAGGCTCCTTTCCTTGTCCCCACCAGTCTTTCCAAGTATAAGCTGGCTTCAAACACAGTAAGTGCTTTCCTGTTACATAGACTTCTATCCCCAAAAAGTTCCTGGGTTTCCCAGACACCTGCTGTAATTCAATCTGTCTTGGTAGCAACCAGAAGTGTCCGTGAACAAAATGTTATTTGGCAGGCGAGGACAAACAGGTGTCCTATAGTATGAAGAAGCACATGTTCCTGTCCTCTTGTAGCCCCCTGTGCCTGAATAGATCAGTGCTCCATGAAGCATAAGGCTGAAATCAGAGCCATATTGTGGAACAGTAAGGCATAGGCATTCAGACAGTATTAACAAGGCTAGACAGTAAGCTTGGGAAATAGCAACAAGGAGTAATACTATCTGTTTTGTAGCTCTGGCTGGCAAAGAAGCCTGCATTTCCTCACCTACAGCGATGGAAAAGCCACAGGGAACGTGAACAAACCAACTTTGGTGTATGTGGTAGGGCGACACCGCGTGAGACTTAGAACTGGATCCTCTACTTCATTACAAGGCAATGAACCTCTTTCAGCACTGAGTTCCCACTGAGATTTTGGCTCTAGTTACTGTATTGGCAGCAGAGTTGTGCACAAGCTACAGGCAGCTCCAGGGAAATAGCAGGAAGGCCCCCAAATGTATGAATTGCTGTTATCCAGATGGGGCATAACACAGGCTGTATAAGCATTTGATGATCGAGGCAGGAGATAATGATTCATATCTTGGAGCTATTCCTAGAATTATTGTGGGGAAGCTCAATACTGTGGTCCTGTGACCCTCAAAGCTCTGGAGACGTATTAAAACAAAGATCAGGAAATTTCATGAAAGGGGAAAAAATAAAGTTACTTTTTTAGGAAAGCACCTGTGAAAACAGGCAGGACTTTGAAGGAAGGTTTGTCCCTGTTAATACCCCTACATTGTCAACATCTTAAAAGAGATATTTAGCATCCTGACCTTAAAACATGGCCTGGATTTCAGCAAGAGCTAATTCTGAGATTTTAGGAATACAACTGTCCCTCCCTGTACTATCTTGGAATTCAGGATACTAAGTGATATGAAACATTCCGGTGCTCAGCAGACATATGAATTTACAAAACAAATCACTGTGGGGATGCACAATAAACATAGTTAGAAAAGAAAAGAAAAGAAAAGAAAAGAAAAGAAAAGAAAAGAAAAGAAAAGAAAAGAAAAGAAAAGAAAAGAAAAGAAAAGAAAAGAAAAGAAAAGAAAAGAAAAGAAAAGAAAAGAAAAGAAAAGAAAAGAAAAGAAAAGAAAAGAAAAGAAAAGAAAAGAAAAGAAAAGAAAAGAAAAAAGAAATTTGTAACAGTATGGATTTCCATATTAAAAAATATTGTCATTTCAGTGCTCTAGACTAGACAAAAATTATTCCACTGTAATCTGCCCTACAATTATTAAAATATAGATATTTCTACAGTTAGGAAATAATGATGTGGTTAGTAGTTTCTGACAGGTAAAGAAACTTTAAGGAAAGAAATTAATGACTAGCAAGGTAACATTGCCATAAAATTGGTCCAAATTAGGGTATCTTGAAACCATGGGGAGAAGCAGATTCAAGGAAGTGATACAGTGACGGTGCTACACCAGTGCTTGAAGTCCCCGCAGGCAGCCGGCACACATGTGTCTGTCACACTGGTGCTGCCCACGACCCTGCCCCAGTGCTGGCAGCACAGGCATCCAAGGGCAAACCCAAGGAGTGCCTGCAGCCAGATGTGGTTCTGTCCCTAACCCCTTTCACAAGTTGCTGGTGCGTGTAGTTAAATAAAAGCTGGTGTTTCTTAGCAAAAGCCAGTACTTGCAGTCCTTTTTTAGGTTTAAGAACCACAACCGTTGTCTAACTTTTGCTGAGAATTAGATTCCAAATGAAGAATCTACACCATCTCCTGTCCTATTTACTTTATCTCAGCTTCTCTCTGGCTGGTTTTTCGGCACAACGTGCTCCTGCAGAAGCAGTGTTGCTTGCTGTGTTTTGCAGGCTGGCCCCAAACTCATTACTGCCGGGCACCTGTGTTTCGGGGCATGGGGCCAGCCAACTTGAGAGCAGGCACCGCTCCGTCCTGACAGATGGGGATTAAAGTCCCTGGCCATGTGATCGTACACTCTATACATATCAAGTATTTGGGACAAGATTCCCAGCTGGGACCATCCTAGCTGTAGTCCATACTGAGTTTCTGCTGCTCCCTTTAGGAGACTGTGCCATTCCCTTGCTTACTGGCCCCCTGCTCTGCAGTGGGGAATTAGGAAAAATTCACCCCAGAAAATACCAGGCCAAGTGCCAGGCAGAGCTGCGTGCTCCAGGGAGAGTATGAGCCAGAGGTACAGCTTTTGTAGTGGAGGGATAAACAGTAGAGACAAGTTCATATTTATTTGCTACTTTGATTCAGGCTTCTGTCAGAACAAGATCAGGTACGCTAGGACTCATCCTCAAGACTACAGAAAGGTGTGCAAAGCTTATTAATAGATAAAAAGTGAATACAGTCACAAGTGGGATGAATAGAAACTAGGGTGGATCAAATCACCTGCTTAAAGTGTATTGCAAAGCATAAACGGTAGTGCTAAAATACCAGTGCACATCAGATATGACCTCACTGCATGGCATTTGTTATGATTGTAAAAAATTCTTGATAGATGAACTCAACTTGTTATAAAGAGAGAACTTTTGCTTTTTTGACATAATATTTGCAGTCTTATTTTTATCTTTTGCCATCAAGACTTAAAATATGCATCTTACGGAACCTGGGATTCCTGCTGCTGACCACTGGCAGTAGTAGATCTGGATTTTAGTACTATAAACCTTAGTAATGAACTGGTAACTGCCAGACTTGGCACACAATATTCTCATAACTGGGGTCACAAAGTAGAAGTGAAATTGTTCTGTATTCTTTTAAAGGAACCTGGATATTTTCTCAAGATGTATTTTCTGCCAACAGTTTACAAATGTTTCATGAGAAGTGAGCTATGCAATACACAACACGTCATCTGAGAAAATGCTTACAGGGCTGTTATTGAGTTCCCACATAGAGCATGGGAATCAGAATTTGCTCAATTTTTAGGTAAAGAATAGATGGATAAAGCTGTCCTGGATATACAAAGAAACCTCAGTTTCATGTAAAAGGAACACTGGAATCCAGGCTAGCATTTTCCATTTTGGCTGGCCACAAGGCACAGGCTGCACTGCTCGGTTCTGCTGTGCACCTGCATGCAGTGTTCAGGTATCAACCAGTTCTTGTGGTTTTGTCGTGTTTCTGCTTATTCAACTTACTCTTCAGGGTATCCCTGGCCCAGCAGGAAATAAAGACATCACTTTCTAGTAGTCTGTTCTGGAAGACTTGTAGCCTAGGTTTTCAGTTTAGTATCTCAGCCCTACATAAGCAAAACCTGAAGTTTTTTTCCAATGTTTGTGTCTATCTCTGTGGTGGGTTAAGCATAGTGAACTTCCGAGCCTTCCCAGGTTTGTTATTTGTGATTTGAAAGAGTATCTTGCTTAGTGAGATCCTAGGTCTTATGAGAGAATTACAACTAATGGAAATCTAATGCAGACTTCAATTTATCACTGCCATGTGTACATATTTCTTTTCAGATTTTTCAAAGATTTGAATGGCTGAAGGAATTCAGAGCGATATTAGTTACCACATCTCTTTTCTCTTGAATGTGGAGAAGAGAGACACATTTCTTCTGACCTAATTCCTCAATCAGTTGAACGTCACCACGAAAAGCATAGGCTAGAACTGCCTTCACTGCATACACTTATAGTTTGATAGCATTGCACCCATTCCTTTGCACTCTAAAGACAGAAATAAAATAAATTTATGTCCACCTTTGAAAATATCAAAAGCCAAGTTTTAATTCTGTTAACACATCAAGAATAAAGAAATAAATATTTCTTCAAAAACTCCTCACTTTGAAAATTTGACCCCAACATTGGCACATTTCTCAAGATGAAAACAACACAGAATTTTTTGAAAGAGAAATTTTTATCATCCTTGACTGCAAGTCTGCATTATGATCTTACTTTGACATAAATGGGTATTGTGGGAGTTCTTTTATGAAATAATACAGCATTTCTCTCAAGAAATGAGATGAGAATCTGGGCCAGTCTGTCAAAATAACAGTTATTTGAGTGCACAGTACCTTATAGATACAATTTGATTTCTCAGTCGGAGCTGCAACTACAATTATGTTCTAAGTCCAGGAAAATACTGTTGCATCTCAGATGCTGGCTAAGCACAAATTATTGGTAAATACTTATTCTACCATCCCTTAATCAAAAGAAATGGAAATGGTCTGTGCCCCAGACCAACGCATCTAGACTGCATCCCTGCCTAACCTTGTTAGAGACTTAAATAGTGAACTAGAGATGAAACTTTGGCTTGTTCCAGAGCTGCCTTGCCCTCTGCACTACTGTATCTAGCTGGGTTAACTGCTGTCACCCCCCTGGCTGGTAGCAGCCCCTTCTCTTGGCTTTCCAGTTATGGGGGGGACGGCAGCTGTGTGTTATTTATGGCCTCTGGTACACAGTTCCAGGAGGGAGACCTGGCAGCAAACAGCTGTGCCCTCAACATTTGGAGTTCAGCAGAACTGTGTGGAAATGGAACAACCTTCATCATTTGCTTTTATTAAAGTATTTTCATAGGTCAAATACACGCAGTGGGGTTCCCAGGCTTGAATGCATGTCGGAAGAGAAGTGGGGAAACAAGTTGAGGCTGATCCTTTCTGCAGTCCGCTCTCAGGGGTGCCATGCTGACCAAGAATACAAATGTTGCTATCAGTGCTACATGCTGATATTTTCTGCTGCAGAGGTCACTCCAGAATTACTTCACAATCATGTTCAGAGGTGGTTACCATCTCAGTTCAGTAGGAAATAGTCTAGAGACAGTTCCTCTATCAGCATAAGCAAAAACTCCTACCAACTGCATCTGTTGGACAATACAGAAGTTGACAAGGACCTTCCAGTTTGATGTAGACAAGCTCAGTAGCTGCCACGGGCAGCAGTGGCCAACCTGCAGCTCCTGAACCACTAGCCGGTCATACACCAGCCATGTAGCTCACATGCTCTGACTACATTATGTGACTTATTTGAAAGGCTGTGCTCTCCTAGGAGCAATGCAGTCTGCCATGCGATCCAGAGCACAGGATCCATGGCAGACAGTGACGTTGGAGGGGCCTCTGAAGCCAGTACAGTCAGTTCACCACCGAGTCACCAGCAGGTCCAGGCACCGTCCACCCCTCAGTGGTGTGAGTCGTGCCCAGAAAATCAGTGTTCCAGCTCATCTGCCAGCGGCTCTCACAGCCCCTCCTCTTCCCTTTTCCAACACATACGGCATGTTGTATGGCAAGTTTATAGCTCCCTGCAATGTGATTTTGGAAGATGATTTATGATCAAAAAGTTTCGTCCCTCTTGTATATTGTTTGAGAAATTATAATTTTGTTGTAGGGGGAATTGTTTTGTTTGAAGCTCTGTCAAAGTTTAGGGCTTTGCTGGGTTAGACTTACTCCCTGAGGGGAGTTTTTGTTGCAAGTTAGCTTTATGAAACTAAAAGTATACGTTTTTCACACTACTGTCAAATATCTGAAGCTTCCTTAGCACTAAAGTATGGTTGTTAATAGCACAGTTCAGGATATGATATGAATGTGGCTCTGGGAAAATTTCAAGCTGATGCTTGGAAGCGTTGTTTGAAAACTTTTGATATTATTACAGAACAGTCGTATGAATTTCCAACATCTTTGTGTATTAACCCCATCATCCTGAGCAGCTAATGCAAAATAGTTCCAAATTAAGAAAATTTAGATGCTAACCAATTTCTGAGGGTTTTGTTTTTTCTCTTTCTTTCAAGGAGATGAAATGATATTTAATCTCTTGAAATATTAAAACATTGGTGTTGAAATGAAAAAGTTAAGAAATGCACTCACTGACTTTCCAAAAGACACTTTTTGTTATCCTTTGTGTTTATGGCATGTTTTTATCACAGGCAGATTATTTAGATGGGTATTTTTAAAAGTATAAATATAAAACGCTTCTTTGCATGGAAGTTGAACAAATAACATTACAGGAATCTTAAGTTGCCTTTTTGTGAATTCCTTTTATATTTAGATTTAAATTAATGTTAATTCAAAGTTGTCTTTCATTTCATTAGAAAGGCTGGATTGTGAGGGAGGAAATTCCTGTAGGTATGGGAGTATGTTTGTGTCCTTCAGGGTACCAAGTGTCCTTGAAACATTCCTGAACACATTTTGCTGATCCAGTAAGTTTTGCGCTGTATCTGCCTAATTGGAGTAAGGTCTCATTATCAATACTTTCCACCCAATTACACAGATTCCCACGCTGGACACAGTGTCATGTTGTTCTTGCTAAAAGTACTCACTAATAGGAATGGCCAGTCAGTAAGAGAAATAAAAACTAGTTTGCAAAGTTAGCTAATAGCAGCTTTTAAAAATATATACTTTTGAGACATTGTGGATATTAACTCACAGGGTTTATGCTTCTTTCAATGGTCCCTTAAGAACAGTTTTGTAAATTTAAGAAGTTTATCTCCTGAAACAGTGGATTGCTTCAGTATCTCAGCAGCTCGTACAGAATTTTAACCCTTTTGCCATCTGGCTGCACCTTAAACAAACTACCTCAGAAAACAGCTCTACCTTCGACTATAAGCCTTTTGTGTCAGGACGGTACTCTCTGCATTTGCAAAAGGTGGCAAAAACCCCAAGTGTCAAATTGAAATGAATTTACAGAAATATGTATTTATGAAGTTTGATTCAAAAAGAAAACGTTGGTTCAGACCTGATATGAAATTATCCGGTTTTATAATAATGAGGACTTTTTAATATTACTTAAGTCATATTTTCCTGGGAAACAAATATGTAAATTTTATTTTAAGAATGTTTTAATGCAATCTTAGTGCAAGACATTCTTGAAATATTAAAGATAACTGATATTACTATTACTACCATTAGGATTATTAACATTTTTAAAAATCTAGAGTGTTTGATGGCATTTCAGTCAGTTTTTGGGAGACACTTCATCCAGAATTGATAAGAAGAGATGAGACTATTTTATTTATAGAGAATTTCGGCCCATTTCTCTCAGTGTCAGTACATTCTTTATAATTACATACATTGTAGAAAATGGCTACCTTTGAGAATGACCTGCCTATAGCTGGAGCCTGCATACTTTCTTTTTTTTTTTTTTCTTAATGTTTTTATATTAATGTTTAAAAATATATGCATATATAATTACCATAGAGGGCACATTAATAACTGACAGTGGCTTTCTGAATGAAAAAAAGGTACTTTATTTTAAAAGTCAACATTGCAAATAGACAATACTTATTTCACCAATTTTTTTTTTTCTAGTCCAAATTCCTAGGATGACTGTTAGCAGTCTTGTTACATAATTTGACTATCTCTCAAACTCAAAGATTATTAAGCTAATATATTGTAAGGGTTTCATTAGTGCCATTGCAGTCTGTCAGGTTAGTGCTCCACAGAGCAATAAGAGTACATGTTAAAAATCTGTGGGAAATTTTCCTAAGGGACATAGAATTTTTCTGAGGAAATGTAAAAGTGCATCTGCACACAGGACATATATAGTTAGTAGCGTAATGTCTTATAAAAAGGAACATATTTGCAACTTCCAGAAGCATGATAACAACAAGACTACTTCAATACACTCTCTGTATCGTCACAGTCTAGGCAGAATTGGAGTTTTAAAAAAATTGTCTTTGTTGAGACCATATAAATGGTTTGCAATGCAAGTTTGTGATTCAAAAGATTAGCAGCCAAGTGAGGAAACCTTCAAAGAAATAGGATCAAAACATCTTCTCTGATCATGCTGAATGCTTGAGGTCTTTAGTGGCAAAAGCAACCTGTATAAAAAAAAAAATTGCATATTTAATTTATTTTTCATGGTGGTGGGTTGGGTTTTTTTTAGTTGTTTTTTGGGGTTTGTTTGCATTTGTTTTTTTTTTAAACTGAAGGAAATGTTGGGAAAGGATGTCTTAAAATTTTGTTCATTCCAGATCTGCTAATTAGAATTTACTTCCTTTAAAATATTTTTTCAGATCTTCTTTTGAGCAAAACATACATCATGTTTGCTCTCCTGTGTGATGCTGTTGAGAGGCTGAGTAAGCCAGCATGCTTATATGAAAACTAGGAGAGCTTGTGAGAAGGTCTCCTTTATGTGACAGATGCAGTCAATGAGTTCTGAATTTGTTTTCAAGGATGTTTCTGTTTGGTCCCTGTACGATGTTTTGCCTGAGGTGTTACACCCCACGTCTCAATAAACAACCAATTTCCAAACTATGCCTAGATGGACAAATGCTGAATTATTAAGACTCTTCGGAGGATGGGTGCCGCTATCATATTTCAGGACTAAGGGATGAAAAATAGTCAACTTATTTCTTTTTTAGTCCAGGTTTGAAGATTGAATAGTGATGGCCAACGTGATAATGACATGAAAGCAAAACAAGGACAGGGAGAGATGTCAGTAAGAACAGACCTTTGGTTAGTTGTGGGAGTGGAGTCCTCAGCAGGAAGGCAGAAATGGACCATGGGGCACAGAGAAGTACCTCTCTATTCTCATCTTAACTTTCCAGAGTCAAAAATCTGCATATCTTAAAATCTGCCTCTGACTCATTTTCATGGATTACTGGGGGAGAAAAGATTTTTGAAAGTAACGCTAAAAAAAAGTACCAGTGAAAAAAAACTACCAGAGAAGATGTCATGATCCTTTTCCTTTGCTGTTGAACAGCCTGCTTTTCATGGCAGTCAGGATACAGCAGAGATTCTTTTAGTGACAGATTTGGCTGCCACATGAAGTATGTTACACTTTAATTTGTATACCAGGAGGCCAGCTGAAGTTCCCAGGATCACATTATAAATCTCCAAAATATATTTTCAATTACAAGTTAAGCAAATTAACACAATACTCTTCCATGAATATTTATTGGCTCTCAAGAGACATGGAAGAAAGATATCTATAAACCTGGAGCAATGTATGTTTTTAGTTAAAGAACCAATTCTACTTTTCTTGTGTTTTTCCCACTCAAGAGATCCAGGTCTATTTTCTTATCTGGGAATGAGATGCCTCAAAAGACAAGGTACAGTAGACTCAAGGTGTTAATATTCAGGAATTCGATTTTTATCTTTAAACTCTGTTTTGCACTGTATCTGTTTGGCCAACATATATATATATATATATATATATATATATATAAAAATTAATATAAATAGGACAACAATTGATTTACTAGTTATTTGGTTTCATTTTATTTTGCCCATTTTTTTTATTTCTAAAATACAGCTAATAATAAAAGTAGCATTGCAATCCTTAGCTGATAAACAAGAAGCTGCTGCTAAGTCTGTTGACCTGGCATTGAGAATATTGTATGGCAGCTTCTCTGTATTATTTATTTTCCACTTTCAGGTGCATCTAGTGTGTCTTAAACTGTGTCACTAGGAGTTTTTATAAAGCTGAAGTTAATTAAGAGGCACATACAACTGTGATATTAGATTGAAACCCAGAAAACCTGAAGGAAAGCAACTAGTTCATCAGCTACACTGTAATGAATGACAATTTTCAGAGGACTGTCAATCAATTTAAGGACAGATGGGTGGGATTTTTTTCAAGAAAAAGCAGAATTTAGAAACAAACACACAAACCAACAAAAAACCCTAACCTGAATATAAATGATTTCACTACTGAAAGGGTTACTGCACTTGTCTTTGGTTTGAGCTTTAAACAATCTCCCAGAGTTTTGGAATCCTGGTGGCACTGTGCTAGTGGAAAAGGACACACGCACACCAAAAAAAAAAAAAAAAAAAAGAGAGGAAAAAGCAAAAATGGCTGAAAGCAAGGTTGAAATAGAAAAGTGAATAATCTAGGTTCACTATCCAAACTGAGTGAAATGCAAGGAGGAAATGCTGCAATCACAGGAGAAAAAAAAACCCCTCATGCTGTTTTTACTTGACAATATTCCTTTAATATAAACTAAAACTGTCTCAGTTCCTGACTGAGTAGTTTCTAAAATGCTTTATTCAAGCTATGACAAATTCTAATAAATTCTGATGTAAGCAGATGACTGCAGAGTCCACTGCAGAGAAGTTATGGGTGGTGCATTTTTCTGTTACTTATTCCTTCCTTGGATCATGTTGTTCAAAGACCCCAGGTAGAATGGGACTTTGAGCAACCTGATCTAGTGAAAGATGTCCCTGCATATGGCAAAGGGGTTGGAGGAGATCTTTAAAGGCCCCTTCCAACCCAGACAATTCTGTGATTCTACTCTTAATACTCCCTTACTGATTCTGCTGGAGGTATTTGAATTACTATACTGGTAAAACTTTAAAATCCGGATTTGTAGACAGATGTACAAGATCTCTTTACTACTTTGCCTTGCTCGAGGTCAAATATTTGAACATGCCAGAAGGGAGCCTGTGACAATGCCAAACTTCAGGTATAAGGTTTGCAATGCACTGGGAAATATTTTACTTCAGGCAACCACTAAGCAAAGTATTGAATTGAATAAATCTGTACAATGTGTAGACATAAGGACAAGATAGATTGAAATCAGATTCTTTCACTTTATGGTTTTCCAAGCAGTCTTCTCTTTAGCGGGTGGATAATGGGACTTCGAAAAAGCCCCATATCCTGTGTCCTGAACCACGGCCATCCTCTTGGCCTCTGTTATGTTCTGTGCAAACCTGCTGTCCTCATACAAGAAGAGGAGAAATTATATCAGTCAGTCTTTCCCTAAATGATCTGACTTGTCACAGTGTTAGTGATAGGCTCGGAGACAGTGTGAAGAAGCTAGAATATGCTGTATAGAGAAGCGATAAAGGATGTAAAAGGTCTGCCCTTCCTTTCTTTTTTTTTTTTAGCCTACATTTTCAGATCTCCTAGGTCTGCATCTCAAACAGTTTGTTCCTTGTTTCAGTGGCTCAGGACGAAGCCTTGGGGGCTTGATTTGATGACAGCCTTGTTGAACTATCAAAGCAGTAGCAAGGAGCAGTGGTCACTCCTGTGAGGGGCACATATTTAATTGGCAAAAGAAACCCCTCTGTTGGTTGCATTTTCGGTAGGCAGGGCAAATTTCTGTGTTCCTAGGCATTAAACTTACAAGTGTGTCTGACTGAATGTATAAAAGAGGACATCTGGCAATTTTACTGGTATCATAAACTATGTATAAAACATTGATAGCACTAATTGTTACTTGAGGGATTTATTAGCCAAAGTGGTTACTTTTCTTGAGTATCCTGAATTCAGAACTTACTGACAAATCCTGCTTGCACATAAACCTCAGGGGTTATGAAATCTTATTAATTGGGAGAGTGTAAGACACAGTTAAGCCACGAACATAACGAAGATGTTTCTAGTAAGACACTCCTGGGATACAGATCTGTGCATTTCAACGAGCTGAAAACTTTCCCTAGCAATTCCTGTTCCATGAGCAATTACAATTTAATTCATACCATTGAGCTCCCTCAATCAACAAATACAAGTGTGATGAGATCATAGAACAAATGAGTATATTAAAGATCAAGAGAAGACATATAATTTTTCAAATTGCTCTGAATTCAAGAGAGAGACACGGTGGAAAAGCTATTCCATATGTCAAGACTCAAGACATGCACTATTTTTCCAGAAGCTTAATGATTTAGCTTCATAAGTTTTCAAACATTCAAGTGAACACCTGTCAACATGCAGGTGTGATATTCTGCTATTTTGCAGTATAAACTGTGATTCCCAGGTATAGCAATGCTGGCAGCCCTACCATCATTTAAATGTAATCATGTGCTCTTCTCCGCTTGTGACCAGTGAAGTCTGTGTGGTCACACTGAGACGCTGCATGTCTTGGCAGGTCTGCTGCTGGCTTTTTTCACACTGGGATTATTTTAGATTGGCTGCAATGTATGTGTTATTTTCCATTTGTTAACACATGGGGACTTGTAACTCTGACAACTGAGAAAAATACACTCATTTATATGATGATTACTCTTGTTTTCTCAGATGTAATCTGAAAACACACTCTCTTATCTTTACCTTCTCGCTCTCGCCTGCATGGTCCTAAAATCAGCAACAATCGCAGCACTAATTATATGATGCTTTCTTTGGCAGCAAGGAGAAAAATTCACTAGGATTTTCTATTACAGTAAATTCCAGATGTAGAAATAAAGAAAATCCATATGCTTCTAGTAACACAGGGGAAAAAAAAAAAAAAAAAAAAAAAGCAAAAAAAAAGCAGAATGATAGCAAAATAAGCTTCTTATATTTTTTACTTTGATCAGAAACATCATTATTTTACAGCTGTTTCTGGCTTCAGTAGGTAAGTTAAATTATTACAATTAAAAACTTCTGGGATACTAACAGTGTAATGATACATTGAACCACCCTAGAGAGCTGGTGCAGTGCCAGCTGAAGTACACAAGCAAAAGTGAGTTTTATACATACTTCTTGATGTGTCCCAGTACTACGTCTCATAACAATTAATTGTTGGATCTGGCACAACAGAGAGGATGCAACTGATTCAAGAAATTAAAATTAAATTACAAAAAAATGAACCTACGTGTAATCAATGCTGCCGCTTATGTTTTCACAGGGCAATCATTCTGTTTCATATCCCTAAAGACCACTTCGTAGTGAGGTCTTTAATAAACTTTTTCTAAATAGGTCTTTGAGTCATCCCCTTGGTTTATTTTGTTAGGTGTGGATCTCATGATTAGTATATATACCTTCATCACCCTCAGATTTGGCCAGTATAGGCAGAGATCCAGCCCTGACCCAAACGGGGAGACTGGCCACAGGACAGTATCAGGGATGCGGGAATCCATGTATTGCCCTAGACGAGCATTAATTAGAAAAATGAAGGTTACAGACCTACTAGCCGCACAATAGATTTGTTTCTGGACTTCGCTGAGCTTTTGTAAGCAAACGCTTTCAATCTGAATTTTGTGTTCGTGCAATATGGGCTTGGGTCAATTACAAGGCACATTGCTGTGATGCTATTGAATAGCTGGATGGAGTTGGAAGTGCCATTTTTGAGCTGCTAATCACTAAGTGGCTTCGGCTATGATTTCACTACAAAAGCTTTCCCTTATACAAGGTAGCATAACAATTATGATCACTATAGATATTCGAGGTAGTTCCTCTGATAACAAGAGGGAAAAAAAGGCTTAATGTGAGTCCCATGGTAGAGTTTGCTTTATTTTCCTTTGGTCCATGAGAGCTTTAATTTGCTGACTCTTATCTCATGCTGAAAGATTCCTCTTTTCCATGGGCTCCGGGGGTAGGGGAAGATGACAGTTCTGAGAGAGTCGCCTGCAGGCATCATTTCTCAGAAGTTCCTGTGGTTGCAGTTTTACCTCTTGTTTCAACGCCTAACACCAGGAGTTAAAAGAAACCTATCCCTCTTTGAAGGTGAAAAAAGTCTTGTCTCATGCTTCTTGCAGGTTTTATTTTGCTTCCATCTTCAATGTGCAAAACAGAAGCCTCTGTGCACGCTGGAGTCCCCTAGCACAAGTCCTCGCCTAACAAAGTCTTGCAGGCTTCCTGCTTGATGACTTCCACTGTGAAATCATGAGCCTCTGCAAATTCCAGGATGGCTGTCACGCCAGCAAGATTGTCTTCTGCTATAGTCTCCGTAGGTTTCAGTAGTTCTGCTGCTTTTCAGACACTTTCAAGATTTGCTTGGTGATTTGATGGTGCACCTCAACAGGACTGGCTTGAAGTCACCAAGCCAGAAAGAGAGTGCCAAGCACAACCAATGGAGAACCAATGAAGCCTTCTTGTTTGCCTTGTGAGTTTTCAACTGAATTCCCTGTAAATCACATACTCTTGGTCCTTTCCCAGTAAGCCTGCCATGCAGCAACCCTCCAGCAGCTATCATCTCTCTTTGACTTGTGTTGAACATGAGTTACTTATATTAATGCCTGAGCCCAGATTTGCTAGGTCTGTGAAAAGTTCATTTTACTTGTGAAAGTGGAACACAAATATTGCCTCTTATTGCCCCTTTCTTGCCCACTTGAGTGTTCAGCTCACTGTGTGCAAGACTTCTTGGGGAAAGGACTGCTATGGCTGTTTCTAAAAGGGTTTTAGGGGCCTTTACTGACCAGAGGATGAATAACTTGGAGTTTACCTCCCCCAGCTTGCCATCTCAGGGGAGGGTAAACTAGAATGATCTTAACTCACTCCTGTGCCATCAGTCACATGTCTTCTTTAATAGTATCCGTAGTGCTTCTCTTTTATTGCCGATTGTATTCTTTCCTCCTTGTGGTCCTTTCTCAGGATTTTGACTTACTTATATTCAGTATTTGTACCGCACTTCGCATTTCCAGAGCACCATTAAACTAATGAACTCACCACAAAGACTTTTACTGTCATTTTCATAATTGTTCATGACAGACCTGGGGACGTGGTGCAAGGATTCAGTCTGGTATGTTGATATTGCTCCCTAAGATATGCACGAGCATCATAAACTACCACACTTTGTTTGGAGGCGTTGATGAGAAAATGAAACTTTTACTCAGGTGCTATTAGAAATGTTTCAAAAGCTGTTTGGTGGTGTTGGTCCTCTGTTCTCACAGAGAGTTTTGTGCAGCATGCCATGCTCTTCTTCCTCTGTTTTCTGTTAATCTACTGTCTACTTTTTGGTTTGCCCTGTATGTCTGTACCAAACTGTTGTATCGACCAAGGGTCTCACACTGAACTTCAGTATATTGATTTCAGGAGATTGGCTGGTTCTTTTTCTTGGAATGACTTGGATTTGCTGATGGTTTAAAGCGAAGGTTTTTTTGTTAGTATTCATTTTCCATCATAAGCTAAAGTTACCCATGCAAGCCATCCCTTTGGCCAAAGTATAATCAAGACACTTATACCATATTTAGTATTAATACACCTAGTGTTAGAGATTGCCATCAAACAGCATCCCAGTGCATGACTCCCTTCACTTTGGCAATGGTTTTCCCAAAGGCTAACGTGAATAATTCATGTTTCTGATTACTTCTGAAGGAACCATGAAAAAACTATCAAGACTTAATCGTCTCCTTCTTGTTTGCAACTAGTTCTCGCATGTCTAGTGACTGTCATCACATCCCTCTCCACTCTTCTCTGTAGCCCCAACATCTACATTTGTCCATTGCATTATTTTTCCAGTGTTCATGAAGTTGACTGTGACTGATTTTTCAGCCACTCATTACAGCATTAAAGGCACACCCATTTATTTTCTAAGCAATTTTCTGTGAATATAATATTAGAAAAGGAGAAAGGAGACATTCCGTTCAAAAACACTGTGGAGGGAAAACCACCAATGCACGGAGTAAGAGTAAATTTGAGACAGTGTGCTCTAACACCTGCTTCTTTCCAATGCATGTGGGGTCAGCAGCTTGGGAAACCCTGGCACAGAAAGTTGTTTTTCATACTTTTTTTTGGTCTTCTTTTAGCCAACATAACATCATCTGAGCTAGGCAGAGTCTGAAAGCAGGCACTGAACCCATAAATAGGATCCTTGAACCAGTGTTCAATGGTTGGGTAATTTAAGCAGAAGACAACAAGTGCAGCTGATGGCATTTGGTTGCTTCTTACATTTGCGTTTCTGATTCTGCAAGACTGGAAAGCACAACTGCTCGTGCTTTGTAGCTGCTTGCATGCCCTTACCTTGTCATCTCAATTTGACTTCATGCAAGTTGTTTTCTCTGATAAAAACTCCTGATATTTTTGCATTTTGCTGGTTACAACAGCCACATCTTTGTTTAATTGTGCTTTGCAGCTCTCATAAATAAATTTAGCCATCTGTGATTGTAGACCAAATACATGTCTTTTCTTTGCATGTTATGATCAATATTAATGTGGCTAATCTTTAGCACTGGTTCCTGCATCATTCTAAATAAACAAATAAGACTAATTGTAGCTTGCGGCTATCAAAATCCTTTGGTGGTCTATTTAATAAGAAGTAATATGTTCTTACTGACTTGCAGAGTGGAAAGAGAAGCACTGGAAACCTCCATTACATTAACAGGTTAGACGGATCTCTGTTGTAATCTGCTGCAAAATTAACACAAGCAGTTTGTAATGGCTTTCATTGCCATGGCAGAACAAGAGATACATCTTTAATAAACTGATTGTTAAATGATGTAGTCTAAACCTATGTTTATGTTAATCCATTGTGATCAAGGGAAATCATACTCTTTTGAAAGAATGCATTGGGCCTGGGAAAATGGAACAGATACGGAAACTGTTTGTAGTTAATGATGTGTGTTGATTCAGCTAGGACATTACTACAGGCAAATTCATCCTAATTGGTGCTTAATTAGGCAAGAGCTCTGAAAGTGTTTTAACTTTATGAGAGTACTTTTGGCCTTATTTCTATACTTAAAATCTTTACCTATTTTGGTGGCTAAATTATTTTTTACAGACACAAATATAGGGCAGAATATAATTAATATGTACATCAAGACAAAGATACTGTAATTATGAAGATATACATCTTTAAGTCCTACTCTACTTTAAAACCTCACATGACCAAAGTTTATTTGTTCACAGTGAAATTACTTCAAGTCCAGAAACTAGCAGAATGCCACAAACCAACATTTTTATTGCCCATCTCAGAAAAGATGTATTCATATCTATGAGATCCTTTAAGGAAATGGATTAATATTTAGATAAACATTTTTTTACAAAAAAAAAAAAAAAGTGGGTTTAGAATAATCTTGGTTTTAGAATATGCATTTTGTCATAAATAGTTAAATCAGCCAGAAATTTGCAAGCTTCTTTTTGGCAGGTGCCTTCTTTTTGAGGCCTTATCAGTGATTGAGTTTAACACGTCACATTTTGGTCTACGTCCAGAAACAGGAAGATTTCTGACTTCAACCTGCTTTGAATAGAACTTCTCCCCAAGGAGGTGGAGGCCCCGCTTTGTGCACAGGCAGCCCCAGGAGGCACTGGAATACCAGTAATGGCAGTAATAGCTCAGGACATGAGGGATCATGAGACCTTCATGGGTGAGGATCACTGCTTGGTAGTGTATCTGTGGGATCTCATCCCCCACAGGTTGGTGGAGAAAGGATGGGTTAAGGGAGATGCAGGCCCATGTATCTGACCTCTAAAGCTTCACAGAATTCCTGAAATATGCAGATCCCTCCCAACCAGATCCTCCTCACAACCCTGTTGGCTCTTCCTGACCATGTCATCCACCCAAGCTCCACTCAGTGATTGTTCTTTATAAACACAGATTGATTAAAATATGTTCAGGATACTGTTTTTGCCAGGTGGTTCAGACAACATGATATTCCACTGATTCAGAGAGACCAAACGCTGCCGTAAAGTGAGGATAAGATCAAGGCAGGACAATTGTCTCAGTATGTTTGTATTAAGAAAGAGGAGAGACTGCATTTATACAAAGCCCCTGACTTCTGAGGTCAGCACGACCTAATGCGAACTACCTTTTTTTGCAAAAATTTACATCAGAAGAAAGGAAATCAGTGTGTTAGAGGTGTTTGCTGGGGACATTTCATAGTGCCACCATATGTTACAGTCACAGCACTGTCAGGGAAAGACGGAGAGATGGCTTCAGGCCGTGAGAAAGAGGTATAGTTTTTCTGCCATGCAAAGGATGATGTGAAAAGTAGTAGCATGCCAGGAGGCTGTTCCCTTGTCTCCCTATGAGGTTTTTACATTGATCTACCAAATGGAAAGTCTCTTAAGACAACAGATAACTTAATATTATTAAAAAACAAACAAACAAACAAACAAACCCACCAAAAAACCCCGGATAATTTAATATTATAAAAATTTAAAAAGCAGAAATTAAGTAATAACCATTTCTTAGTATGGAATGTAATTTAAAAAATAACAAAATCAGCTATGTTCCATAAAATATACTGTGGAACTTTTAAAATACAGATTGCATGCTTTTTCAAGGGTGAAGTATGACCTTCAGACTCTGCATGAGAGAGGGAGCAATTTGATTTCCATCAAAGGGAATAGCAGGCATATCTAATGGCTTTAAAAAGTGTTTTGATGCAAGAAGTAATATCTTGGTTGTTTCTGAATTAAGTTTGTGTGTATTGACTGACATTCAGGAATTGATGTCTGACAAGCTGATAGCTCTGGAGCTGCTCTCTGCATGTCAGCTGAAATGGAAGCACTTTCATTCCAATAGCCCATTAAAAGGGGTGCTGAATACTGCTACCTACCGTCAGCACACTGACACCAAGGATAACAGTAAGGGTAGAGCTTTGGGTCAAAGCCCATCATACAGATATTGTATCAGAAGTTATAGCGTCTAGAACGAAATAAACTTCTTGAGAAATTGAGTTAAATGAATTCAGTACTTCTGTAAGTACAAATGAGTTAAGTACTTCTGTAAGTACAAAGAATTAAGCACAAATGAGTTAAGTAATTCTTCCTCTTGCATTGTCATCTGATTTTAAGAATAATCCAGCAGTTGCACCCACCAGCAATAGGAAAGTCTAAAAGCTGCCTCAGTGTTATGACAGCTGTAGGATCTCCAGCATTTGAATGAAACCAGGTCTATAATACACACGGGTATCTTCCCTATACTGAACAATTAGAGAATATTCACTCTACACAAGCTACATTTCAGTTGGTCCAGAAGTGAAGATGACAAAGTCGCTTGTGACGTGGAGTGTGTTGTCACGGCACACTGAACCAGGTGCTTCATTAATTGGTTTGGCCTGTTTTTAAGCCGAGAAATTGCAAAGCCTTGCTTTTACCTTCTGGTGATCTAAATGAATCTGTACCTGAGAGAATTGCTCTCAGTGCGATCCCAGTGGGGTTGTGTCAGAGAAGTGTCAGTGACTTCATCCTCAGATTACAAGATAGAGTTGCAATAATAGGGCATACGCTGAATATTTTTCTTCTAAGGCATTAGCAACTTTGTCAGCACCAACTCTGATAATCTGGTAGTATTCAATGCAGAGTCGTTCTTTTGGACTCTCTTAAGGAATATGAGAGATTTCATTTTTTTCAGAGTTGGACTCTGTGGTGCTGTTTTACTGCCAAAAGCTGAGGGTTGTATTTGCAGTGCATTTGTGAAGGTGCATATACTTTGGAAAAGATTTGGAATTGGAATTTGATGGACTGATCATTGTACTGCGTTTTATCTTTAACATCTGGACTAATACGAAGTTTCCAGTTCAGTTCTAAATATTAAGAGTCTGCTTTAGAGAGCTGCTGAAAGCCTGCAACTCCCACTGTTTTCAGTCTCTTGCATTTACTCAGCTTCCTAAAATTTGACCTCTTTCATTTGGGAGCCTAACACTTGGCTCTCAGCTTTCTGGTGGCAGTCTGCATTTCATTAGCACATCAAAAAAGCTTTTTATCAGTTCTTCCACAGAGATGTAGTACCTTTTTCAAAACTCATAGGCAGATTTTGAACTAATATTTTAAATCTGGATATGCTTACAGCTGCTGTCTACTTTTCATCTGTTTAGAAGCCAATGAAAATCAACATTTCCAAATTTTTGCACATGGTGATACCGGGTTTTCTTATAGTTGTGTGATGGTTGTTGTCAACTATTGAATTTCTCACAATAGAAAAAACAGTATCTTAGCAAGCACCATTCAGCATGAAAAAGTAATGTAACTGGATGTAATTTAATTTTAATGCTTTTCAATCTTTCTTCTTGGCACAAACCAATGCATTTTTCCAGTTTGCAGGGCCTCGGGAACACTCCCTATTACCTGCCACCATTCTTCTGAAAGAGATGTAAATCTACACAGTCTGCAACAATTCTTCTGCTGGGGATAGAGGTTAGACACCATTCTCTGCCTTCTGACAGTAAGAACATGAAGTTCATTTGAAAGTTACTCGAGTATTGCTCTTTCAGCACACCGGACCTCAGTCTCTGACAGGGGTGCTTCACTGCCAGATCATCCTGTAGTGTTCTTACCCAGGTAGCCATAGCCATCAGATAGCAGCACTTGGAAAATTCACCTGCCTCCTTTCCTCGGCTTTATGTTCCCTCAGACAGCCCTAGTGTAGATTTATTATTCATTTCACCATTATGAAAACATTCTGCAAAATGTTCTCTTAATGAGTGAAAAAATATTTATGATCTTCTCTTCATCACGAAATGTATGCACTGCCTTAAATCATACTTCCATAGATCTCTGAATAGCATGAGTAATTAACAGCCTTCATAGATGCTTTGTAATAACCACTAACATCAAAGGGTAGTAATAAACCAGAAAATAAACTAATAATTAAACCAATAAATCTCCTAAACATCAGTGGATTGAAAACTCCTTTGAAAATAAGCATGTGCTCTAGCCAACATCTAAACGATGGACTTTGTCCAAGAAACTCATGCTGAAGATGCAACAAATGTCCATCGCACAAAGGGATTAGTCTTGGTGGTTTATGTGATAAGGAATACATGCTCAGTCATACTCTGCCTGGCAAGCATTCAGGAGTAAAATGCCCGTGTGTTTTGAAGCCATGCAGGTTAGGCTTGTACATCAGTCTGTAGTGCAGATCAGTAAAAGCAGATCTGCAGAGCAAAACAGTTGCTGTTGAAGACCTGATGTCCTGCTCTGTGAATCAAACATGAGGGCATCAGGGAGTATGAGGAAGTTCAATCTGAAGCATCACTCCTCGTCTGAGCTAAAGCACTGCCATAGACATACTCTTCAATACTTTCTGTTCTTGAAATGTCTCATTCTGCATCGCACTTTCTCACTGTGGTGTTATAGCTGTCACCTTGATTACCTGTACTGCTTGGGTCATGTATGGAGGAAATATAAGGGTTTTTTTACTTAGATGCCATCAGGACTGGACTCAAGGATAAATCGTATTCTGCTGTCACATGGCTGAAATACAGGGACCACCTGGTGGGCCACTGTCCGTACGTGGTGAAGGGCAATAGTTCGTGTCGTGCCCCAGGCAGCTGCATGGCCAGTCACTGCCACACCACATGAGCTGGCCGGGACTCACTGCAGACAGTGAATTTACAGCCATTTGCTACGATAGAGCTGAAAGCCCGACAGGAACTATCATACGGTATTCCGTGAAAATCGGAAACAGTGTGGCGGGACTTTTATATACTTACAGTGCAAACTTTATGGTTTTTGAAAAAGGATATTATGGTATTGGTGTTCCACAGTTGACATTGTCTCTGAAGGTAAAACTATGTGTGTTATACAAGACTTAAATAACTGGAGAAATATTGCTGAGTGCTGCTTAGAGAATGAAATGCAGAGCTGCAGTACACCCACACACAAATAAAAATACTATCTGCTGGGAGTTCTTCATTGTGTTTAGCACAGAGCCATAAATGCACATTTAAATAGTGATTTGTATCGCTACTTTATCTTATGTTTAGATCTCTGAATGTACAGAAATGAGGGCCTCACAAGCTCTGTTCAGTCTTGGATACCTGAATATGTTTAGATAATTTTCTTACAGTCTTGTGCAGAGAATTAAATGGAAAATCTACAGGTAACTTTCTCAGGATAACCCACCAGGGTTATGGAGTTTTAGGTCCATGAATGACCACAGCCATGGTTTCAAAATAAAAAAAATAGTTCCAGGTCACTAGGGAATGCCACATATGGAGGATGCCAGAGGTGGTATCTTGGTATATTTTGCTAAAACATATCTAGATAAATTCAGGACAAAATTTTCCCAATAAATGAACTGTTTCGAGATACAGACTTAGCATGTAGCCTAGCCAGCTTATGGTTGTGAGTCACTTATTAGAGATATTCAGAGAGATTCTTTGGTTTCTTTATGAGCCAAATGTGCTTTCCAATCCTTCCTGCAGTAACTCTAGAGCTTGCAGGCTTTGAGAAGTAATTTTAGGATGGTCCCAAGGAGTCAGGATGGAAATAAATCTGTCTGAAAACAATAAGCGGGGCTGTTCAGTTATGTTTTCTACTGTGTTTCTTTTTTGCTCCATCAGTGAAAAACTGCAAACAGTTCCCACAGTGTATTCTCTATGAACCATTTTGCAGTTCGGTGCTTGCTTCTCCCATTTGCTACTTCTCTGTGATATTTCCGCACATTTTGTGAAAGTCCACAGCATTTCAATAGCAAGTACAACAAAGTGAGTATTTAAAGTGTAGATTTTTTTCCCTTACTGTCTTCTCTTAAAATATGGCCAAATATCAAGATGAGTTTGCAGTTTTATTCCTTCAGTGCAAAGCCTAAACTTTTAAAAAATGCACATGTTTACACTGACACTTGTCTTACAAAGTTTGTCTTTGATCAGCCACTGCTAATATACAGAGTATGACACAAGTGACTATAATTTTATTCAGCAACTAGAAATAGCAATTTACGAGAGAAGAGAGGGGTATTTATGCTTTGCAAAAATATACACCCTTATACTGTATTGTGAATTTTACGAGGTTGGAATACCTGGGAGAAAAAGAAGGAACAAAACAGTTCATGATTGCTTGAAAGAATGTAACAAATCAACCTGTATCACCTCTAAAACAAAAATGTCCTAATATAAAACTGTTCCACGGGTCCCTGTGTCTTTCTGGCGGAAGGCTCAATTGTCTAGCCCCATTTTTAGCAATCATGTCCATGTGGGGTCAGTGTAATGAATAATAGAGTTGATGACTAGGGATTTACAGACACACTGAATTATTAGAAAGTAAAGAAACAAGATACTTTAAAAAGTATGAAATAATGTGTGTGTGTCACAGGAATTTATTTGCGTTAAACTAAACCTTTATAAACCGTTCAGAAAGGAACGGGGTAGATTCATTCCAAACCCTTCCTTTGAACATTTAAACTTCTTGAAAACGATAAAATGTATGACACAGCTGATGTTAAAAAAAAAAAAAAAAAAAAAAATTGTTGACGTTCTCAAATAAATGACTGTGAAAATTTGTTAGACTGATTGGAAGCCATGATTGGAAAATAGTTTGGGGGAGAAAATGTCCTTTTGGTCATTGTTCAGAAGCCACAAGATGGATGGTGATTGGCAGCCCAGAAGAGGAGACTCTCTCTGGAAGTGTGGTGATGAGCCAAGGGTGGCTTTGACATGCTAGTGGGTGTAAAGCAGAAACATTTACCAAGTGCTTAGAGAAGGTTTTTGGCAGTTCTGGCAGGTTCTAGAAGACACTGAAGATGACAAGGAGAAAAAATACTCCCTGGAAATTCAGAGGAGGGAGGAGTGTATGGCTGGTGCCTCTGGTAATAAACTGAGGCAGGGTGTGGGCTCTCCCGCATTTCCTATTGACTGCCTGGCAATGTGTCGGTATTGGGAATGACATTTTCTTGTGTGCCTCCAAGGCCAGGAGAGCAAGAGAGGAATGGACAGTTATGTGGGGGATGCAGAACCCATGTGCGTATCTTCCCCAGGGCCTGGCCATGCTCAGGCTCTCCTCACCTCTCCGTGGGCTGCAGCCCAGCTTCCATGCATGTTGCTTCATCCTCCGTTCCCTGGCATCTCAGGGAAATGCAGTTCAGCAACATGACTTGCAGATTTCTTGTTCTGGATTATGCTACAAGTTCTTTCTGTGAATACAGACTCATGCACGTGTGCATGTTCTCCTGCAAACGGAAAAATGACGGCAAGAACTAAACCTTCTTGTACTGATCTGCAGTTTCCATGGTCTGATGGGTGTTGGCAGATACAGTCCCCATCCCCGTCCCTGTGGAGGGCTGGGCAGAAACTTGAGCTGAGCATCAATGGAGCAGTGGGAAGAAGGGAGCCCTCTGAGATGAGCCTGCCGCAGCCCTTGCCGCCAAGCAGATGGCTCTTGTGTTTCATCCCAGCTGGGGGTTTTCCATGCCCATGGCTCCATTCCTAAATGTAAAGAATATTAATAATAAGGCCTTGAGGTTGTAAACGCATAGACCACCATTACACGTAAAAGAGAGGGATTTTTTTTCTGCTGTGGCTCTGAGTGTAGTTTTGCTGCATGGTGATAGTACTGTTCTGCAACGTATCTGATCCGGGGAAGGTGTAGGTTATTTGTATGCTTTGTAGGATATGCAGGCAAACAGATATGCATCAGATATCTTTTCTGTTCCTTCCTAAGGTGGAGGTAGGCCTGTTCCACCAGATACAGAAACAGGGAAACCAAACACAAACCACAAGATCCAAGAGCAAAACTTCCTCTTTCCCCATGTCAGGGAAAGCATCTCCAGGGTATCAGCAGGGTGAAACATGCTCCAAACCCCACTTAATGGTGACATGCACTGAATACACTCAGAAACGCTTAAAATTTTTACGGGTGGCCTTGTCAGCCGAGGCAGCTCCAGGGGCTCCATGGGTTCCCGTGGGTGCCTGGCACCTGTTGAGGACCCACCAAGGGTTACAGCTGCCTGCCATGGGCATACAGTAATAGCAACAACTGAACAGTGTCCATCCCAGTTAGGTTATGTGATGGTTTAGGCCCTGCCGGGACCGGAGACCACGTTGCCGTTGTCCCTCCCCCACCCTCAGCCGGTCAGGCTGGAAGTGAGGCACAAACCCCAGGTTAAAATAAGAAGAAACTTAATACAACAGTGTGATAAACAATCTGAACAACAACAGTAGCAATGATAACATAAACAGCAATAACAGTAAACAAAAGATATACAGAGAAATACCGCAATGGTTACAGACAGCTCGCTCGCGATGCTCCCCGCGGACCAAAGCCACAAAAGAAAAAGTTCCCGCGCTCCCGCGCCTGGACCTGACATCAGCATGGTACAAATAACCCAGCTGGGGATCCCTTCCCCCTCTCTGCTGGGGAAACTTAACCCCATCCTAGCTGAACCAGGACATAATCCACCCTTTTATTCTATACCATCTGCGTCATGTCCAGCTGCCATTTAGCAGTTAATAACAAAATAACAATTTACACAGGCACAGCATAATTCACGGCATGTTCTCACCCAGAATCAAGTCCCCCTGTGGTACACATCGGACCTCTCCATTGTCCTGCATCACCCACCAGGTGCACCCAGGTCCTTGGGCAAAAGCAATCCCGTGGATGGGTTTGCCTTTACCTTTGCCTGGCGCAGGACTAAACCAGACCATTTTTCCCAATATATTCCTCATGCGCACCACAGGGACTTTATCCCCATCCACAGCACGTGGAGGTTTCGACTGAGCCGGGCCAGCTCGACTGGCAGACCCTCTTGTGTTGACTAGCCAGGTGGCCTTTGCTAGATGCATGTCCCAGTCTTTGAAGGTCCCGCCTCCCAGTGCTTTCAATGTGGTTTTTAACAGTCCATTGTAGTGCTCGATCGTCCCAGAGGCTGGTGCGTGGTAGGGGATATGGCAGACACACTCAATGCCATGTTCTTCTGCCCAGGCATTTATGAGGTTGTTTCGGAAGTGGGTCCCGTTGTCTGACTCAATTCTCTCTGGGGTGCCGTGTTGCCACAGGACTTGGGTTTCTTTGGCCAAGGATGCTGGCACCGATAGGGAAATAGGGAAACAGACTCAAATCCCATATACTGGATATAAGGATTAATCCAGCCCCACCACACAAGCAAATGGGCCGGGCCAGCATTGCAAACATTTTCTTATCAAACAAATACAAATACAAACAGAAAAATTACACCTAACAGATTGCTCTAGCACACTCTGGTCAGGGTCTGTCCCTTTTTGATTCTTATTTCAGCCCTCTCGAGCCCCATGTTGGGTGCCAAAAAGTCTGTGGTGGTTTAAGCCCTGCCGGGACCGGAGACCACATTGCCGTTGCCCCTCCCCCACCCTCAGCCGGTCAGGCTGGAAGTGAGGCACAAACCCCAGGTTAAAATAAGAAGAAACTTAATACAACAGTGTAATAAGCAATCTGAACAACAACAGTAGCAATGATAACAACAATAAACTGCAATAACAGTAAACAAGACAAAAGATATACAGTGAAATACCGCAATGGTTACAGACAGCCCCGTGCTCCCCTCAACCAAAGCCACAAAGGAAAAAGTTCCCGTGCTTCTGCACCCAGACCTGACGTCAGCATGGTATGAATAACCCGGCTGGGGATCCCTTCCTCCCTCTCTGCTGGGGAAACTTAACCCCATCCTAGCTGAACCAGGACAGGTTATCTGGCTCTTTCTGTTCCTGGTTGAAGCGTCAAGCTTAGACAGCTTTCTAGAAAGGTGATCAAGCTTGCATGTGAGCAGAGAGTAATGTTCTCTTTCTGACCTTTTCAAGCTCCCAGGAGAATTGAAAAGAAAAGGGATTAAGCAGCTGTCTGCCAATGCTTTTGGTAATTTAAACTGCATCTTCTTCCATTAATTTTCCTGTTCTGGGTCCTTCGGGACTGCTGTTAAGAAGTTTAAATTGGCTTTCTTTTGGTCCTTTATAAAAGCTGCGGTTTCTTTGATGTTTTTGTTCTTCTAAATGGATAAAATCAATCTTGCAGTATGAGTAGGACCATTCCAAAAGAGAGAGAGGGCAAAAAGAGTTGGAGAAACCATTTCTGTGTCTCCTGATGTTCATGGACCCCAACCTCCTTCTCCGAGAGAGGCAGCAAGGAGTTACGGCTCTGCTGGGGAGAGAGATCCCTGCGGAGGGGCTGGGGCAGAGCCAGACACCGGCAAGGGACCCCAGCAGCAGGGGCAGAGCCATGGCTCACGGTCACGTTGTGCCCTGTCCCCCTGGTGAGATCTTGTGTCTAGGGCTGATTTAGCAAGGAAGCGAAGCACCCATGGATGATGAGCAGGTCCTTGCAGGCTTTTGTGTACTTGCACGGAATCAGATCTTTCTCTTCAATGAACTCTGATTTGCATGCCAGATTTCAGGCTCTCTTTCCCTCCTTATTTCAATACTAGAGATGTCATAAAGAAGGTTAGTTTAAAATAAAGTGGTTTGTTCCCTTTCTTTTGCTTAAAATTTGGTAAGAATGTATGATCAAGTATTATTTTAATGCTTTTATTTTTTTACTTATGTGTTAATTATCTTTCAAGTTATGAATATGCAAATGCATCTGATGAAACTCCTCCAAATCACTCTTGCATTTATCATTGACAAACAAACCAAGAAAACCCATAGCACGGCATGGTAGCTTGTGCAGTAACTGTGTACCAGAGCAGAACTATTACCAGCTGCCTTAGTTTCTCCCCCTATTAAATGATACATAACCTTCACTCTTACGAAAGTTTGAAAACTGTAAAGTGGTAGAGTCAACAGCTGTAGCAATAGGAGATTGTATGTGGTTTGTCAACACAAATAACTCCTCACATATTGAAGCCTGTATTGCAAGTGTTGCCTGGGAAACCTATGTACAGCATAATGGGTTTCTAAAACCCACCATACAGACAGAGTATAGTGTTGTACATAAGGAAAAAATGACAGATTTCATACCAGCTCTCAGCTAAGGTAAGGAGAGGGTAACTGGGACACCAGGGCACATCGTGATGACTAGAGTCACAACCACAGTGCAAATTCTGCATATCTGGTGTGCAGCCTGAGCTGTGGACAAACTGTTAAATCTCCTTTATCATAGTCAATCTCTTATGCTGTTTTTTTGGTTTTTTGTTTTTTTTTCTTCTTCATAAATACTTAATGCAACATATAATTAGACATGGCAAGTGAATGCCAGGTCTGGAATTAAGACTTGAGCTCTCCTGGCTTTCATTTGAATGCTCATATTGCCAGACACACTGGGAAGGTTTGCAGGAGCTCTTGGCACAGGCAGCTGAACGCTTCAGCCGGCATGGGAAGCAGCTGCCCCACTGGAAGCCCGTGGGTTAGAGCTGTATAAAGCTAGGAGGCAGGGCTCGGGCAGTCACGGTCAAAAACTGGCCCCTCTCACCTCATTACTAGGCAAAGCAAGGTTTTGATGTTGTACTGTTGAAACTAAAGTTGTCATTTTAATGCTTCCTCCATTTATTTTTTGACTCGGTCTACTGTCACAGTAGGGGAGCTCCAGGGAAACAGAACATCTTGTTCTGCAATGAACTCAAACATGGGCAAGGAACCCCCCTTTCTTGGTTCTTCTCCACTTGAAAGTGGTTTGTTCACTAGACAGTGAAGAGAAGACCCACTGGTGACAAGCTGCCGCACTCATCAGTGAGGGCACAGCTGCACTTTCCAGGTGTCTCACACTTTGTCATATACATAGTTTTGCCTCAGATCCCTCAGAAGAAACAGTGATGAGGAAACATGAGTAAAAGTCTTTGAACAGGGAAGAGTGGAATGGGATTGTCCCCTGTGAGACGATGCTGATACACTTGATTTTCCATTTTTTAAAATCTGTGAATAAGCAAAGATGTCACAAACGTCATTAGAAAAACACAAAAATGTACTCACAATTTTAAAAAAATCTAATTTTCCCAACCAAAATTATGTTAAAACTGACTCAAAATGTTAAGCTCTCTTTTTGTACCTCCATTGCTGTAACCAGTGCTCACATTCATCCCAGTAAAGCAAAAGCCATGGAGAGCTACATTTCTGGTTGTGCAACACAGATTTAGGTTTCCTTCTGTGCAGTTGCTTATCCATATGCAATTGAGTTTAGAATAGGATAAGAAACTGTTTCATTGTATTTAAAAGCACAAAGGCTTTTCTAAAAAACACACAGTTTGAGAGTGACAGATTCGCTTGGTAAACTATGTGAGCGGTTTTGAGTATTGGTCCAGACAAATATTTTTAAAAATCAGATTCTTTTAACATTTTTTTTCACAAATTATTTTATAACAATAGTACTTTTAAATTTTTAATAAATAACAATATTTCTGACAGATTTTGTTTGGCCAATGAGCTGTAATCAGTCATTAACCGTACCTTCAGTGGGATACATATTCTGACAGGGGTCCTTGGCTCATCAGCGCTAACAGAACCAGGGAAAGATGTTCTAACAAACTATAATGCCCTGAAAGTAGTCCTTTACTATGAAAAAACACTCCTTAAATTTAAGCTGACTCAGAGTAGCCTGTTTCAGGTCATGACAATATTTCATCAACATTTCAGGAGTGCTGAAATGTATTATTTAAAAAATGAAAATAATAATGTTACAATGTTTTGGAGAGCTCAAAATGTCCTATTCTTCTTGCGCTTCTGCTTGGAAATACTTTCTGCAAGTGGGACTTGTCACAAAAAGGAAATTCTAGAGCTTGTTTATCTCTAAACTCAAGCCATCCTGCATACACAGAATGACCTGAAAAGTTAATCAGATTTATTAGCTATGCAAAATGCTCTATCTGCAAAGTGGCTCTTCTGCAGTTGCTTCCTCTCTAAAGGAACAGCACATTTTCATGTTGCTTTGTTACTGCGACAGTTTAGTTCTAATTATAACCGATCAGATTCAGATACCTTAATAGCTTTGCAACTCCTAATTTTAATCAGAACTGAGCACACCAAAAGCGTGTCGCAGGCTAGGTAGTCAACCCTGCTTCTACAGGCTGCTGCTCAGAGGAAATAAGGGGTGTTTAAATCAGGGAAATTTCCCAAAGGGTAAATTTGATCCACTGTTTTTACAGACAAAGAGAAAAACAAACTCAAGGGGGCAAATGTAGAGATATGCAGGCTGGTATCTGTCGTAGTTTGGGAGCCACAGCTGTTTAAAATTGTAGGTTTTCAATGGCAAGCCACAGCCATTGCTACAACTATTATTATTTTACCAAGCCTAATCCTAGGGAGCGTTTTAGCCTGACAAAAGCCTTCTAACCCTTTGTTTATTCATTGCACCTGTATAGCACCCTCCACACCTGCTGAGTTAAAGTCCTGACTCCCCCTGCTTTAAAATCTGTTATAGCAGGAAGCGAAGGTCTTTGATAAAGATAAGTGCCTTGGTGAGGGAAGCAGCACATCCTTAGATCTAAATAAAATGAAGTCACCCAGTGAACTCTAAGGACGATGTTAATTAAAAAATAAACAACCAAGCCCAGTATGGCTGAGTCAGCTGTGGAGAAAAGACCTGTGCATCATACTGGTAATTGCAGCCCTGTAACCTCTGGAATGGGTACGGTGCGGATTGCAGCAGGTCAGGTCGCTGCGGGTGGTGAGGGTGCTGGCCCCGTTCCCTGGACCCTGGCGTCATGGGCCCCTCTGCTTCACACCACCGCTGACAGCTCTGCCCTAACCCTGTGCTGCACTGGACTCCTCTCCAGCACTTGTCCCCAGGCACAACGTTTTCATCAGCTGGTCAGTGTCAATCTTGGCAGTATTTAAAACTATGACCTGCAAGTGAATGACATCGTAGCTCATGACCAGAGAGCTCTTGTAAGGTACCCACTGTACATCTTAATTTTAAGGCACTTCAAGTGAAGAGCTTAAAACATGCACATCAATAATGAAGGACTGAAGCCCTAATTTATGTTATTAGGCTGATTTATTTGTCTTCCATCACCACCCATCCCTGCATCTTGGCTGGTCCTTGGAAGGCTTTAATTTCTATTACAGTGCAAATAATAGACCAAAGGACCAGAAATCTTTGTCTAATCAGTTTGCACAATGAGAGATTGTATTTAGTTTTATGGAAATACCAGTTGACACTCTTGGTTTCAAAAGCAGTTACACATAAGTGTGAAAGTTACTCCCTCTTCCATGTTCATTGACATAAGCTCCTTTACAAAAATAGTTACCTTCGAGTAAAGGCTGCTTACAATTTTTAGGGGTTTTCCTCTCTCAAATTATGAAAGAAAATAATTTAGACTGTTTCTTTTTCTCTAGTATTTTACTGTAGTGATGTTTTTATACGCAAAATATTAATATGAAATTGTTACAAAAAAGACTTGAGCTCATACAGTTATTGTTCAGCAGAGATGGTAAGTAAAAACCAAGTAACTGAGTTTAAAGTTTTTATTTTAAAGTTGGAGAAAAAATTATGCTATATACATTTGGCTTGCAGAGGAGCAATTTGATCTGATTACAAAATGGTTGATGTGAAAACAGCCAGTCAGGGAAACAGTCAATATAGTCAATAAGTTATATTGGGATAAATTGTTGATGTGGTGAAATATATAATTAATAGCTACTTATGAGCAAATACAGCTAAGGAGAGAGACTACTGATCCAAAAAATTCTACCATTCCTCAAAGACTCTGCAGGGTGAACAGGATGATGCAGGAGTCTTGTCTCACCCTGCACATCTGGTCTAGTCTGGAGGGATGCAGACCAAACCAAATGTTTTTATCGTATTACTCAGTTACAGCATCTAAAACTAAAAAAGTAAGAAAGTGGTGCTGGATTGTCCTGTCCTTTCTTTTTCTAGTATAAAACAATTTGTCTCTTTTAAGGGGCATTTACTAGCCTCTCACTCTTCCCTTAAGTACACTGTAGTTAAATGGGTTTCTATAAATAATGGAATCACAGGTATTGATTACTTTTAAATTGTAGTAGTGTTGCATAATATGATATCGGCAGCTGTGCTATGATAAAATAGCATGTTATATCCTAGCTGAGTCAATGGATGGAGGCCTGACTCATCCCCAGTGCCAGTGTGACTGGCAGGTACTGCTGCCACCCACAGGGAAACAGCGCTTGGCTCACCAAATGGATCTTCACAGGCAGGGCAGACTTGATAGCACGTAGACCTCCTTATACAACTACCTTAGAAAAGATGGCTCTGAGTCAGATGGAAATCCAGAAGAGCTCTTACGTAGCTAGCTGAAAAGCATAAAGTCAGGGATGACTACATATACATGGAAAAACATGTGGAGGGCTGAAAATGAGGGGCAATGCTTATCCTTTGTTCCTGAAGGACTCTTCTCCCACCAGCTTAACCTTCAGTAATGCTCAAAGTTATTTTTAGGTTACAATTTGTACTTCTGGAGCAGGGCGTCAGACAATTTTCTAAATTTGAGCGATGGTATGACTCACCAGGTATCTTTGAGAGCATTTTTTCCATGTAAATGAAAATATTGCTTCTCCTTCTTTTCCAGAGTTCTAATGGAATTAATCCATGGCTACAGGGATTTATTAGGCTGTTAATTAACTTCTTACAAGTATTGTGGTTCATTTACATTTCTGACTATGACACTTCCTTGTGTGCCTTTTGAACTTTTGTGATTCTGTAATTGCTTGGCTAAATAGTTAGGACTGAGAGCCCCGCCACATGTTCATTATGCATCCAAATTTCTCCTTCTCCTAATTATGAGACATGAGCACATCAATCATACAGGACAAGGAAGGAAGGTCTTCAATATATACAGCCAAGTGTAAATGTTCCAGTAAGGAGAAGAAATGGTCTAGGGTGCTGCAACTCTATACCAAAAAAAAAAAACAAACCACCCAAAACATAGGGAAAACGTGTAAGAGGAAATATGACCCTATGCCAATGCAGGAATTGCTACACAAAGATGTCTGACATCGCAAATCTGAGAACGCAGTCCAGGAAACTTCTCTGCTGATAGTGACAGAAAGCAAGCATTAAAACTGTAAGAAATATGTCAGAGTGATTCAGTGTTTAGTTGTGATTCTTAGCACAGAGTGATTAGCTCTAAACTCTTCCTGCAAACTGTTAAACACTTCCATATTCCCTGTTAGTGAAACTAACTTTTAAGACCAACATGAAAATGGTAGTTACCCTAAACTTTGAACACAGTTCTGCTTTCTTCACAGGCTTCCATCACACCCTTTGCTGCTTTTTTAAAAAGATGCAGAATTGAAAGAACTATTGTCAGCAGAAAACAGAGCAGAACAAAACATGCACTACTTAGAACAGAAACATACAATGCACAAATTCAATACAAGTGCTCCTCTCCATCATATCCGTTTGGATCTCATGGCATATTCTGTCACCACTGGCAATCAGGGTCTTGATTACACCGTTAAAATGTCATCTGTCTTCTCTGTTAGTGAAAAGTGGAGAAAATATTAGCTATTTGTTCCATCAAACTGGACACTCTTTGTATTTTGCACATACTTGCCTTGAATGGATCTTTTAAACAAATGCAGTTGGTGTTCACTTCTGGACTTAGGAACTGTCAACTTGCATTCTTGCAGTTGTTATTTTTATATATCATTTAATCAGATACTGCATCAGGTTTCCTACCATGATTTAAAGCCACTCCTTCTCTGTGTTTCCAAGTACTTAGCATCTTTAGAAAGGCATTCAAACACCTTCTGAAGAAGCTGTGTTTAGTGACAATAACCATTTTAGTCATTATTTGGCTGATGTGGTTAGCAAAATTATTGTCGTAAATAATACCAGTTGTAGCACTGACAGAAATACTCTGAAGTGTTCAATGTTTTTTATGTTCTTGGTGTAATTTAGTGTAAATACAGTACTTCATAATATATTAATGAAAAACTTCCATGATGTCTATTAGGAAAAATAAGACGGCTGAATCTTGGCAAAAAAAGATAGGCTTGTTGTGCAGTGAGGCTCTCTTTTAAGTGCAGCTTACTTAAGATACGAAAACAAGAGCTGAACCGGTTAGGAAAAGATAAGATAAATTACATATAATCCTTTTTTTGTTAAAGATCCATGTGTCTGTTAGCATTTGTGTTGGGTTTGTGTGTGGCAGGGTTCTGGTAGCAGGGGAGGGGCTACAGCTGTGGCCCCCTGTGAGAATCTTCTCAAAGTTCCCCTGGCTCCAAGTTGAACCTCTGCACCAAGGCCGAGGCAATTAGTGATGGTGGTTACACCTCTGATAACATATTTAAGAAGGGGAACTTGGGAGGAGGAGGGGGAGTTGTGAGGGAGATACTTACGCGAACAGCGAGGTCAGTGGAGGAAAGGAGGAGGAGAAGGCAGGAAGGTGCACCAGAGCAGAGGGTCCCCCACAGCCTGTGGCGAGAGGGCAGGCTGTGCCCTGCAGCCCATGGAGGCCAGGGGTGGAGCAGATGCCCACCTGCAGCCCATGGAGGACCCCACGCCAGAGCAGGTGGCTGCACCTGCAGAAGGCCGGGCCTCTGAGGGAAGCCCGCGCTGGGGCAGTCCGTTGCTGGGAGGACCAGGCTGGAGCAGTTCATGAAGAATTGCATCCCATGGGAAGGACTCATGGCGGAGAAGTTCATGGAGGACTGTCTCCCATGGGTGGCACTCCACACTGGAGCAGGGGAAGAAGGTAAGGAGTCCTCCCCCTGAGGAGGAAGGAGTGGCAGAAACATTTGATGAGCTGACCACAACCCCCATGCCTGCCCCCCTGTGCTGCTGGCAGGGAGGAGGTAGAGAAATCAGGAATATAGCTGAGCCCAGGAAGAAGGGAGGGGTAGGGGGAAGGTGTTTTTAAGATGTGGTTGTATTTCTCACTGTCCTGTTTGATTGCTAAATTAAATGGTGGTAGGGTTCAAATGAAATTGATGTCCTTTTTCTTCCCCAAATCAAATATGTCTGTTGTCCATGACCATAATGGGTGATTCATCCTTCCCCGTTCTTGTCTCCATCCCCAAGCCTCTTATTGTATTTTCTCCTCACCATCCCTGAAAGGGGAAAGAGTGAGCAAGCGGCGTGGTGCTCAGTTACCCTCTGGGCTTAAACCACAACAACATTCTTGAGCATGTGAGCACATATGCACAGGAGTAGGTATCACAGAATATAAGCACTTGTGCTGTAAAGCTGTACCAGAGTGATAACCAAATAACTGTACCCATATCAGTGGTTCATGGATTTGATACTAGGACTCGCATGTGTCTGTATGCTGTTAGGGCTGCTCCCAAGCCAATACTGCAATGAAGATGTACACTGAGACTCATGGTGTCATGTCACTTGTAACAAACCTTTCATGTTCATGTTGGGAGGAGGATGTAATACTGTAGTGATTGTTGGTTTAGCATTTAGCAGTGGTAATCGAACAGCTTGTATCTTTATCTTAGGGATATGGATGAGAACATCGATGACATCAGATCAGCTGTTTCCTTTCTAGGTCTATCTATAGTATGTGAGATTAATCCAAAATTTCTTGCTGAGTTCTTAGTAGTGTTCTTCATGTCTTAATTGAGACAGAGGTTGCACCCTTGATATTTGTGCTTCAGTCACAGACATTTATTCTTTGCGAGGTATTATTGACCTGATCTAGGTTAGATTCTGTATTACCTCCAATTATTATTTATGCACTAGCAGTGTCTTATTTTTGTGTCAGTTTTCTGTTTGGTTATTCCTATATATTGGGTTTTGAATTTATTTTTTTTTTTTAAGTAGACTCATATTGAGCTGCCTCCACCAAGCTTCCACTATCAAATCTGTTTTTAATATGAAACGCCTATATATTGAACTTCTCGTTTGATGCTGCTGGTAGTGGTGGTGGCTTTTAGGTCTTTCAAAGAAGATTGGTAACCATCCTTGTGTTCTGTTAAGCGCCTTAAAGGTTTGATTAAATGGGTGCTGATAACCAGATCAAGACAAGCACAGCATAGTCTGCCAGTAATTTAACAAGACTATTAGGTTCTTTGAAGAAATCAATATCTCAATTTGTATGACTGAAGGTGTTCAGAAAAAGGCTAGGTGTTACTGAGTACCTGCAAAACTGAATAGCAATAAAATACAAAAATAAAATCAAAACACAGGTTTACCAAGTAAACCAGCTATACTCAGAAATGTTAATACCATGTCTGACTATTACAACTTAATCTGTTGACACTGGCTTTATGGATCTATTTAGTATTACAGTGCTTATATGATAGAACCTTGTGTGTCAGCATGGGATATACTTGTACTGTTACCTATAACTAGAGTAATTTACAGTCCTTCTTTAGAAGATGGGTAGGTAGAGATCAAATTTTTTTCTGAGATTTCCAAGAAAATATCCTGAATTCAGAATCAGCACTGAAACAGGTTGCCCAGAGAAGTTGTGGATACCCCCTCCCCATAAGTGTGGGGGGTTGGAACTAGATGATCTTTAAGGTCCCTTCAAACCCAAACCATTCTATGATCCTACGATAATACCAGCCCTCACCTCACAGCTTTGCCACTCTGCCACAAGCATAACACTAAAAGGCCATAATTTGCAGACCAGCTGCAACTCTTGCTGAAGTCAAGGAAGGCTTCAGTGTTTTGGCACCGCTCAGGTTTGTAGTCATTCACAGCATCAAGAAAATAATGATCAGTGGAGAAACTGTAAATCAGAAAAATCTCCAGATTGTTGCTATTAATGAAGTTAATGATCCCTCAGACTAAATACAGTACAGTATATACAGAATTGCTCTGCAACTGAGATAAGAGATGAGGATTAAAATAATGTTACTGTGGCCAAGGGACTGAATTCAATGCAACTGATATCCAGTGATTTGTTAAATATAGATTCAAATGCATTCCTTCTATGTAAAATGCTTTCAACAGCCTTCAAAATACAGTTCTTAAGCTTCCTCTAGGAAAATCAATTCGGAGGTCGTGCAGTTCACATTTACATTAACAAAAAAAGGGCCAACTTGGGCTGTCATATGTAGGTTCAAATCTATTTGATCCAATTCTGTTCACTCTGAGTGGATATAAATGACAAACAAAGTCACAGCAATTGCATCATGTACAACATCTTAATCATGGCTATGGCTTATTTACTTCACAGCTGCAGCTGGTATTCTGTACCCACTTATACCAGTTAAAACCTACAAGTAAATTTTCCAATTCCTGTTGAAATAAATGGAACTGGTCTGAAAAATGCCACTGTATTTATCGGTCTTCAACTTAGGCTGTTAATGAAAGACAACTTTGTTTCTTTTTAAAATACAGAAATTAAGCTGCCTTTCATCAAACAAACTGAAAGGCAAGCTTTTTCTCCCCTTTCGGAGAAGGGCAGTGTTAACCCTCAGACTGGCATTTAAGATGTGAAATGATTTCTGCATCACATTTTGCTCATTGTTCTGTTTTTCTCATGGTAATTCCTAATGCATCCAGCTGAGGTCTCAGGCTGCGCCGTGCTCATCCCTGCACAAACCTACACACCAGAGCTGGGTGCTGGGACAGGCGCCAGCTCGCTCCACCAGCAGATCCGAAACCCAGACCCCAGGGTCACAGTCCTGAGCCTCTGCTGGATGGGACGGCATGTGCACTTGGCCTCTGAAGGATGGCAATATGGGCAAGCAGAACGTGGTCTGCTTGTCATTTGGAGCAATCACATATATGCCCTGGATATGACATTTAAATATATATTCAAGAATTCCTGCCCTAAAGAGCTCTGAGGTCCAAATTAGTTCTTAAGGACCTTATTATTTCAGATCTTTTACTGGGAAAAAAATGAAGAGAAGAACTGGATTTCTTTAACTGAACAAATAGTGCTGAAAATAAGAAAGGCGTTTATAAATCTAATTATGAATTTTATTACCATCTTTTTATTTCCATGTGTTGTTAAACAGCTGTCATGTTTCCCAACTCTGTGTTTTGCTGCACAGTGGATAGAGTCTTGCTTTTCCCAGATGTGCTGTTCACAGAGGTATGTTGTTACCAAGTTAGAACTGAAACTCTGCTACTGACATGAGCTTCAGTATGTATTTATTATTAATACAGAGCATCCAATAACGTTGTGAGCTTGCTGAATTAAAGGTGAAATCAAAGACATTTTACCTGTCAAGACCTTAGTTCAGAGTTCTCAGTTTATCTTGCACTGGATGACAATGTGTCATTGATTTCTGAAACGGAGCAGGCAGCTACCTTCATTATACTGAACCAGCCTGGCAACTTTAAATCTGCACTCGGTGGCGAATCTACCACTTGTTCAAACTCTGTATGGAACTTCCCATGATAGACAATTCATTTTACACTGCTATAGCATTAAATATATCGAGTGTGCATTTACTACGTGCATCTGTCCATGATGAAGACACCTACTGGTAAGGGGCTGATGAATAAAAAAATTGGTGCCCCAACAAAATGCAAAGTTCAATACTAGGAGCTGTACTGGCAAGATGTGCGTTACAGAGCTGGGCCTTAAACATCTGCTGCATGGACTGCCAGCATGCTCTCTGCTTCATCTATTTTTAGGTAGACTCCAGCCATCAACAGGCTACAGAAAGTTGCTGTTATTTTAAAAGCACACACTGTTCTGTGCAAAAACTAGAAGTGACCAGTCCTTAATGGACTCCTTACTGAAAGCAGCATAAGCTTCTCCATAGTTCTGCAGGAAAATGTATTTGTCTTTTCAACCACCTCTGCTCCAAGTGCCCATAATACATCACAGGAGGTATCCTGCGACGGGTGGAGGAAGCAAGCAGCCGATTCAATGTGAATGATAGAGCAAGCTTCAACTTTATTGAAAGAAATCACACCTTGTATAAGCACTCTACAATAATCATGCATACTACTCACAAATCTATTGGACACATGTAAAAGGCTACATTATAATATCCCAGCCCCTTGTGGCATTTCAGATATGTCACAACATCTTCCCTCTTCTGGCCTGCCTTTTTTTCTCAAGGTTGTTTTTACCATCAAGGCCATTGTGTACCTCAGTTCCTCTCTTTGTTAACATAACAGTCCTTTGTTAGCATAACTGTACCCTGGGTTTTTTCCTCTGTTTACCTCAGATGGCTGCAATCAGCTCCTGCAGAGACCCATGGCCTTGCTCTCTGCAAGCCGTTCTCCAACAGTATCCTCTGCCTCAAAGGCCAAGAAATGGGAGTTTCTGGGACACTGAAGAGGTGAGACAATCCCAGAGCTGTTGGGAACACATAGCAGAGTGTATCAGCAAAAGGGCCCATGCCAAGCTGGCACATCTATGGTGCACAAAGGCAGCTCGGTACCTCAGTTGGACACTGTCTTGGCCATGTGCTTTAGCTCCTGCCCTTCATCTCTTCATTCCCTTGTCCTGAACCACAGCAAGCTAATCTATGTCTAATGGCAAAGCATTCTGAAGATACCAAACATGGTGTTCAGATGACCCGTGTCCATCCTTTATCCTCATGTCAAAGAGTTTTCTGTCAGCTGACTTGAGGCTTCAGAAACACCTGCCTGACAGGAAGCACTGGAGAAAGGGATGGTTTGGGTTGAACATGCTGAACCTGGTGCTGAGGGACTGGTTGGATGATTATAGCCGGTACATATCCTGTGCCAGACCTGAGTATGAATCCAGCCCCATACATGACTTCAAAAGTGCAGTTGTTTTCTCCCCAGTTCCCATAATTATCTTTCATTTTATTTTCCTAGCTTCAGTCAGGACTTGGAAAAAAGCTTTTCAGGGAAGGCTTCCAACTCTGCATGCATAATCTTCTGCGTTTATGTTCATCTGAGCTATGCTTATAACATATATCATCACAGAAGGGCGGGCAATTAAAAATGCAATTAATTTCTTGCTAATTGAATATTTTCTGAGTAATTCACAAACCTGGATGATTACCAACAGCAGGCAAATATTTAGAACTGTTAGCCAGCATCTAAATGCATCAGAAATAATCATCTGGATTTGCACAACTTCTGGTCCATCTGCATAACACAACATATGCCCCTGTCTTCAATCAGAGGGGGTGTGAAGATCTGCTCCTTAGGAGGGAGACTGTTGTGTATTTAGGAGATGCTGTCTGGGCTTTCCTCTGATTACTTCTGTTGTGGAGTGGAATTCTGCTCTATATCTGCCTTTGAGGAGCTGCATGTGATGCTCAGCAGAGGCCCTCCCTCCACCATTGCCAGTGGAAGGCAAAGGAGGGAGTGTAATAACACCTCAGTCTTCCTGCTGGGAGGGCATCCGAGGGGCTGGGAAAAAATGAAGCAAGGTGTGGATGCTCACCATCTGGAGATCAGACTCCAGGCTTGAAGAAGGGCGTGGATTCCTCCGCTTTTTTGCATGGTTCAGCAGACTTGAATCAAAAGGAGAGATGTCAGGAGCGTGCGGAATTTAGAAATGAGTGGCTGAGTCCAGAAGAAGCTAGCCAAGAGCTGTCACAAAGTAGGGAAAGCCTGCCTGGACTGCCTCCAAAGGGACTTGCGACTAAGGGGAGCAAATTCTTCTCAGTACATCGTTGGAATGAACTTGCAGCATGGCAGTATGCCCGGGTTAGGGATGGCATCAGGACTGTTATGATCCATCTGCAATGAATTGAACGTTCACTCCAATGCAAGAGCATGATGTGTCCTTCTCCAGAAGGGATCATTGTCCTTCAGCCAGAGGTCTGCAATGCACAGTGGATACTGTCAAAAGCCTGCGGTGTGCCCAAGCAGGGGTTTCCCATGTAGCACTCCAGGCAAATGACATAAGCCCAGCTGCAAGAGAGACATTGCTAGGTGATACCAGGTGGTTTTACTTGTCCTATGTCCTGGGAGACCAAGAGAAACATTGTGTCTTGGTGATTTTTTTTTTTTTTACATTTTCTGTTACCTCTACATCCCATTTAGTCCAGAAGAACAAGGTTTGGTTTTGTCCTTTGCCAAGAGCAAGAAAGGAAAAAATACTTCTGTGCCTCTTTAGACTTTCTTTCATCTTGAGCACTCAAGCCCTTGTCATCTTAACAGACAACTGTTGCCTGCTCTAGTACCAATATCAGCTCACAAGCTGTAGAGTGATAACTTAGCCCCCTGGGGAAGCCGTCAAGTGAAGTTTTGGCCATTGATTAAATAGAAAATCATTCACCTATGCCCCTGTGTTGGACCTTGCCAGGGTAAAGTCGAGGAAGAAGCAGTTTATTTTCAAATCCTATTTCATTTTACATATGGTAAACATTTGAACCATCCAAAGAGAATGTGATATTAGGAAATGATCCTCTGCTGCATGCCAGCTTCAAACAAGTCTCAAACAACACTGATAAAATCAGGAAACCTTTTTTACTTATGCTGTTTCAAAGCAAGTTACTGAATATTACTTTATCCTCTAGGTAATATGAAATTTCAATCATGCTACAACACTTGGAATCTAATATTTGACTCTTTCACATCATTCATTATTCCACTGAGCCCCATATACCAGTTTTTTAAAAGGTTTGCTTTTAAACCTTCCAAGGACAAAAATGTCTTCAGTAACATTCAATGACTCAAAATATCCCAGAGAGAAAACACTTGCTTTGCTGCTGGCTCTAGTAAGTGCATTCCTTCCTATGGGAGATTGAAAACCTGCCCCTGACAGTGGGTATGATGGGACAAGCTTTCAGAAACTCTCCTTACCGTAGCTATGACTTGCTCTGTCTCTTCTCTTTTGTTTTTGTTCCTTGAGTGGTTGCAGCCTTTGTTACCCGAGTATTGTGCAGGGATTTGGGGTTATTTTGAGACTTGGCCAGGAGGTCTGAGTAGGTAATTAGCCTGAGGGACAAATGCTAATTGCCTAACCTCACTGGGAATCCCAGAGGGAGGGAGGTAGAGCCAGTGGCCTGGCAGAGGAGTATTTAAGGACAGCTCTCAAAAGCTTGGGAAGGAGAGAGCCCGGTGGGAGGAGGAGCAGACAGAAGCCTGTGTTGGCTGCAGACAGTGTTACAATGCCTGTGTGCTCTCCTGCCTTACAGGTGAGTCACCTGCCAAGGCTGTGTGTTCTTTAAAGACAAGTAATGGGGGTATGATGACCTATATATCATGTAACTTGGGAAAGTGGGTGGGGGCTGAATGAAGAGGAATAGCTACTTGGGGACAGGAACATCTGCTCTCTGCTCCCCATCCAGAGAGGTGTGATTCTCCCAGACTCCAGTTTTCACAAAGCAGGACCAGACCAGGGGATGCAAACCCCTGGTACTGACACATCTAATTATTCTTTCCTGCCCATCCTTCCTTGCCTAAATTCTAAGCCCCTCCTTCCCATTTCAATCTTCTCTTTTCCCTAATCTCTATTCCCATGAGGATATTTCACATATAATTTTTTTCATTGCTTGTACTTATATCAAACTACTGGGAATTTTGGGGTTATGTTTGTCTAAGGAATAAAAATAAAATTATGAGTGTACATAGCACAGAAGATGTTGAATATGCACAGTATTTCTGATGGCACAAGGACCCCAGCTCCTGGTGGGGTTGGAGCTGTTACAGGTGTGTCTCATCTGCAGGTCGATACTGCTCAGGCCCAAATTGATCCATGCATGCATAGATGAGCAACTTCCTCCCATTAAAATGTCAGTAGTGTTGCAAATAATCCCTGACAACAAAACTGGTCAGCCCAGATGTAAACCAGGCTATTTAGAAATCTAGATGAGTCTTTTTTTTCTTTTGCTAAGACTAGGGTTTGATCTGGCAATATCTATATCTGATTCAAGTTCAATAACTGAGTTACAGTCAGATGGGCTATCTAGAAACTCTTTAATTAGTCTTTCTTTACAGCAGTGTATGTCCAGACATATCTTCATTCTTATTTATCCTGCTTACACGTTGTCAATTTCCCAGATGATCTAAGTCAATATTTAAATGTAAAAATGCTTAGAAGTTTCATAGTGAGGGTTGGAGGGGGTGGTTAATTTTTCTTTCAACTTCTTTAACTTCAATCCTAGGCAAAGAACAGCACACCAAATTTTTTTTTTTTTTTTTTTTTCTGTATTGATCAAAATATTTTTCAGATGTAGGAAAAAATTGTTTGCCTTTCTTCAGAGAGCGATCCACAGGCAGAGTCAGCTGAAAACACAGGGGTTAGCTAAAATGACTCAGTAAGAGGCAAAATGTAACACAGAACATAGATCAGTAAGATCTCTGAAATAGTTAGCGGCGAAAGAGCAAACGACATTCAAATAGCTTGTTCAAAAGCATTCAGTTTAAATTTAACCTTCTAAAAGGTATATTCAAATCACCAGATTGGAATTTGACTCACCTAATTTTGCATTCTGAAATGCTTGTCCTGAACCCAGTGTTGGGAATAGCTTTGCTACCGAGACCATTGCTGCCTCTTCTCCATCCACTTTTATTGGCTGGTGTTCAAATTTTATTTCTTCAGTTAAATTTTCTGGTTAAACATTATGTATGGGCACACCTCATTTGATCAGTTATAGCCATAGAGTTTAGCCAATTTATGGCTAAATAGCCCACTCCTGTCAAGGAAGGGATGGAATTTGCTGAATTAATATAAATTCCTTGAGGCAGTAGCTGCATCTGAGCAGCACTAAGGGGAACCAATCCTGTTATATTATGATAGTTCAGAGACCTGCAAGTGTTGCCCTTTTCAGCATGGTAGAATCCACATATGATGCATTTTAAGGTAAATGGAATCTCTTTTTTTGATGGATAGATGATGGGAATTATTGATGTGTCTGTCTAATGTGCTGTTCTCCTGGCAAACAGCCTAGTCTCCGGAAGATAACTGAGAGCTCTCGTATGCTGTTAGTGTTTTTTGCAAGTGTTCTCAAATCGCATACAAACAGACTAACTCTTGCTCTGCAAAATGCATGTAACGGTATTGATTTCAGTGGGTGATGCTCACATCCAGCCTGGAGAGAACTGGGCCTGAATTCTTTAAACCTACTGCATGGTGAAGTAAGATTCAGTCCCAAGAGGCGTATTTCACTGGCAAAAGCTGCCTGTGGTCTTCCAGAACTGGCTGCTCCAGAATGCACATTTTACTCTCAGTATGCTATATAGGGTTTTGTGCCTATTCCTTAAATACAAAATCAGCATTCTTATGTCCATGTCAAATGATGAATCTCCACTACTAAAGTTGCATCCATGTGAGACATGTGCAGCCACTGTACTTCCAAAGCAGGTAGTACCATTGATCAGTGCTCTCCAGTCAAGCAAGTGCTTTATACTCCTCTCCTTGCCCTGTCTCCTTTTTTTGACAGGTTTTACGAGGATACATAATGTATCAGTGGTGTGCCCACAGCTAGCAAGTATTTTATGTAGATGTAGCCATTGAATACACTCAGGATGAGCAAGACTATTCCAAAATAAACCTTTAAAGATCAAAAACTACACGTAAAAATAAGGAACAAACTTCGAGACGTCTTTACCAGCACACAGAGCATCAAAGGATATTCTCACTGCCCATGTGCCAAATGTATGGGCAGCGTGAACTGACAGCACTTGTTCTGCTGCACGACTTCCCTTCTTCAGATCTGCGTCTAACTAGGCCTAAAATGAAACACCATTAAATTTAGCTGAACTTGAACAAACATAATAACTGACTGAACCAGACGTGCTACTTCAAACACAAGTTTACCATAGCCCAATGAGAACTGGATGGAGCCTGCAACTTTTCCCGATGTGCTTTTTTGTAGGTAAGCGTGCAAGGCATTGAGAGTGAGGCTGTTCAGTCTCAGTCAATAATGTGATGAGTTTGCAAGTTATCTTTTCTGTGTGTGCATTTGTGTTCTGGGATATTTTGGGAGGATGCCTGTGTTTTTCATGTTACTTTTGCCTTCATATGTGACCAGAGAATGTAGAAGATGGTTACTGAGTCTTTACTGCTTCATCTCCTGTAGTCACATTTTCACTATATCCACAAACTGTATTTGGGATTGTTTTAATTTGCAGTATTAGGGCTGTTTCTTCTTCCACAGTCTCTTGCTCCTTATCTGTCTCCCTAACCATCCTCTCTCCTATTGTAGCTGTCAGCTGACTGGGGGCTTGCTGTGCCCATGGCAGTTGCTGCATGGTGCAGCAATTGTATGGATCTTCTGTGGAAACGTGGTTTGTGTCCTTCCATTTTAACATAACTTCTTTCCTATATACTGTCTGTTTATTCATTTAACTCACCAACTAGAAGAGAGCTGGCTAGAGGTCTCGGAATGAAAGAGATTAATGCAAGCATGCTGCAGGAATTTGCTCTTCCTGAGCTGGTGCTCATCACTCATTTCCATGGCACAGCCGTAGGCACTAGCCCTACTGGAGGACACAGTTCACTGTAAAGTCACACGCTCACAATTTCCTCAACCAAAAGCTGTCCATTTTCACTCCGACCAATGTCACTTGTGACTAGTTGTGATGGTATGATTGGTGCTTTTCTCTGGGAATCCTTACATTTCTGACAAATTTCCTACTTCAGTATCCATGTATTCTATGTCATTAATCATACCGCTCTTCTATTTAATTTGATCAGCCCACAATGCATTTGGGAATCCCTGCCAATACTTTCTTTCTCCTCATATTGAGAAGCATGATTTGTGTAACCTTGAAGAGTATTCCTGACATTACTGAACATTCCATTTCATAGTTGGAACTTACGGATGGGGATGTGTTGGTGTTTTCTTTTTCCTGTTACTAATGGTTGCTGTTGCTGTGTGTGCCAATATTCCTCTTGCACTCCAGATTTTTCCCATGGGTGTAGATAATGACATGAAGGTCCATTATCACACATGCAGGTTTACTGCTTGTCCATACCAGACTGTGTGATGGAGGTAAAGCACATGGTCTGGTATTACTGGTATTGAGTAGGGCCAGGTCTGCTACATAGGAATCATTTCATGTTTCTGCATTGTTTTCCTGATGCTCCTTTTCCAAGTATTTTCTGTGGGGTTTTTTTTGCTCTTAAGCTACACCTATATAGGGTCATAAAATACTGGCTGTTAATATACCAAACCTAATGCATCTCTTTCAACTTTAGCAGACACACTTTTTTTTTTTTTTTTTCCTAGCTACAGTAGTCCTTGACTGAGTCACTGCTTGCTGATGTTGAAACTAACAAAACTGAAGTGGCCAGTGAGTCCTTCCTACAAGGACTGGATTTCATTAAACACTTCAGTCTGCTCACTGAAAAGCTAAAGCTTCTAAAACCTGATAACGTTTGTTACCTTTTTTCAAGCAGTCGGTGTTTCTAGAAACCAGCACAGTCATCTCCAAACTGTATTTTCTCCCTACTTATGCAGCCTGCGTAGGCTACTGTCTATGCTTTTACAACATTTTAACTTGGAAACCACATAGAAAAAAATGAAATGCTGAAGCAGTGCATACTAGATTTAGATGAGTTCAAGTAAGCACTTAAAAATAATTCTTGGATCCTGCACTTCATCCCACTGTCACTGCTTCTGTACTAGAAGTACTCGAGTGGTGCACAGATTTCATTTGAAGGCAAAATGCAGATAAGAGAATAAGCCAGGCAAGGGCTGTGGCAGGTTTTCTGGTTTGCTTTTGTTTCTCCCTGATATAAAACAATGACCCTTGGACAGATTTTTGCCTTTCAATGCTATCCTCTTCCTGTTGCATCTCGTCCCTAGCCACTTTTGTACTTGTGGCGGCTTACTGAGGCTTTGATTCAGCTCACACTGATGAGAGCAGGTGTTGAGAGCATGGCCCTAGGTGCTGCCTTCTTCAGTGCTAAGATTTTTGTAGTTAGTCCTTCACTGTGTCTGGTAGAAAAGTGCCAAAACCTTCCACAGAGGGCAAAGCAGTTAAGTTAGTGCCACAAGCAGCTATATGAAGGTGAAACTTCGGAGGGCTTTAACCTTAAACTTAGTAACTTAGTTCAGTAATGTTCCAGGGAAGTGGTGCATTTTTGGGTGCTCTGAGTCATTTCGGGGTTCGTCATCAACTGAAAAGCTGTAATGGAAACTGTCTCAGTCAAATTACAGCACATTTTACTGCTTGGAAGCTTGTATTGGTGTAATACTTTCATATATTACTTACGTTGTTGTCTCTTTTTTCCTGCTCATTCCATTACAGTCAAAAACCTTTAGCTTTTGTGAAGCTTTTCTACTGGCCTGTCAATATTCTTGCTTCTGTTCTACTTGGCCCTTCTCCTTCACAATGAATCCTCCACCTCAATTTCTGATTAACTAGTTCATTATCTAGGTGTAATATGTTGTTGGTTCAGACTGTATCCTATCAGCTTTCATTGCAACTAATCTCAATTCAGAGGTTCAACCTCAGGTGTGGGTTTAATGTTTTGAGAAGTTTTTTTAAAGTTGTTTGGGGAATGTGGTGCATCATTTTCTCTACAGCCCCCAGTACCATTTCTGAGCTCAGTAAGGCTACATTGGCATGAACAGCAGCACCTCATTTTCTTTTTTTTTTTTTTTTTTGGGGGGGGGGGGGGAAGCAGAACTCAGAAACTCCTTATTCTGCAAATTATAGTTAATGTTCTGGTGTAAAAATTAAGGAAGACCATAGTTAATAAGAATATCTCATGTACACATTAAATTTTAAGGGGTATATTCTCCATTGATTTCATGTGTGAATACTTCTCTTTGACATTAATTGGAATTCTGTGTAAAGGCTGAAGAGAGACCGTCAGTGGTAATGTAAATTGAAACAAATCTCTCATATAATACAGCTTTTAAAGAAAGAGTCATTCAAGCAACACTGCTGCAGTATCCAAATATTCTGTGTCATTGACGACTAAAGGATCCTCTGGACTGTTAATAATGATGTAGTAGAATGGTATAATCTACTGTTGCTACATGAAGGCATTAAATAAATATTATCAGCTAATAATTTTACGTAGTAAATATTTGAAATTGGCTACATAAGGTGGACTGAGCTCTGTTGAAGACTCACAGCCCACCACAGTGAATTGAGAAAGGGATAGCTTCAATGTAGTTTACAGCACTTATAAAAAAATGACTGGAAAATTGATAAGAAAGACGTTAGTTCCTGACTTGTACATCTTAGTCAGCTGAGCTGGAGACAAATTACGAGAACAGCAAGGTCTGACTGCTTCCTTATGCAACTGGGAAAAAAATCCCTCTTTCTGTTGACAGACAGCTCGGTGCTCTGTCACTGCAGTTCAGCTGGAAAAGGCAGAAACAGGGGATGCTGAAGCGCAGCTCGCTTCTCCTCACAGCTCCCGGACAGCTCTCTGGCTGCTCCTGCTCTGCTTCATCCAGCTGCATGCCAGGGCCCCCTCGCCAGCTCCCTGGTGTCGGTCCTGCCTGTGGGTCCGCATAGCCACGGCCCAGACTGAAGCCTCCCTCACGGTAAGCCTTTCCAAGATCTGTCTTTAGGAAGAAAAGAGCATTTATAATGTATTCAACTCTCTCCATTTAAGTCCTTCCTTTACGATGGTACCTGTAGGGGTTATTGTTGTTTTTAAGCAATTTTCCTAAATGGGATCACTGCCCTGATTGCATTTACCATGCAGTCACACCAGCTGTGGTATCAGCACCAGAGAGAAGAGCATGGGGGAAGAAGGGCACATGGGATTGTTAAGGTGGCCTTACTGCTGAGAGAAATATTTATTTCAGCTTTGCCGACACTTTCGTCCTTGAAAGCACTACTTCGGAACTCACTTCTCTGGAGCCTCAAGTGTCAGCCCCCCTTTGTTACGAAGGCTGTTAAAACAGTGGAAAAACAGCCATATACACCCTCAGAAGGAGAAATACAGCAACTGGTGCTTGATATGCCTTTTTGTTCTGCCCCAGTTTCGTTCTCTAAGCGATGCTTCACTCCTACCTGATGACATGCACTCACAGAACTCCAGTTTCTTAGGCACACACAGACCAGGATTTGCTTAGACTAAATATTTGTTTCCTTTTCAAATGGAGTTAATTGCTAATCAACTTGATCTAATTAATGGCAGTGAATGCAAATTTACACCTTCCCTAAAAATTTATTCCAGGAAACAAATAGTTGTTTCTAGTCTCTGCTTATTCTAAGGTAAGCCAGGATGCAGTGCAAGCATTTGTGTCTTGAAAGAAATTATTGCAAGGGGGCTAGATTTGCACTTGTCATCGTTTGTTAACTATTTCATGTTAAACGGCAACCAATTAAATAAATGCAAAAGAGGACCAGAGCGTCTAGCCGAGGACAAGTTTTCACTGAAAGGTGAGAAGTGTGTTTGAAAGAGTGTTTCCACACATTGGAAAGCATCAGTCAAATGTAAGTGTGAGAAAGTGGTGGGATTGAAGGGAGGGACTGTGGTATGCTGTATTTTGAAATGTTTACAGCAATTGTATTTGGACTTACTTTGCCTATTGCAAGATTTGGTTTACTGTACAGAAATGAGAAATTGAGTATTATCAAAGTTTATTTTTAAAATAGAAAAAGCAAACTTAGTCCTGGGATTACAATATAGCATATTTTGAGGTCTCTACAATACAATTTAATCAGATTGCTGTAGCATTCAATTCCTCAGTTCATAGTAAGGCTGTGCTGCATTCTAGGATAATTAAACTTTGTATTTTCAGCTGTTGTGGTAAACAGCGGGAGGCAGAAGCAGAGGGAGCCGAATGTTTCTACTACTTTGCAGGTAAAAGTAACTGATAAACCCATAAAAGAAGAGAACAAATGTATGTTTAATTTTAAATACTAATGTTTTCTGATAGGCCAAGTTCATTCTCTTAACTTTATGAAGATGTGGGGAGGAGAAGGGAAGGGGTACTTTGCAGCAGCACTATGAAGGTTGGCCACAGTATTGCAAAGATCAAAGGAAGTAAATCTGGGGCAAGTAAACTGACACCCTGGTAAAAAAAGGTATTAGAAGAGATGCATTCTGTATTGCTCTACAGACTCTGAAGATTAGTGCAAAGTAAGGAGGAAACGGGAGAATATTCTTCTGGTTTTGTCTGGGTTGCAAGGAGAGTAGCTACGACTGTACGCTTTTTTTCCACTTTAAATTCTCACACCCCTTTCCTGCTCCCAAAATGGCATCTCATTTCCATTCCCAAGTTTCCCCCTTAGCTGTGCTTCAAAAATGCTGTGGGTAGTCTCGTGTCATAAATTATATCACAGAATTGATCCGCTTTACCACACTGACTCAATAAGAATATTTAAGTTCTCTTTACTTTTGAGAAAAAGCATGGAAACCTTTGCGAAGGGCAACATGTATATCCTATGTGTTAAATTACAAACCCTCAGCACATAAACCTTAAGAGTTCTGGGAAATGGTGCATTTAAGCCCTGGAATGTCCCCCGGAGAGTGAGGGAGAGCATCGGTGCCTGGGCATGTGCCAGAGCCCTCCAAAACCCAGCCCAGGCACCGCAGGCTCAAAGTAGAGCACAATAGTGAAAGCCAGTTAAGGCGTAAACAAACCTTTGTCCCAAAAGATAGGGGTTTGGGAAGTCTTATACTGAAAACAACGCCCACAGTCACCAATTTTTCATCATAAAAGCCCAGAATGGTACAAATGCTTTACCTAAAGTTTAATATGTTGACCTCTTTCAGGAAAGCAAATTTATATACACTTACACCAATGTGATAATTTACACAGTGCTTAAAAGACTAGTTAAAAGGTTAGTGAATAGTACTTTAAACGAATGATGAACTTTTGCACCTGTTGCACTATAACTAGATTCTTTCCAAGAAAGCTGTTTTTTTTAAAATGTATGTTTATTTTGTAAAAGCTTACACTAAAAAAAAAAAAAAAAATCCTTTTGACCACCCTATTTTTCAGCATTCCCTGAATAACTCCTAATGCATCTCATTGAAGGTTCTTATGCTTGTGGTTTGTCTTGGAATGCATTGCTATTTTGTCAGTACCTTAACAGGCATGCAAAACCCTCAGTACGTGAAGCTGCAAGGAAGAAAACTGTGTATTTTTGAATGCTTGCTGAAACTTAGATCCCAGCTTTGTGATCACTGAAGCATTATTCTCTTCTGATTACTGTTCCTGCTGCTTTTAGCTGCCATCTCTGCATTTTAAGCTTAGGAGAAATGATGCAACATTGTGCATTGTTCCTTTTTTAGCCAATATAAAGAACTGGATAAGTACAAAAGTACTTGCCATAATTTTTTCTGAGTTTGTTTGTGGCAGTTCTGGAGTGCGAAGTAGCTTGGGTCTGGCAGGCTTTTCAGGTGAAATGTAGTTTTACCTGAAATCAGAATTCCCTCAATTTGTGACACGCAGCTTCTCATAATGTGATTCAGTACGGGTACTCGGGGGTATGCATGCTCACAGTGTGCATATTTGTCTTCTTTCACTGCTATTTGTATAGGTTCTTTCAGATTTTTGCCAGGATGTCAATGTTTGCATTTGGCCTACTTTGGTTATTATTAGATTCTTTCTGTGCACCATAATTGACTTTTCCAAGATGCCATGTAAGATGCCTGAAGTCTTTTACATGTGTTATTTAAATATTTGATTTCTTCCATTACTTTGTCTGCATGCCCTGTTTCGCTCTTCAGCAATAACCTCAAATGTTTTCAAGCCCCATAACATTCCGTAAATCTACTGAAAGAGTCCAGTAGTACCTATCAAGAAGCTAACTGGGAAATGTCAATTGGGTATAACGGTGCTAAAGTTCAAAAATAGAATTTGCAAAGAACTAAGACTTCCCTACCATGTGGTAACGTAGCAGGAAGGGATTAGGCAGGATGGAAGGAGATCATCCTCTGTAGCTATTTTGTCAACTGAGTGAAATGATGGGGCATCAATAGTTTGATCAGTGTTGTCAGCTGAGTATTTTCTTAAGCCAGTTATGATTTCAATATCAGCCAAATTCTGCTATATCCTTGGCTTGTTTTAAGGTCTCTTTTGAATATTATTTCTGTACTATTTAACAAATTCTTTCCACAACCACCATCCAGACCTTAGGACCAAAGTAGAATGTGTAAAACTAAGTATTATAGAAATGCAAAACTGGGATGGGAATCCAATATCAGCATTATTTGAATGCAGAGATAATTTTGGAATCTGGGGGGAAAGGCAGGTGGTAGAGAGGAAGAATTCAGGTTATTGATTTCCTAATTACAAGCAGGTCATGTCAGATGCTACAATCAATAAGCTGTTCACTCACATTTCTGCATGACTGGAGCATACTGTGTTATCACGGTGTATGTTTTTATTTAAACAGCTGTGTAGATGATCTTACATAAGGGTCAAAGCTGGTGAGCTAAAGCATGTTGCAAGTGAAATTTCAAATGGATATCTGCTAGCTAGTGAAATTATACTTTCACATGACTAAGCAATTTGAGATAAGTACTGTAGCCAAGAATCAAGCTGGAATATTTTTTACCCAAGTGATTAAGCACAAATTCTTCACACCATAAAAATATTTCTCTGAGTTCATTCAAGCATCTAACCATCTGACTAGATCATAGCCAGAAGCTAACTGAATAAACTTGTGTTTGTATAGGCTGGAAGTAATGAAAAAACTATTGCTGGAATGTGTAGTTTTGAGAAAATCTAGTTCAGTTAAGCACAGATCTTTACAGTTTACAGTTCTTTAAGAACAGTTTATTGGACTCTATCTTTTTTAATTTTTTAACCAGTCACAGGACAGCATTCAACAACTGGGAGGCAAAAGGCTAAATACCCAACATGTATTCTAGAAAGCATTTTATGGGGGAAAAAAATACAAACCACCAAACCCTCTTTAGCAGGTTCATGTACATTCATTAGGTTGTGAAAAGACTAAAATACGCCAATGAATACTGTATTCTTCTCTCCTCTGTAGGACATCGAATAGACATTGTGTTCACATGGCGACTAAAACACTCCAAATTCCAGTGTATCAGTCAGATATTTCTGTGCTTGAGAAGCCAAACTTTCATTTTGGATTGGATTTTTTCTTTTTTTTTATTTGCTCATGAAATTTTTTGAGAACAGGAACAGAACGGACACTAACAGTTCTGCAAAACAAGAATTGTCTTACTGATCTGAAAAATGGAACACAGCACGACAAATATCTGAGTCACCTTTTTTCAAGTTTATTAGAGGTATCCTGCTCGGGAATGGTGCAGGTGGTGATGCAATTTAATCTCAACCACCAGAATTTTTGCTTCAGCTCAGATACTATTGCATTAAAATGTTGCTGTCCCTAGGCTAGTAAATCCTGCTTCCTAGGGCTCTTCTGATGAGAGGTAGTAGCTAAGCCTATTTTTTTCATTAGGACCTCAGTATATTGAAATCTTCAAAACAAAGAAGTGCTGAGGTAACTATTTACCCCAAAACTATGCTCAACAAAAATAACTGGCTCTGCAACAATTCTTCACGTTTTGGTTTGAACAGTTTTTCACAAGAGAATTTGTTTTGGATCTTTGGGAAAGGGGGAAGGCAGGGATATGTATATCATCTCACAGACTAAGCCTGCTCTTGCCAAGTCAACCTGCATGACAACCATGCTTTGTAGTGAGAATTCGGCTGCCTCAGAATAATTGAAGCTGACAGCCAGGATGGAACTGAAGCACATCTGCCTCATTCAAGGAGGAGAGCTGTTCAGGAAATTAATAATGCTGTGTACTGCATTTTAGGAATTAACTAGCTGTGATAGAGAAAACATGGATATAAGACAACAGTTGCAAAGCAGAGAGGCTGTAAGCTAAAAGGAAATAGGCTTGCTGGAACAAGTAGTCTTTATTGTTGCTGTTCATTCTTTGTGGCTTGTCTTGCATTGTCTGAGTTATTTTGTTCACTGGTTATATTGCTTGTGGATTTAGGAAAACAGAATTTAGTTTTTCAAGGCACCGAGAACTATAGCTTAAATAAAGGATTTGCTCTGATGCGTAAAGTGAAATAATATGTGTTTAAATACTCTGCTGAATTGGATGTGGAATGTTCAGTATCTCATGGGACTCATCTCCTGACAAATAACTCCTTTGCTGCATGTATCTGGAGACCAGTTCTAGCTAGTTAATGTACAAGAACCTTACTACTGCCCCAATTCTTGAAATGACCAAAATCACCACGCTGAAAAGTCTAGTCACATGGAGTAAAATGAGTCGTGTTTCCATTCCCTTGATATTTATTTTGTACAGATTATGGCAAATTATATTGCATCACTTTGTGATATATAGAACTTGAGGGACTTCGTCCAAGTTCAGTCTATTTAATTTTCAGATGTTAGATCTCAGCCATTGCAAGCTGTTATGGTCACCAATTTATTCACATATGAAGTTTCTGTATTTATAAATGGATTACACAAGTGTGGTGAGTTGACCCTGCCTGGATGCCAGGCACCCACCAAAAGCTGCTCCATCTCTCCCCCTTTACAGCTGGGCAGAGGAGAGAAAATATAATGAAAGGCTCGTGAGTCAAGATAAGGAGACACCATTCACCCATTACCATCGCAGGCAAAACAGACTTGACTTGGGAAAACTAGCTTGATTTATTGCCAATCAAATCAGAGTAGGATAATGACAAATAAAACCTAAATCTTAAAACACCTTCCCCCCACTCCTCCCTTCTTCCTGAGCTTAATTTTACCCATGATTTTCTCTACCTCCTCCCCTTCAGCAGTGCAGGGGGATGGTGAATGAGGAACAGTTCACACGTCGTCTCTGCCGCTTTTTCTTCCTCCTCAGGGGAGGACTCTTCACACTCTTCCCCTGCTCCAGTGTGGGGTCCCTCCCATGTAAGACAGTTCTTCACAAACTGGTCCAGTGCGGGTCCCTCCCACGGGGTGCAGCCCCTCAGGCACAGGCTGCTCCAGGGTGCGTCCCCTGGGGGTCACAAGTCCTGACGGCAAACCTGCTCCAGCGTGGGCTCCTCTCTCCATGGGGCCACAGGTCCTGCCAGGAGCCTGCTCCAGCGCGGGCTTCCCACGGGGCCACAGCCTCCTTTGGGGTGTGCACATATTCTGGCATGGGTCCCCCCCGGGCTGCAGGTGGGTCTCTGCTCCACCGTTAACCTCCATGGGTGCAGGGCACCACGGCCTGCACCACGGCCTGCACCACGGCCTGCACCACGGCCTGCACCATGGCCTGCAGGGGAACCTCTGCCCCAGCACCTCCTCCCCTCCTTCTTCACTGACCTTGGTGTCCGCAGAGTTGTTTCTCTCACATATTCTCACTCCTCCCTCCAGCTGCAATTGCTGTTGCTCAGCTGTTTTTTCTCCCTGTTGTTAAATACATTACCACAGAGGTGCTCCTGCTGTTGTTGATGGGCTCGGCCTTGGCCAGTGGTGGGTCTGTCTTGGAGCCGGTTGGCCTTGGCTCCCTCAGACATAGGGGAAGCTTCTGGCAGCTTCTCATGGAAGCCACCACCATGGCCCCCCCGCTACCACAACCTTGCATCACAAACCCAATACAACACAGGGGTTTTTAGGAAGTAAAAAATCAGCATATTTTAAGATTAATAGAACTCCTGAGTTATATGAAGAGGAACAAAACAAGTACAAAGAATTGAAAACGTGCTGCAAACTTGTTTACCTACCTACTCAGCTATTTGTTTTAACATCTGAAAATATTATTTGTAACTTATGCTTCTTCCCTTCAGCTAAATCTCTAGCTGAAAAGAAAAACTAGGAAGTTAGAGGATAAAAATTAATTTTGTAGATCTAGGAAACAGATAAAATGATACTTAGAAACATAATGGTAGCATCTTTCATATATTGGGGGACTCTACGTTTCCTTTGCTCTGCTGCACTAACTAAAAGGCGGTCTTCCAGTATGAGATCTGAGTCTAAGTTAATGTCTTCAGATTAACTTTGTTATTTATAGAATGTTTCATTTTAAAAAAGATTTTTTTTACAGCTATTTTGGCAATCTAGAATATTTGATACAGAGTGGAGAAAAACTGAAATGCTCATAAAAGTTTTTTAATTTGGAAAAAAGGACGAAATATAGAGGGAAAAATATGTTAGCTAAAGCAATGAATAGGCAATGGAAATTCTGAGGACAAGGACATGAGGATGGCAGGGGAGGACAGCGAAGTGAATGCAGGCAGCTGCAGTCTGGGCAGTGCAGCCTTGAATTGGCAGTGGAGGTGTTTCAGTTGTGAGGGAAGGACGGCTGTTGTTAACAACTGCTCTTCTTCTCCATGGAGCACTGCCAGTAAAAGCTGTGTTATGAATCAAGACCCCTCTCACCAAGTGTCTCAACAAAGGCCAAAATTATTTTCTTAGGACTGCAAGAATTTTTGTGATTATTCTGGAGAAGACACACTGGGATGATGTTACGCCACATTGTCACTTCAAGAGAGTTTGTAGTTGGGAAGCTGACAACCATAAGTTAGATATTGATTTGATAGTCTGATGTATCTGGAGGTATGTTAAATAACGATGTTTAAAGTGTCTGTCTTAATTGTACAATATTATGAAAATATTACTAATATTTAATATGAAAATATGAAAATATTACTATTAGGTAGTTATTTTGGTGATTGATCCTGAAAAGTATCAATGTAAGGCCATATGGTGATCAACGAATGGCACCCCTTTTCATTTACCAGCTCAGCGTTAGTAGTGATCTGATTCCCGTTTTGTAGTTTTTATTTTGGAACTTTTAGGGAAGTTGTTTTCTGGTGTTGCTGGTTTGGAGGGCATTCAGACATCTGAAGCTGGAGGCAGTCATTTGCTGTGCTGAAAGTCTGAACAGAGAGATTTGCTAAGCAAAGCAGATCAGCTGAAGGTCTAATAGTACTCATGGCTGGCACTGAAGTGATCACAAGGCCACCCTAAAGAAGCCATTGAGAACATACTGCCTCGATTTAGGCCAGCTCCTCTTCTTTCTATGGCCTTCTTCTGAGTTTCCTTTTATCTGGCTAATGGATCATGACTAGAAGTCAGAGAGGATGGGTCTAGAGCTAGGAGAACATCCCTATGTGCACTAGCAAAATCTAGCCTGAAAAATGAGCATTAGGAACCAGTGTTGCTAGTATAAATTGCAGAGGCTTACCTGTGACCCTGCCCAAGTAGAGCAGTATAAAGGTCTCATGAGCCTCAGCTGGCCTTATGCTCTCCACCTTGCCCATATAGCTCAAAGTTCTTATCAAGCAAAGACTGATATTGGAGATTCTCTTTGCTCTCAATTTGTTTAAAATTAATTTCATTAAGTGAAACTTTTTTTGTTAGACAATGGTCAAGGAAGAATTAAATTTTTGGTTTTTTTCTTGCAGTTATCCTACCTTTCTATCAAGGCATAGTTGTGATACAAATCTGTCGTGTTTCTGAGTCCTAGAGTGCCTGTTTAAAAAAATGCTGATCATAATCTTAAAATAGGATTCCATAAATCCAAAACTCCTTAAATCATTTTTTTTTAAAAAAAACAGCTTTTTCTAAAAGGTTATCTAATTGTCTTCCTACTTACTGTCTATTGATTATACTACCATATTTCAAGTAATTCTTCATCTGATTATCTGTAAGCACTGTAATTATGGCCAATTATCATAATGCATATGTTGTATAATTTCATTATATCCACTGGTGACTCAAAATCCAAGCTGATGTAAGGCAGTCAATGTCATGTGAGAGAATACTCACTTTTATAAGACAGCTTTTCTCACAGGACATGAAAGATGCAGTGGGTAATACAGTAGCTGGGCACCAAAGCAGACTTGAAAATCCTTGCTGTAGTCACAAAAAACCCCTGAAGTTTTTATAGCTCAATCATCAAGAATGATATTAGATTACCTGACCTTGAGATCTCGTCCCTAAATGTAAACTGTGCAGAACACAATTGAGTAAAGCTTAACTTGGGCTCCTTCAGGAGGGAATTCAGAGCACCTGCCTCCACTGACAGGAGAAGGTTCTCAGGGTGATTTGCTAACTAGATTTCCTGGTATAATTAGATAACTAAATTCAGATAGGAACAACACTCTTTTTTTCCCAAGGGTTCAAGCAGAGAGACAAATTTCCTTAGATAGAGATTTGCAGGATTAAGGAAAAATAGTAACTCCAGACATGATACACAGTCCTGTGACTTTCATATGCTTCAGTTCCCTGTAATTTTACCCAAGTAAGGCACTCTATGTTTTGATCTGTTAGTGTGCCAGCCTGACATTATCTTACGTTATTAGGTATCTGGACAAGGTCCGTAACTAACCTGCCTACGTCAAGATATGTCTATCAGAAGCAAAACGTGGACTTCATAGGTCCTTCTCTTCATTCAGTAGAAAATTGTTTGTCTAGCTACCCAATGACCGGGAGAATTAATGATGTAATGTTACATGATTTATAAAACAATTCAGATACACAAAAAACAGACACTGAGTGCCATTTTAGACGGCTGGGGTATCCTGTCTAGCCTTTGCTTGCTGCCTCAGAGCAACTTGGATCTCTCCTATGTACTGCATCCTATTGCCAGTCCTGCATGGATGTCACCGATACCCTAAGATGTCTCAAGTGTCAATAGACAAACACATTTGAGCACCTGAATCTCACCTTTTCCATGTAGAATATAAATATTTCATTTTAACAATACAAATTGGTGTGAGATGCTGTCACCAAGATGTTCCATCCTTAACAAAAGTAGCTTCCAAGCTGTTATTTCTGATGGAAAACTATAAACAAATCTTCTAAATTGTTGTGGTTTGGTTTGAGGATTATTTTTTTTTTCAACCAGAATTTGAAAAAGCAAGTCCTTAGCAAATTTGGTCATTGCTTCAGGAAGCAAAGTAATAATACTGTTGCAAAACCATTAAATGCCTAAAGCAATACAGCAGTTATTTGGAAACCAGGATAATTTTGGTACCATTATGATGTGTTGTATTGTGCATCAGAGAATTTTGATATCATTGCATTAAACTTCAGCTGGAGCCTATGGAATGTGGCAATTTACATGAAATCAACTTTTGACCTGTAATGAATTATCTCTCTTGGAATGTCTGACAGTTTATAAAGCTGTCACATCCATAACTTCAATAATAAATTAGAATGTTCACTCAAAATATCTTGAGCTGAAAAGCAGTGGTTTCCAAGTTTAGTTAAAGCAATAAACTTTAGTCGTTAATTCTAATGTTGGGTTTTATTCTCCCTGACACATAAAATGCAATAAAATTGCTGTCTTCCTTCAAATACCTGCCAAGGATTCTATTTGCGTAATGAACTACCAAGTTTTAAGTTAGTGCATCACAATAGGTGTAGGAGCAGAAAAGAGAGGTTTCATGAAATAAAGGGGTTTTTTTAATTAAACTTCTCTAAAAAAAATTAATTTTATAACCTGAAATATTTTGAGGAAAAACCTTATCCTCTGTAAAAATGATTAATAAAAAACCAATTCTCCTCTGGAAAAAAATTCCAATATAAAATTTGCAATAATTTTCATCTTGTGATGCTTTGTTTGTTTAATGTCTTTGCCATTATTGCTCTGCGAACTTCAGCAACACTCAACTGTTGAACTCAACTGTTGCAATAAGGTATAATAAATCACGTTTGGAAAGGTATCTGCAAAGCAAATGTTCCTCCCAAGTTAAAAAGTCAAACATCTAGAGTTCAGCTGGCAGCAGATACATGTTTCTCATTACTTACTACATCTCTGATGTAAACTACAGGCTTCTTCAAAAGAAGCTCAGACCTGACCCAGGAAAAGCTCTTTCATCCCTGTACTCTCATCTTTTGGAAACATGCTCTACAGAGAAGTGTTCATAAAAAATAAGAAAGATGTTAGAACTTTTTGTGATAGCATTTAATCACCAAAAATAAATATGCCCCCATTTAAGATAATGGGAGTATTGCCATTGCTCTCAATGAAGACAGAACTAGGATGCCAGACAGGACTTAGCTGATTTTGATTAAATGAGGTCTGGCGTTTCTTACAGATTGTTCAGAATGAACCCTCAAGCCAAATCTCTGGTCTGCTACACGTTACCGACAAGAAAGAAGTACAAAACTTGAAGTACTAATGAAAAGATTTAATTTAATATTTTAAAAGAAAAAACTAGTATGTCAACAGGTCCAAAATAAACATTTTCTCTGTGGTACTTTTTCTTTTCTAAACTTGAAATTCAAAATTATACTTTATGCCACTTAGCACAATGTTTCTTTACTAATAAAAGGTCTTCTAACTTTAAACATCCCAAAGCTTTACAATCTACTCTGAAAATTTTCTGCCTTTGCTGTAAATTTTTAAATGGATATATACAGCTATGTTGAATGTTTTTGTAATGGTTATAAATACTCTTGGCCTAATCCAAAGGTTATTTTGCCTCTGTCTCCTGTTGATGTCAGGGGCCCTGAACCCAGCTCTGCTTCTTTAACCTGGCAAAGCATTTAAACTAGCACTTAACTTCAAGCACAGGAATAGATGACTGGCATCAAAAGGCTAACGTTGTGTGTAAATAATTTCTAGGTTATCTACCAGCTCCTTAGAGGAAAGGAATTCACTTCAAAATATGCTTAGGCTTCCATAGCTTCAGGGGCAAAAGTCATGCAAATCAGTAAGACCTGGCACACAGTAGAAAAGAGGCCAAAGGTTCAGATACAGAAAGTTTCAGTTTCAGAACACAAAATTTATTCTAACTGTGGCCTGTAGAATTATCAACAGAACAAATACTGATGAAAATATTGCAAGTGTCAGGTACAATTACAGCCAATAAATTCAGGAGATAGTTAATAGTTTTATTTCAGTTTAGATGCTAATTAATTAATTTTGTTTGTTTTTTTTTAATTCAGTAATTTACAGGTTTTTCTCTCAGTTACATTTGACAAGGCTGATGTGGCCAAAGTCAGCCAGAACAAAACTGCTTACAATTGTGTTGTGACTAAGAACTACGTAGATTCTGGATTTTAGCAACCGAACGCAGAGAGACAGGCTAAACAAACCCCAACATAATCAGGGAAGAAACCAGGAAGACAGTAAGGTGTGTGGTGTTGACACTAGCCATGGACTATGTTGATCCTGGGCAACAAGTCGTTGATAAAAGTTGGTATAAAAGCTATTACTAGCCTGCAGAAATAGGTGGGAAAAGCGTGTTGCAGACAGCTGGGAAGATCTTTGCCCAGAAGGCCCTGAAACAAGAGGTGACAATGTTAATGGAAATAGACAGGTCTGATTCTTCTTTAGGTCATCTGTGTCCTCAGCAATTCCAGTCACTTCCACTTTCCTTCACTAAGATTTAGCATCATCTTCCAGCAGCCTGAGTTTGCTTTCAGTCTGGTATTAGCAGCCTTGCAGAGCTTTAGCTGGATCTGAATGTCCCCATTCTATTCACTATAGCTCAGCAAAAAGTTTTTATTTTAGTTGGGTGAGTCCGCACACATTTGTTGTGGTTTTTTTTTTTTTCCTAGATAAGCTAAGTATACTTTCATCATTGCAAAAATAAGTATCTGTTAGACTTTACCCATTTCTTTAGCTTATCTATCTACTAAACTCACTCTATTGTAAAAAGATGGTAAATTCCTAACACAGTAGGAGTTTACCCAGAAAAATCAATGTTGAAGAATGACAGCAAAGAGAGTCATATAAGTAGTATGACTTTGCCATGTGCTCAATATTTTTGGAGCCCAGACAGTACATTAAGAAGTGACAGATTCGTGTAGTTTAGCTGGTGATTTATAAAGTTTGCTAGCTGATTTAATAGAGTGCTAGAAAGCGTTGTTGTTCAACCAAGTAAAGAGAATCATAAAATGGTAATGAATGTTATGACAGTTCATGAATATTTCATTTGGGGTCTCTTTCAGATGCCTGTTAGTTTATTTCAAGATCTAGGAGTATACTGCATATAAATCTGATGTAGGGTAGAACTGCACAGTATGCCAAGAGATGGAGAGGAGAGAGGTTGGTGAGAGCAACGCGTGTTTGAACAAGTGTCTCAAAACCATTGTATCTCTGCTAAATTCTCTACTACGTGGTCATGAATTGTAAAGTATTTAAGGCATCAAGCAGTGGTCTTGTATTTATTTGCTATTTGAACATTTAGGAACAACAGATAGTGTTTTTCAAGCTTGTCATCTTTACCAGTAGCTGCTGAGAGCACTGGTTTACTCTGACTTTGGAGGTAAGCCTTATTTGAAAAGGCAAAGGGGTTCCCATCTCATCAAGTATTTCTTACACATGCCGACCAGGGCAATATCCAATGTGGGCAGATATTTGTGATAAGGTAAATCTGGAACAAAGACTTCCATTTTTTCATCTTTAACACCCTGAAGTGGGGAATGTATTCTCTATGCTGCTTTGTCTTGCACGGGTATATTTGCCCTCTAATCAATTATGCGTTTCATTGTTGATTTTGTAATAGGTCTTGAATACTTCAAATTGAATTCTTTGTGTGATCTAATACCAAATATTCATGCAAAAATAATAAAAAGTTTTATCCATATAAGCTGTATTTCACTGTCTTTTGGTCCACACAAGCAACATGGACCTGCCTTTTCATAGCAGTGCTGTCCACCATGAGGTGGAAATTGTTGTTTCCACTTCCCTGGTTGTTTCTTACCAATAAACCTCTTTAGAACAATGGACTTCTAATTATATACAGCCTGAAGGCTTGCACAACACAAAGCAATGAGAGAGCAACGTCTGAGGGCGGGTCAGCAATAGCACCATGCCAGAAGTTCTGAGTAATGGGGATTACTCACTCAGAAGAGGTGAAAACATACATGAAGGACTTGAAGAGGCTTACACAGGTGGTTCATAGTTTTTCTGTCAGTGCTTACATATGAAACAAGATTGAATCCCATCCCACAGTCTGAAGGCCATGGGGTGAAGGGGTCTTGTTTCAGCTAATAACTCGTTCTGGTATTAGCCCATGGAATCCAAGATTCAGCTTCATTTTTATATTTGTGGGCAAGACGAGCTTGTATCTGAGGATGAAAATGCACTATTTAGAGTGAATTAGAAGGCAGCTGTTAGGACAGATTCTCTGCCACTAACTGTGTCGTGGCACAACTTTGCACCAGTTGACACCATCTGAGAGACAGGAAGGCGGGAATGGCATCTCATGACAGCTGTAAGTTTGTCATACTGGTTGAATCACCATTTATGAAGGGACTCCAATTCAGTATTAAAATCTCTGTAGTATAAATCATTATTTACTTTCAATAAAAACATAGAAGTCCATAATTGAGTCTCCTTTTACCAAGTGAATTTGGTGCTTCAATACAAAGAAAAATGTGCAACTCTTCTATATAGTTTATCACATTTCATTATAACGAGTATAGGTAACTGTGATGCAGTCTTGTATAGGTAAGTCTGAAGAAATATTTTTTATGTTATTATCACATCTTGGACAGGAACACACTGAGAAAACAGTATGCACCAATTTTTCAGTGACATCTTCTGTGATAACTTGATCTGTATTTGCAAGATGGACAAAGAACATATTTGTGAAGAATTGCATGTTAGGTTCTGGTTTGTGTCCAGGTCTGTTCTGCAAACCAGAGGGAGAAAGACACACTGTCCTAGCAGATTTGACTTATGTTTACAGTAATTTGTTTGGCCAGTGTTTATTACTTAATAATCAATCTTCATTATTACATTAATTCTAATTGGGATATGTGAAACATGTAGTGCATTGACCACATGACATCAGTTTGCTTGCTGAATAATTTAAGCTATTTCCTTCTAATAAATTAGACTGCAATATCGTTACTATTAGGCCATCCTAATATTCTAGTTATATTGATGTTGTCTCACTTGTTTTTACCTTCCTGACATGAAATTGTTTTTCAAATATGGAAATCTTCCTCAAATATTTCTAGATGACAGAATCCTGCATTAGTTTATAATGTATCATAATAACAAAGAGGAAATTATTTGTTTTCTAGCCTGTGCCAGCCTTCACAGTAACGGGACAAAAGATGCCACAAGTAGAATTTTTGTCTACATATTTTTTTCCATATATTCTTATCCATTTTGCCAGAATGCAGGGAATAATCTTGCTGATAACACAGAGGCAGCAAATGCACAACCATTAAATGGACAGCGTGATTTATCCCACTTCACACTGCTTTATAAGCAGTATGTATCACCCCTGTGAGTCGTCTTCTGCTTAAAAAATTGTGAGAAATACATCTTACTATTACTTTTATTGATAAAACAGACCAAACCACCTTAATTCATTCTTCATCTAGAGTCTTTTATCACAGCATGGCTGTGATTAGGATTCTGATCACCCTGTGTGACACTGAGATTGAGAGGCTCTATCTACTCATCTATTATTCTTCATGAAGCAAAGCTCCAGCGTACCATCTGTTTTCTTACTGAATCTTGCATGTAGCGGCAAAGAGCTGGTCACCAGAGATAGAGTCTGGCAAACAAGCTTCTTGGTTTGCTTGGAGATAGCCAAGCATTCACTGCTATTGGCCTGCTTAAGGTTCAGGTGAAAATAAACTACTGTTCTCTGCTGTATTATAACTTATATTTGATCTGGTATTTACTTATATTTCATTTATATCTGATCATAATTTATTTTGTATTCTTGTTGTTTTTTCAAACAAAAAATCAGTTGGGAAAAGACCCCAGAGCCATAAATAAGCATGCTGTAGAGCTTTAATTGAGGACAGGTCTATCTTGCGTCTTATAATACAACCTGAATTAACAAAAGCACTTTCATGCTGATGATGCCTGCCTCTTCTGACAGAAGGAACAGAGATGGGTCCTGGTATGATCATGCTCAGGTAAAACATGGTAGCAGCAACCAACTGATTATACCTAATTGATTGCAATCCATGATTGCTCTCGCTTAACCAGGTCATATGATCATCGTTGCTTTATTTTAAGAGTGTAAGATTGAAAGGGACCAGCTGAACCACCCAGGCATTGCAAGTTTACATTACATTGTACAAGGCTGAAGGGCAGGGTGCTGAACACTGCATACAGTTGGGATGTGGCTTTCTCTGGGGCATCCCGCCATGCCTGCCCCATGTACCACTGTCTCCTACTGTACAGAGGTGTAGCTCTACCCCACTCACTGCCACTGAGCTTTCCCCGTCTTCCTTGAGGCTTTTTTTCCTTTAAACTACATGATGCTATTGGAGCTTCACAACCTGCAGTATTTTATAATAGTCTGCGCTATTCCCCAAAGAGCAATAAAAAGTAGCTTTTGAGGCTCCTCTTTTTGATCCATTATTTAGAGCCTGATTTGTGCTGTCTGCAATCCCCACATCAGTGCCAGTGGTCCTGCAGTTCTGCAAATTCCCTTCAGGACTAGACTAAAATCATAAATCTTTTTTTAGGAGGTATTTAGATATCATCATAGTACAATTTTTTACAATCTGCTCCTCTTACCACGGATTTGATTTTCATAGCAGAGAAGGACTGTCTGAGGAAACAACTCTATTTCTTACTGACTCTCAGCTTCCAGATTAAATTTTTACTTGGCAACAAAACTTCCTTTCCCAAGATGATGGTTAGACTGTATTAGTCCTGGGCTCAGCTCAAGCAAACATTTGTGTTTGTACAAAACCTGGCTATTTTCCCCATATGCTCAGTAGGACTCTGGGAACTGAGCCATACAGGGTCAGCAAGACCTAAAGTCATTAGCTCTGTGCAGATTCTACATCAAGCAAAGCAGGTTGTTAGACTATTTCATCAGTAGTAGTAAGGGAGTTTATTTTTGCTTCATTCCTGTAAATGACAGCTTTATAATATGTGCACACTTGGGCAATCAATCTTTTGTTTCTTTCTTTTTTTTTTTTTTTTTTTTTTGTGCTCCTTTTACATCAGGAGTAAAACCATTCTTCATTCTTTTCCTTAAATATGCTAAGGCCTTTTTTCACTTCCATTTAATTTGTTTTGCGATATACAATGTTTTGCCTGACATAGCAGCCCAGCGATGCCACATGGCAGTCTGATACTGCATTATGATTCATTCAGATGCCATAGCTGCACATACTAATTGACAAAACTAGTCACTGACAGGCTCTTTAGCCCGAGCAACTTGCAGTCTAGTGCTAGTGATGGTGCGTGGTGCAAATCCACAGAGTCATGGGCATGCTGCTGGCAATACTTGTGCAGAGGTTTTGCAGGCTTCATCTTTGCATCACCAAGGAATTTTGTGTGGGCTTTAAAGCAGCCCAGAAGGCAAATTTGCTGAGTGAGAGAGTAACAATGCACATGAGCATGTAAGTTACACAAGAAGCAGCGTAACTCCCATTCCTGCTGGGTGAAGGGCCCTTGCATGGGGGTTCAAGAAGGAGCAGAGGTTTGGTCCCTACTTCGAAGACTACAGGCATGTCATAGATAAAGTCATCCTTGAAACACAGCTCCTCCAGAAAACTGCTCAGAGGAATACCCTAGGGATATAAGCTATAATGATATATTACCTTGTTTCACCTCACAGTCCCTCTCTGAGATCCAAAGATAATTTTTTCCTTCTTTTTTTCTTTTTTCCTTTTTTTCTTTTTTCCTTTTAATTTTCTCTTTTTTCTTTTACATTGTTTTTGATGCTGAGTAGTTCAAAAGCAGCTCAACAGGAGAGGAAAAGTCTTTGTCCTCTCCCCAAATAACCTTAGGCCAATGATGAAAACACTCTTCTGGACTGCAGAACTAGGTTAAAAGGGTGCTGAACACAAGTCTCCTGGATGATCACAAACTTCCCGTGAAAGAGGGGAGCGACAGCACCAGCACTGCCCCTGCTTCCCTCCCCAAGGGTCGGTGCCACTGCTGTGCTGTAAGGACCCCTCTCTCCCGCTGCACTGGCACATTCTGAGCAGGCTCATGAGGCAACCTCGGTCTATTGACAGCACACCTCTGCCTAACTTCCAGATCCCATTTAGCTGAGGCTCACGTCCGCTCAGACTGCAGCGATTTAGGACACAAACAAAATTCCAGGCAGCCTTGCGTTTACGTGCTTCCAGGGTCAGGTTGTGGAGAAGTGGATGGGTTTGCATGTGGGTGCTTCGCTTCTTCCTAAATCCTTCCTAATGAGTCCAAAGTCCCTAGTCTTTAGCTTTCAAAGTGGCAATTTTATTAGTTAATTTTGCTGATCACAAACTGTAGCCAGTAAAAAGGAAGATACTTTAGGGCCTGATTCAGAGAAGAAATAAGCCTGTGCCAGCTCATTTGGAGACCTGGGTACAAGAAGCTCCAGGAACGGGAAGCACAAGGTTTTCAAGACTCCTGAAAGAAGTTGTATCTGTCTTCAAGCAGGAGCTAAGAATCTCATTGTGCACATTATATAAACAGCTAGACAGAACAAAACCCTTCAAAGACAGCAAAATCTGGAGACTAAAAATCGTATGTCAGAAATTAGTCAGCAAAAAGGTGAGATTTATTCAGGTACTTAATCAGCCATAGCTCTGGGGACTATATCATGTGCTAGAAGTACAGACGGAGCAAAATAAATACTTACTTTTTTTTTTTTTCTTTTTTTTAAATCACCATCCGGCTGCCTTCTAAACTCATCAGTGCCACTGGGGCCTCGCTGGACTGAGGAGATGTGTATCTAAGTAAACCAAACAACATCACTCCTTTTACTGTCATCTGTGACTCTTGCCCATGATGCTGTGAACCTGTCAGCAAAAAAAGCAACTTCAGTTTAAGACCAGAAGTCATTTGCTGTACCTAGAGGACCCGATAAAGCAATGGAAAGTGCCTTCCTTCTCTGGTCTACGGTCTGCAAGTCAGAGACTGTCTCAGAGACATGAGCTGCTGCTTCTGCCAGTGCTGTTTTGCTCCTCTCTTTGTGGGTGTTTGATTTTGTCATCTCTCCAAAAGAGCTGTTATCTTCAACACCATCTGAAAAAACCTAGTGTGATCTTATGTAACAGGCTAAAACGATCGCTAACAGATCACTAACAGTGGTGGTTTGCCATGGAAATTGGCAGCCTGATGACAAGGCCACGCTAGCATTTTAACCATCTGAACCCATTTATGCCACTGAAATCACCCACATCACAGTGTACTAACTGAGTAATGCTTCTGCTGTAACTCCAGATGCGCTCTGAAAACCCTCAGGCTGGAAGAGGCTGTACATGGGAAAGACTGTCATCTGAATTTCTCCAGAACCCTTCCTGCCCCCTCCATGCACACCAGGTCTGGCTCTTACCTACGTTATTAATTGTTTGTTTAGGGTTTTCTTTATAACCGTTCTTCAGTTATCAAAATCATTGTTGCCTTTTGATAAGTTGGAACATGTATTATTAGCATGTCTGAAATAGTAACAGAAAATGAACTTAAGTGGATACCTGCTGCTTTCAATTCTGATATCAAAACCATGTGTGACATAATACCGCTGGTCAGAAGAAGCAGACTGAGCTGCTAATGGCCATGTTATCTGTGAAATACAGCTATTGCCTTTCCATGGATTGCTTGGGGGAAAAGTACAGAAGAGCGAATTCTCACATTTCAGATTCCCTCTTGATAAAAGTAAATATATTTGATTATTCAAATATATGCTGATTGAAAAAAACAAAATTCAAAGTAGATATTAAAAAATGAAATGGAAAGCTGTCTTTATGATTAGGGCCTAGAGCACAAACGGTTCATATTCATGATAATTTCTACACTGAAGTCTCCATCTATGGCACTGGACAACTCTGACAGGTAAGATGCTCCAGGTGGCCACATAATATTGCAATCCACTTGGTGGTATAATCTTTAAGCAGCTCTTGAGGATCTGGATTTGGTCCCTGGGGGTCAGTTCCTCACCTCTAAACCAGCAAAAAGTAGTTTTCTGTTTCAAACTATACTTCGTAGTTACATTCTGAGTAATCAGAATACTTCTGTGATGGAGGCCATAGCAGGACACTTACAACATTGTCGTGTGTCTAACAGTCAAATTTCTAACTTTGCTGTGCTCAACACCTATGTCCGTATGTCTGAACTTTATATAGTAATCCATCTCAACTGAAAAGTTAAAGAAAATAAAACAGTAGAAATAACATACGGGAAGTAGAGATTTTTTTTATTAAATAAAAAGTCAAAATAATTGATATTCTGAAAAATACTGTGTTGAACTGAAACAGGGATTTGAATTTTGTTATAATTGTTTAAAAGCACAGGCAGTATAAATACATTGACTTTATGCATGCATCTTGGCTAACAAGCAACTGTCACACTCATAGTGGCAGTGGCTTGAAGTTGTCTTTCCTCTCGTAGGGAAATAGTAAGTTAGAAAAGCAAGTTCCTCCTGGTTGCAACGTCACTTTCTGTGGTGATGACAAATCAGTGTCTCAACCTAGAGCTTTTATCTTGAAATGCGTATGAGAAGGATGAGCAATTTTAAAGAAAATAAGGCAGCGGGTACATACTCCATTTTATTTATTTAATATCTTGAATTATTAAAAAGACAGGTGCTGCTTGGCAGCTAGCTTCCATTGTTGTATGAACTATCAACCAGCAAAAAGAGCAATGTGTTGACAGATACCTTGACCATGAATTACAATTACAGGGATTGAACCATGAAGGATACAAATGAATGAATCCCGTTATATTTATAGCTAGAGTGAACAGAATAGCCTACAGATATATGATAACAATATAAGCCGACATTAATTATTTTAGGATTAATTCCTTTTTAAAAATAAATGTAGAAGTTCACAAACTAGAGGACCTCTTTGCTAAATGACACTTAACACTAGGGCAAACTATCCTGGCAGACTGGTAACAGGCTACAGTGCTTTTAATCCATAGGTCATTGACTTGAATCTGTCTCAAAATGCTAATGATCAGTGGAGGGTCAAGGATCTCTTCACTGATCTAGACATTTATGTTCAGGAAATGGCAAGAACAATGCAAGAAAAAAAATGAAAGACAAAAAAAGAATTAAAAAAGAGAGAAAAATGCAGTAATCTTTTGTTTGGTTTTTTCTTTTTTCTTTTACATCATAGCAAGGAATATAGGCAAGATACTGAAAAAAGTCTTCTTTAAGGAAAAGAACTGTCTTTGCTTATAGAGGTACCTTTGAAAGAAATGTGTTATATTTACTTTTCAGATAATATATTTTATACAAATAGATCAAAAAATAGCATGATATTGCAATGTACCTCTCTAATTCATGAGCAAAAGAATGTGATTTTAACACCTATCTTGGACTAGGAATTTTGATTCAAGTCTTTTCATCTGATGATGTTGCTTTTGTACATGATGTTGGGGGGTTTGGTTTTTTGGGTTTTGTCTGGTTTTTTTTCCTGGGCATGGACTACTGAACTAGAACTAACTAAGATTTGATTGAACTGCCTCTCTCCTGAGCTGTTTGACTCAGAATAGAATCAATTCTAGTGCAATTGCTCTGTGCAGAATTCCACAGCTGAAGAAAAGTAGTCTTATTTCCTCCTGCCTCGTATTGTGCTCCACTTTCGACTACTAACTCTGAGGAGATGTCCACATGGGAATTTAAGTACGCTTTAAATTTCCACCATAAATTTCTCTGCACAGCATCTTCATGTAAATAATCCATATAGTATCAGTCCTTGAAATACATCTACTTACAGACTACTGTTGTAGCTTCCATGGTATCTCTCTGCTGGACAGTCACTCTTTTGCTGTCAGTGGGCTTTACGTTCTTCCAACTCTCAGCAGAGAACTGAGGCCAGTCACAACCCTGTCTGCAACTCTGGAGTAGGGGGTTCCTCATTTTTTGAGATGAGAACTGACAAAATTAATAATGTTTTGCTTGTTATTTGATTCAGCCTCTTACTAGTGCTCCCTTTGCACTTGGAAAGCCCCACCATGCTCATCAGACTCCATTCAGAGCCACCTCAGTGTTTTTATCAGTCACCTTTGCAGGGACACCTCACGCCGTTGTGCAGAGCCAAGCCCTGACTAAGCAGAGCTTATCCACTTCGCACTGCCCGCAGTGGGCTAAAAGCAGAGCTCCCATGTGGGTATCGCTCTGTAGAGCACACACCTGTGTGCCACCTCTGCCTGGACATCTCTCAACTGCTGAGGCCCTGAGTCTACATTCTCTCCCCTTTGTGTCAGCCACTCCTCAGAGGTCCTTTCTCTAGTGCTGCACTCATTTTTTTTATGGTTAAATTATTTAAGGTCATCTACCAGGTCAGGTTAAGAACAAACTTTGAACTAGAATTTCTTAAACGGTGCAATTTGCTGTTGGAGAGCACGTGAAATCTTTACAATTAATGAAGTCTATGAATTTAGATAGATCCTAAAAATAATTCCATCTGACATCAACTTTTTGGGAAGTCATTGGGAAAAGTTGAAAACGTTGTTGCTCCTACTTTCCCCTTTTGTGCTAGAAGCTCGCTATCACAGTAAGGATATTACTTTTCACAGTAGAAGACAATGTTTTTATTTTTAATTCTTCTGTCTTTACTATATCCTCTTTCCCTACTCAGACTTCTGTTTCTGACAAAGTGATTAAGAGTCAGTGGCTTTACTTACCGCAGCACCATTTCCTAACATGTCGTCGGACCTGTTTCAGCTTTCTTAGTTGCCAATCCACTTCTGCTATGGAACAGACCTTGTCATGCATAGTAGAGACTGTAGACATAAAAATAATAATAGACAAATTGGCATCCAGACTCTGTCTACATTGCCACAATTATGGTGTTATATGTACTTCTGGCAGTTGGATAACCTGCATGGGGCGTTATTTTTCATGTTGTTAATAACATTTTTGACATTTTGACTCCTGCACAGCATGGTAGTTTTGAGTACTGTCAAGAATTACATTCACACTATAACTCCTGGCTATTTTGTAAAAGGAATTCTCTTTAACAAGTTAAATAGCAAAATGATGAGTGTGTTCAAAGATTTTCATTTAAATGGTATTTAATAAAAAATAACAATCTACCTGTGGTCCAGCAAGCGAATCTAGCTGTATATAAAAATCACATCTGCTTCCTTCTGCCGAAGTTTATATTCTCTCTGCTTCTTTGTTGCATTTTTTAAAACAATTGACATAATTTGAATGTGTTGCTTTCAGACTATTAAAAGATTAAATAAGCCATACTAACTTTTCATGTTGCTATTCTGTTTAATAATTACATTGATAAAATCTTTCCTTTTATATGGCAGGAACAGACTTGAAATGCCTTACTCTAACGTAGCATCCTGGTAGTGTGTGCTTGCAAAAGGAAAACTGTCCTTGTAAAAGGAAAACTGGACACATGCAAACAGACTCAAGATGAGTAATTCACGCCTTCTCTCTGAAGCACTTAATACCGTAAATCAGGAGGCTGTCTGGGTCTGTATGTCACAAAACGAATGTCCAGAGTGAGACTGAAGAGGCTAATTTGCACCCTCTAGTGACCCAAACTAGTTGGAACATTGGCAGCTACAAATTACTAAATCACTTGGAATGCTTCTCCCCTAGTCAAGACCTTTATTGCTCTATTTCTGGTTTAGGGCAAACAATCAAAAATATCAGTAAAATTGAGAAAACTGGACTATATCAGGTAATATAGAATCTTCCACAGACCGTAGATGTTGCTGTCTCTTAGCCAGCCCAGCCACGAGCAGCTGTATAAAGTGGAAAGCAGGCCCATAAGGTCCAAGCTGTTTGCTCTGTCCTCCCTGCCACCCACTCTTGAGCTCTGCTCTCCTGGAGCACAGGCGGGAGGCGGGGGGGGAGGGTGTCTGTACCCTCCATGCAGTCCCTGTTCCCCGTTTCCCCTCTGTGGAAGGGCTGTGCCTCTCCCAGCTTCCTGCAGCCGTGCAACAGGCTTGTACAGATTAGCCTGGGGGAGCCTTGAGAGCATGTTCCAAAAATAAAGGCAGTTATAGTAATCTGCTGTGGCAAGCATGCGTGTGTATGGTACGCATTTACTGCAAACCTAGTGATTTAATAGGATTAAATTCTGATCAGCAGAGAGAAGACTGATCATAGTAATGAGAAGATGGGTAGAGTACATCTGGCTCAATGGCAAACTGGCTTGAGAAAGAAAGTGATACAGTTCAGTGTACATTATGAAGGAATCATGCTGGACCTTGGGCTTATTCACTATATTAAGTGAGCAATACTGTAAGAAAATTGGATAGGCTAGCATCCCCTTTTTAGGTAAGCATCTAACGCTGTGCTGTGATACTTTATTCCTTTTTCAGTACTAGGCATGAAATGAAGTGTTCAAAATAATATGGTCATAAAAGCAGATTTACAAACAGAGAAGTATTCCCAGCCCAGTAGCAAATGTAGTACCATGTAATGCAGCATTTGGTGAAGATTATAACGAAGTGATTTTCATGGCTGGATTCAAAACTTATGCTGTCAGTAGTCCTGTTTTCAGTTGCAGTGAACCTGACAGGGAAATAATCTGAGAAAGAATAGACTCCTGGTGTTGTCAGCCTGCAAGGCAACTCTCCAAAAGGGACAGCTTGCAGCATACAGATGAAGTAAAGAAAACTACAGGGGGTTAGACTCCGGTAAAGTACAGTATAGGTGCTCATTACTTAGAGGTAAAGCAAGTGGAGAAAGAAAGTTCAAGCAAAGAGCTCCAGGGAATTACCAGGGAGAATAATTAAAAATTTGGAGGAATGCTAATATGCTGAACTAAGAAAAAGAGAAAATTTAAAGATTAGGAAAAAAAATAGGTCAAGGGAGTAGAAAAGGCAATGAAACCTGACGACTGCAAATGTGCTTTCCTGCCCTCCTGGCAGCCTTAGACTTGATAAGCAGAGATTGGCAGAAAGCAGGCACAGCAACCAGCACATCCAAGTGCAACTAGCAGACACTTCTAATGAAAAACAGTAATGGGAGAATGTCTTCTTCAAAACTACTTTTGCCAAAGGTTTTGTTTGGGTTTTGGGTGGTTTGTGGGTTTTTTTGTTGTTTCCCCCCCCCCCCCCCCGTGATATTTTGTGTTTCTAGAATTTAATGCATTTTTTTGGCTGGCTTTCTGCTGGTGGTGGGTTCTGTTTCAATGTGGCCGTTCTGGTGTATTTGCATTGCCACATTTCAGTTTTGATTTGCTGCTTTGACAGTGTAATAGCACCTTGTTTAAACCTCGAAGTTTATCATATGAGGAAAGTGAAATTTTTAAACTTAGGGAAAAAATTTCATTAAGAAATCCATCCATTCCTTCAGGAAGTGTGAAAAGTCATTTATTTAACAAAAGGAAAATTAAGATGTTCTTCAAAAGTTGCGAACATATTTTTATGCCATTGTATTTATTTTATTTTACCATGTTTAATAACAAGTCTCTACACATGGTCCACCTTTTTTTAGTTCAAGTCTTGAAGCAGAAACAGTAAATAACAACTTCCCTCATGTTCATTATCTGATTAAAGTAATTGAGGCATGTAACAGTACAGAGGTTAAAAGATAGGGAGGATTAAAGGATGAGTGTAGCTAATTAAGGAACCAGCCCTGCAAGCAATTACATACATGGTTAACTTTAAGCACTTCAGCATTAATGGGACTACTTGCATGCTTAAGTTAAGCACATGTGTTTGTGAACGGGGGCCTGAAGACCACATCCTGTGAGATGTTGAGAACATGCTATACACTGAAGAGGACAGGACTGCCCTGATGCCAGTGGGAGCTGAGGACATTATGCACTTCCAGGCTTCAGGACAGGGTAGCACAGGCTAATTGGGAAGAGGTTGTTGATGGGGGTTTTGCAATAAGGCTTCCTAGGTAAATAATGGACAGCATTTCTTTCCATAAACATTCAGAAGCAAGCCTTTGTTGATGAGCATCTATTTTAAATAAGCTTCAAAATAGCCATACTGAAATTAAGAAGGATTCTTATGCTATCAGAGAGCAACATAGAATAAAGAAAACATGAGCTGAAAGGGATCCATTCCACTGGGGTAGGCTGGTACAAGGTATGGTGCCAGCAAGAAGTGGGTTGTGACAAGGTGCAGTTTTATTTCTCAAGCTGCATTTTATGCAGCTACCTCATTTGTGCATGTGGGCTTCTGCCAAGGTCACAGTACAGCCCTATACAACCAAAACCTCATACCCCAAGGACATATAGCAAGTGAGTCATTCTATGTATGCGTTTGATCTAGACATCATTGCTTGAATTAGTGAATTCATACGTCTTTGGGAGCTGTTAAAATCTTAGAAACACTGACAACTGCTTTTCAAACAATAGCGCACTGAACCTAATCCATTTACATGTAAAGAATTGTGACATACTCTGTATTATCCCTCTTCCCCTAATAAAGGTAAATTGAATTTTATTTCAGATTAAAGTTTGCATTTCTTGTCTCTCCTGTAGTGATGATCTATTTTGACTCAGGGAAAGTACAGAATCATTGATCCAGTAGTATTTCTTTAGTTTGTCAGTTTAATTTTAAGGAGCACAACTATTTGTAACTTAAATGAGCAAAGGAATCAAATGTAATTTGGTCACATCTTCTGACAGTCATAACTGCCCACACTAGCTGGGAAAATATTTCTTACACTGTGTTTGGTTTGCTGTTTCCTAGGAAGAAGGAATGGCTGTGGATATCTTTTCCTTGTTGGTTGGGATGGGTTTTTTTCTGTTTCCTGGTGTGCCAAAAAGAAAGGGCTTGTTTGGCATCGTGCTCTATGTCGTTTATTGTCTTTCTGTATCATTTCCAGAGAAAGAAATAATTGTTGACACTGATTTAGAAATTAGGATTAAACTGTCAGCATCATAACTGCCAACCAGTTGAGCAGACAGTAAAATGATGAAAAGTGAGAAGACAGCCTTATCTTAGGCAGAGTATATCTCAGTGTCCTATAGTTTCCTTAGTTGGAATCCATTAAAATGATTGATTTTTTTTTTTTTTTCCAATAAACTAGGCAGTTTAAAAAACTGGTTTCCAAAGCTTCCAAACTGGGCAGTGTAAAAACTTGAGTACTTGCGTTTTCTCAGCTGTTGTCTTCACCAGTGAGGCTCCCTTAGTGGTGGCAATTGTGAGAATGCAAAGGTGGCGGGGGGTGGGGTGGTGGAAAGGCATGGAGGAGGGATTGACTTGATTGATTTGGCTATCAGAAAAATTGTCCATTGACACTGAAATTCTTGGTTATAGTTGACTGTCTGAGGCCGTCTCTGGAGAGACAGTAGGAGTTACAGGGATGGTCCCTTCTCTTGTACTTCTTCTTGTTCCTCTTCGGGGTGCGAATGCTGAAGCAGACTGACTGGGAGACTTCAGATGCCAGCAGCAACATGTGGCTGCTTAGTATTAAATTTCTACTTGTTACAAAGGTCTGTCTATCATTTCACAGAGACACCATTCTCCTCACATTCAGTAAGCTTTCCATACCCTGGCATGAGGAAACGGCCTCAGCCAAAGAACTCCCTCTCCCAGAAGAGGGTGAGATTCCCCTGCCTTCCTCCTCAGCTCTCACATTAGCAAGGTAATACTGGAATTTTATTTTTTTTTTTGTCATTTTTGAGTGTCCATTAGCAAGTCCCAGACTCTCCCCATGATGTTCTTCTGCCCCATTCACACACTCCCATGAAAATTTGGAAAAAAAAAAGGTTTTCTTAAAAAGTGGAATTCGCACATTTTCAGCAGTACCTTTAGTGCAGTGATAAGCCTTATGTTGCTCATGTGGATGCCCATGTCAGTATGGGAAGGGCCATACTACATACTTCTTTTCTTCAGTCATCTTGTCACGGTTTTCTTCTCCTCCTAACTTCATACCAACATACCACTTTTCTGCAATTTTGAGTTAAATTGAGAAAGACTACTGCCACAACTATAGTGCCCCTGAAAACAGGAGAGTTTGCACTTACTGGTGTGCACAATCATTCAGAAGTGCAACTGCACATAGCCTATCGAGAGGATTGGCAGCTTATCTGTCATTCTGTGTATCAGTATCTGAACATCCTTCCCGCACCATTTACCCTTAAGCTAGTCTCTGAAAGCTTCTGCCTGGCACACAGACTTTGCGAAAGGGTCAGCAGCAGTATCTCAGAGCCGGTTCTTGTGCACCTGAGAGGCCATCACCGGTTCCTTTATCTTTATTGTTCATTTCATTTAGACACCTCAGAGCGGGTGCGCGCCGGCAGCTGTGAGCACCCGCACAGTGGTGTGTGCCAGGCTCACCTGGACCCGCCTCCGCCAGAGCGAGCTGCCAGCAGCAGCTTTGGGCTGGCAACCATAGAGGAGAGCTTGGCCTTTGCTCTGCCCTGGAGTCACCCCTCAGAATTTCAAATGACAGCATCTTCTAAAGGCCCTAATTCTTCTTAAACCTTGTGTAATTCAACATCAAAGTTCATATCCAGCTGTGCTCACTACTGCTTTTTTCCCTCTTCAGATCCAAATCTGTCGCTAACTGCATTTTCAACTTTTTCAAGTTCCTAGGTCTTTTGAAGTGTCACTACGCCCATGTTCCCCACAGCCTATTCCCCAACCTGCTTTGCACTGTTATCAAGGACTGAGAGATCCTTTGTCCCAAATCCTCAAAGGAATATTTCAGTTCTTTCTTTATCCATTTCTGAGACAGCTCTGTCCTTTGGCCTGTGCACTTCTTAATTTACTCTTAACATTCAATGCATTTTTCTATGGGCACTTAAAATTCACTCTTAACTTTCCTCATTTCAATCAACATTCACACAGGGACACTTGCATGTGTCTTGAATTGTCATTTTATTAAAACCCTTTGCTCCTTTACCATTTCAATTACCATTCTGTATAATATCATTTGCATTTGCATGGTACCTCCACCCTTAAAAGACTAAAGTTTTTATTCTTTCTTAACAGATGAGTAAAATGGAATCAGAGAGATTAGAAAGATACCTTTGCAGCTCAATACAGTTATATGGTCTCCAATTTCTGAGCTTAATTGCATTGGAGGAAAACACTGTAAGCACGATGGATTGACATGTAAATCAAAGTGATATAAATCACAGATCTGAATCACAGAACCTTGATTTGAATAACTGCTTTTAATCGTGGTTTGCATTTGCACTTTTGTTATTCTAAAAATGTTTGCACTTACTGGTGTGCACAAACATTCAAAAGTGCAACTGCACATAGCCTTTAATCCAGCTGGATCTTTCTTACTACGTACTGCTCATATACGTGTTTATTTAAGCAGAAAATTTAACATATCTTTATGGAAATTCTATGCTAGAAACCTTAACTTGCATTAGAAAATAGTTCACTACATCTTCAATTTTATTTTTTATTTTTTGTATCATCCTGTTTGTACAATAACAGTGCAGAAGATGTACAAACTGAGATTTAAAAAACATGCTATTAGTAATCCTTTTGTTACATATCAAATAGCATCATTTTATAAACATATATTAGCATTATATTAGTATTAATTACAGTTTGTGAATTAGAAGCTTGTTTCTAGTTACTAGATATTAGGACTCCAAATCTGCAGTAGGGGTGTAATGAGATTTTCAGAACTGCACCGGCAATCAGGTGCCTGCTTCCAAAGAAATCGATGGATGCAAGGTGACCTGTAGGTAATCTTGAAAATCCCCAGAGGCATCTGTTCGCAAACGTTCTCAAAAACCTGTGCTGGGGACTTCAAATTTCTGAAATTAGTTCAGTTTATCCTCACTTGCTGTGTCTATTCATGGATTTTGAAATACCAAAATAGGCTGTTCTTTTCAATTCAAAACTGATCTCATGACTGACTTATTTGGAAAAGTACGTATTCTCTCTATTCCTGCTGAACTGCAGCGCAAAGTCATTTGGCCAAAAGGTTTTCTGCAGTCCTGAAAATATTTACACCTACTAAAGTAAACAGAACCCATTGTCTGCTGTTATAAAGATATAGAAAATATATTTAGCCAGTAACACATTACATATGTTGTTAATGAAGTTGAGATAACATTTGGGGATTTTTATGTTTCTGTGATTCTGCATATAATTTAAAAAGTAACATTCTGTAACTCCTTCTTAAGTTACTTACTAAACATGGTTTTGTTTAGCAGTAAATCATACTAAGTGTAAGTCCTAGCACATGCGCTGCTCCACATGTAATTTCACGTTAAATTTTAAAGTTTTAAAATAAAAAATAGTATTTAAAATATATATTTTGCATTACTTCTTTGGAAAACTGTTTTTATAAGCTATTCTTCCTTAGAGCTTGCAGTGGACCTCAGGAAACTGTTCAGACTTTCTCAGCCCTAAGCCCTGGTTTCCGTACACGGTTGCTGGAACCCCCCAAAGTCCCTGCCTGACGCAGCACCCTTGCTGCTTGACTCTTCAGCCCTTTTCTGTGCTGGTGGTTCTGCTGTTGCTTATCCTCTAAATGGACTTTTATTAGAAAACGATGAGCAAGTTTTTCAGCATCCAAGATTTTTTGTTTTTTGTTTTTTTCTGTTAGTTGGGAAGAGCGGTTTTCTGGGAGATCTGCATGCAGCGTAGCGAAAGATGGGAGAAGAGCCAGAAACAGGAAAGCGAAGCCTGGGGGAGAAGGGACAGGACCAGCCTGGGCGTGAGGGGCAGCCGGCCCTGCGGGATCCACAAGTCTGACTGCCGCAGGCCAGTGCGGCGGCCGGTCTCAGAGGTCTGGCGTGGATGTGTACCTCGAAGAGGCCGTGCCCTAAGCCGGCCATCCCCACGGCTGGCTTGGCTTTTCGCTGTTCTCCACTGTTTGGGCAAGAGTTGTGTAAGGCCTGACTTAAACACGCTCCTTGCCCAGCCGAGGGCTCACGACCAAGCCCACTCTGCCCTAGCGAACGCTCCTCTGAGCTCAGCACCGCTGCGCCGCCTCCTCGCCCCACACCTCTCGGCATCACGGCCGGGGCAGGCCAGCCCCGACTCACCCTCGGCGCGGGGCCGAGGCGGGGGCCTGGCGCCCGGGCGGAGGGCAGGGTCGGCCCTCGGGCGGAGTGACACCCCGGGCGGGCTCTGCCTTTCCGCGCCGCCTGCTGCCATCTTGTGGGGAGGGGCCCGCACTGCCCGCCGCCTGCGCGGAGGGAGAGGGCGGCCGCGGGTGCGCTGCTGCCGTATCGCTCCGCGCTCCCGCAGCGGCCGTGAGGAGGCAGCGGCGGGGGCTGCGGGCGCCCCCGTCCCCTCCGGCCCCGCCGTCACACCCGGCCAGGGCCCGGGGCAGGGCCCGGGGCAGGGGCAGGGCGGGCGGCTGGGCCCGGCCACGCCACGGCGTCATTCGGGGCGAAGGCGCCGAGCCGCTCTGCTCCCTTGACTAGACGACGGGGGGGACGACGGACGGGGTGTGTGTGGAAATGGCGACGGTGCGAATGGGCTCCCATGACCCCAGCTGTCCTGCGTCGGCCATCGGAGGCGCAGGGGCCGAGGCCGTCTGTGGTATTTCTGTGCCCAGAGACGACGAGGCGGGCCTGCTCGCCGAAAGCCGCAGCACACGGCAAAGCCGGGTTCGCCCGCCCTCAGAAAACCCTCGGAAGCCTCTCCCAGGGTGCTGTACCATAAAGAGCCGTGTGTCAAAAGCTCTGCTTGACCTCGTAACATCGAGACCAGAGAGTCTAAAGAGTATTTTTTACGATGTGAAAATTGTCATGCTGTGTACAAAGAAAAGTAGACAGTTTGACGTACTGAGAATTATTTTCATTTTATCTGATAATTCTAAATCATTTCCATTTTACTCTAAAGAATGATGTTTCAAGAGCTTTAAAAGTTTCATTTTTGAATCAAAGGAAATAGTTCATTGGGGTTTTTTTTCATATTCTGCTTTACTTGCAGCTTGTTGCAAATGCAAGCACTTCTTTGTTTTGTTTCAGGTTAATCCAATGCAATTTTCATTTTGACATTCTCAGGCAAATCACAGTAGCTGTTATTTATACAGCTCTTACTGCTCACCACTTTAAGGACAAATTGAGGCCCTAATCCTGTAAAGACCTACCTATTTTTATGGGTAGAACTGCTTACTGAGCACAAAGTTAATCACGTTAAGCTTGTAAAGTGCTAGAGATCCCAGAATGGAAAACATTAGAGATGTGCAAAGTAGTATTTTGACTTTCAAACGCTTCTCCCTTTCTCTGCCTTTTCCTGCTGAAGGATAGGGGACTCAATTCAAACGGAATTTTAAAAACTTTTTAGTTAGGATCTCTAATTCTGCGTATTTTCTTTCACTTTATGCAGTGACTACTGTCTGTACTAGTAGTATTTCAGTTTAAAATAACACTTGTCTGGTCAACTCAGTTCATAAAACATTCTGATCCTTCATATTAAAATACTGTATAAACAGAGTGTGGAAGAGCTGTGCAGACATGGAGAAAATTACTGCCCACCTTAATTTAAAAGGTGGTGTGAGTAATGCTTTTTTTACAGCTGAGATAATGCCCTGTTTTCTCTCTTTCCTCTCCTTTCTGCTCTTTTCAGAACACGGATCTCAAGAGTTACTGACCAAACCAAAAAGCAGTGCACGCTTCGCTAACTCTTTGCATCCTCTCCTACCCAAAGTGCCTCTGCTGTAGACTTCACTAAGTGGCATAGCTTGGGTGATGCTTTTCACTCTCCTTTTTTTGTATGTGGAAAAAAAATCATACGCCAGCTTGAGAATGCTTTACATTCAGATAAGTGAGACAGAATGAGGGATGGACTTAATCTCGGTTTTGCCTCAACCAGTGTTTGAAATGGGCTTTCCTCAAAATATATTCTAAATGAGGATTCTAAATCCACAGTTCGACCTGGGCCATACTCCTCCTAATTTCTTTCTTCTTTCACTCCATTTTTCATCCTCTTTGCTATAATTTGGCTGCATTTTCTCACAGTTCAAACAGGGACAGACTTTGAGACCTACCCCTGTCCCCCACACTTAAGATGGCATGATAGCTGATAGCTACAGGTTGGTAGAAGACCAGAACAGTTGTTAACAAAATGTGTTGTTCCCATGTTGGACAAAACAGAAATAGAAGTTAAGAGAAAAAAAGCTTTCCTAGGTCTGTGAAGTCTGGCAGTCTTTGAAAGGTGTAAGACAGGCAGCTGTAAATCCATGCCTTTGCACTGTGAAAGTGGCTGGACTTTGGCATGGATGGTACCAGGCAGGTTCTGCAATGCCAGTATCACTTGTGCAAAGCTAATATTGCAGGGAAGCTGTAACATACCTCAGAACAAAATTCTTAGATTTTTATCTTTAGTGTAGGAGTTCAGGTTTAAACATATGTTGGCATTGCTGATCATTGTTTATCACTTAGGGTGTACAAGGGTTAAACCGGGCTCTGCCAGTGTAGGTCCTCAGTTCGCATGGCTCTGAAGGCTTGTCTTTATTGCCTCTGCCAAGCTGGCCTGGCTGGCAGTGGCCCTGGTACAGATTCAAGACATGCTGACAGAAGGAATTTTTTGGCTTTTAGCTGCACCACATTCCTGACTGACATAAGCAAAGACAGCGTTTTTCTGCTGATGTAGCTGAGCGCACAGAAGAGGTCTGCCAGTGCAGCTAAGAAAACTAGAAGTGTGGATTTATTTTTAAATAAAAAAATAATTATCTATCATGATTGCTCCAGTAATCTTGACATTTTGAAGCTAAAAGGCTTTAGAACTATAAAACAAATGTTAAAATCAAATATAATTTTTTAAAAATTACTATTTGCTGTAATGAGGAAGCATAGGTCGTGATTTATGGTTTTTTGCAACTGGAAACATTGCTGTTTGATTCATGTGAGCCCTTCTCTTGTGCCCTGAAACTATTGCAGTCAGCGTAGTCGTATGTTGACACAACTCTCCACTCTTTGGGCAGAAGCAGGGTGTAAGTGGCGTATAACAATTGCTTAAAGGTCCAAACATGGTGTTTTTTTCCTCCTGGTACTTTTCAAGAAATAGAAGAGTTATTGGTATCTCATTTCTTAAGTACCCTTAATATTGTTTTATCAAGCAACAAGGATTTTTTTAGATTAAAAATTGATGGTACAGAAAATAGTTAGCATGTCACTGGCAGAAAAATTCAGAGGTCTTTCAACAAATGCCCCTGCCCCAGATACTTTACAGGCAGGTTCCTTCATCATAAATGCAAAAGAGAAAGCTGCCAATTCCTTTATTATCATCTCTTCGTTAAGCACTTGCAGTTAAAAGATTTAATATGGAGTATAAAGATACCACATTAAAGGCAGTGTTTCAGGCACATCCTGTTTTGGTGAGAATTACATGTTTGCCAAATACAGGCCTCAGAGTTGACAGGAATCAGGATAACAAATGATGGACTCTGCTCCAGCCCAAAGTCTCTGAAAGAGCCAGAGGGGTCCCTGGGTGAAGACCGAGGAGGGCAAGGATTTGCCACTCTGCTTGGCTAAAGCCCCAGACATAAAGGAGGATCATTACTAAAGCCTCCGGGAACTGAAAGGTGGTTGGGGCTAATGGGTCAAAACAAAGGAATTTTTATCACATCATTATTGCAGAATGAAATTACATGAATTAGTAAAAAAACCATACGGAGGGCACTGAAGATAGATAGAAAGTGTTATATTTCTAGTTCTGGGGTGCAAAAGGCTGCATCACAGCCATGTCTACAGTAGATGTTGTCATGCTGTGGGCCATATGCTTTTAAGTTTCTCAGGAATTAATAAAATCATGACTCTGCTTCCCCCAACCTCCCCCACAGGTCAGCCAAATTACGGGGTGTGCTGCCCTGGCATGCTCTCTCACAGTGGTGATACTTTGAAAATCAAGTCTAAATACATCTTCTCACAGGGAACACATAATAATTCTACTAAGTATCAAGGCAGACTTTGCACAGCAACTTTGAGATGCAAATGTCCTCGCTGTGACTAGTGAGCTAATTGGACTGCGTAGGAGGCGTACAAGTGGAATTCCAGTTTTATAGATGGGCACACACTAAATAATTTTTAGGTATTGTGATCTAGCTAACCTCCTTTCTGCAGAGCTTTAATCCATCAATCACCTACCAGATCTATAGCATTTATTTTCTTTTGTTACCCACAAATCTGAGATGGTCATGATACATGTCAAACTTCTAGAAATATTGTTCATCATCCTTGCCACTGAGTGTATTGGCCGTACACAGAATTAAGCGACAGGCTGATTAGTCAGTTATCCGAGGGCTCTTGTAGTGGCCAGTAGTAAGAAATAAGGATAGCATTAAGAGCCTTATCCTTCCTAAGCTGCCAAGTAACCTCATTTTCTGTAGACTTCAGTGAGGAATGTGGGACAAAAGCCTGACATGGAATGTGTCTTTGGGGAGGAGCATTGTCTCATGACAGCCAGCAAAGCTGTTCTGGCAGTGGGGACAGCTTCTGTGCTCACTATATATCTGATGTGAGTTAGAATATTACATAGTGCTGGTATGTCAGAGAAGGGCATTCCTGCCACCAAATTCTGCGCTTGCACCTACTGAAATAAAAGCCACAATAGAATATTTTAAATACATCTAAAAATTCCTTTCTTCTGTTTCTATGGTGATTAGTCTTAAAAGGTACTATAATAAACACAATGAGTAATAATTATTCAATGTAAAAAAAAAAAAAAAAAAAAAAGAAACAAACCCCTTGCTCTGTTTCCCTTGAAATGTCAAGCAATTCTGACTGGAACAGGAACTATCTGCTAAGAACAGTGGATTGTTACGATGAAGTGGGAGGGTGCCTGTTTTATCGAAACACAACTAATGAATTAAGAATAAAACCAATGCTGATATGATAAGCTTGCTTGACTTAAATTAGTTGCTATGAGAAATTGCTGAAAAAAGAGGCTTCTACTGTTTGTTTTTTTTTTAAACTAGATTATGCTTACGGTGTTAAAAGGATGAATGTATAAAAGTAGTGAATTGTAGAATCTTTAATGTTGACCTTCTTTTGATAACTTAGCTTTAGCATAGCCTCTGCCTTTAAATGAGAGCACTCAGTTTGTAGTGCTGGCTAAAATTCAGTGTATGGCTAGCGAGCTTCAGCAGGTTTAGTGCTTCTCAACTTTAGACACTAGCATTTGTATGTTTTTTCCTCCCCAAAGAAGTAAATTATTTATACAGTACCAACCTTTTTTAACCTAGCTTCTGACAGGCTGGGATTTTTTCCAATCTCAGTTGAAACTGTCTAAATAATTTATCAAGTATTCTTTCAAAGTACAATGAATTCTGAAACCTAAGAAATGTTAAATGAGATTCTTTGCCCTTTCAGTGTGAGTGGGTTACTGAGGTTAAGCTAGTATTTTCTTTGAACTTTTCTCAGTCCCTGTTTTCTTGCATTGTACAGATTCCCCTTTTTCTCTCCTACTGTCTATCTATTAATTTTCATGACATTTTCTATTTATCAGACTTTTCCTTTGTGTTTCTGTATCTTTTGCTAACTCTAGCCTTGCTGATGTCTTCCTCTACCTTTTATTCTTAGTTACAGTAAGACAGCTTTCCCTTTAGATGGTCCTCCAGATAGAGGAACCATTGATTTCTGTGTCCCAAGCTGTACAGGCAGTATCAGTCTAGTCAGTGTTCTCAGTGTTGAATTTTTCAGTCCACCCTCAAATTTAACAATCGTCTCCCATGCCCATAAAGAAAACAGTGATGAACAGTGTTAAGATCTTTGGTAAAGATGAGCACAAAGAAGTTTGCATAGAACCTGGGTCTGCAAACAATATGTAAGCTTGCAAGGACGTATTTTCAGGTCAGGTATCTGACACCTCTGCCCCCCACCATTTCTGTCTGGTCAAAATTTCAAAGATAGAGTTTTCTATAAAACTTGGATAATTGCCTCAACATACCTGTATAAGAATTTTCTAAAAAACAAAAAACCCCACCACAACCAAACCAAAATGTCTGGGACTATAAACAAGAAAACAACAACAAACCAACCCACAATGACGTGGGCTATTCCATATTTTCCGGCAAGTATTTTAATCCTTCTAAAATTTTGTCAAATGTTTCGGCTGACTTCTTTTACCTGAATCAATTAATCCAGTTCTACTCCCAAAAGAACTTCAAGTTTTCTTTTCAGAAGGAAAAAATAATGAAGTAGCACCCCATATAGATTTTTATTTAGACTCAGCAATTCATAAACATACTTGACTGTGATGTGTCTAGGACAGGGGCATTTGTTGAAAGATCTCTGAAGACAGACGAAGCAATCAGGTCTGTTTGGAGCAAGAGGAAAAGCCAGAGGTTTCAAAGCAAGCTGTTGCCTTGTTGTGGTAAATAAGAAACAAAAGGTTTAAATTGTGAAGAAAAGCAGAGTTGCATCGGGGAAAACTTGAGCAGCTTACAGCAGCAGCCTGTAAACTGATTTTCATGACTCAGGAAGAGCAGATCCTGCCCAGATTTGAAAGGAAAAATTGATAAGCACATGGAAGGGACATCTCCATGCTGCAACATCTCCACGCTGCGTTCTAGGCAGCAGCCCTCTGTGCACAGCAGCTGGGATGCTGGAACAAAAACGATGCACTGCTCTAGTCAGGTGAGGGGTATGACCTGGTCGCTGTGCACTGTCCCCTTGCACAAACAAGAGACGGTACTGGGCAGCAAGGAGCGCCCAGGCTCCTGAGGCATGGAGTATGCTGGAGAATGTGCAAAAATGTCACAGAACTGAAGCAGTGCAAATGCTAATCAAATTTAATTTCAATCCTGAAGAAAAAAAGATTCTTAAAAGGGCAAGAACTGAATGCATGTTAGCAAATCATACCACGATGCCTGGAAGATCCTAATGTGAGCAATGGAAACCACCACCATTAACATTGCACTGTAATATTTTTAGTAAAGCTGAGGACTTTTTTCTGTAGTCTTCAATCCTTTCTTTTCTTGTACTAAGATTTAGACCTAGATTGCTACTGAAAGCCTACTGGTCTCCTCGCTGGCCGTGAACTGCACAGCTTTTCTGCTGACGGGTCAGAACAAGCCCCCCCCAGCATGTCCTTTATGGCTGCAGGCACTGGTTTCTCAAAACCAAAGACAAGAATAAATTGTGGATTTCTTCCCAGGAAAGCCCTGGGAAGCACACACTCAGGAAGACTCTGCAGAGAAGAGAAGACAGAAGGGCCTGACGGCACTGCAATTTCTGTGGGTTGACATGCATTAGGAAACTCTTGCTCTATCCCTGACTGCTCTCTCTCTGTGCTGCAAAGGGCATCCACACAGGGCTCACAGAGCACCTCACAGCTGCTCACTCACCCCTTCCCCCTCAGGAATGTGAAGGAGGTAATACAACAGAAGTCTCAGAGATTGAGATAAGGGCAGGGAGAGATGGTCATTATGGTCACAGGCAAAAGACAGATTCCTTAGAGGAAGAAAAAGAACATCAATTTAATTCAAACACTAACAACAAGAACACTTAACAAGCAGAGTAGGACAGTGAGATGTATTACCACATCTTAAAGAAATACCATCTCCCCACCCCTCCCTTCTTCCCAGGCTCAGCTTTGCTCCCAATTTCTCTGCTTCCCCCCCATCCCCAGCAGCACAGGAGGGCAGGGGATGGGGTCCGGTCAGTCCCGCCGCTCCTTCCTCCACAGGCAGAGGATTCCTCACACTCTTCCCCCGCTCCAGCGTGGGATCACTCTCACAGGAGAGTCTTCCATTAACTTTCTCCGACATGAGTGCTTCCGTGGGCCATAGCTCTTCCCAAGCTCCTCTGGCGTAGATCCCCACTGCATGGTGCAGTCGTCCCAGTGCTAAACTACAACAGTGGGGTCTTCTTCCATCAGAGTCACAGCCTGCTTTGGGCACAGCCACCTGCTCCACCGTGGGGCCCTCCGTAGGCGGCAGGTGGGCATCTGTTCCACCCGTGACTCCGTGGGTGGCGGAGGGCAGCCCTGCTGCCTCACCACGGGTAACAGCGAGTCTCTCTGCTCTGGTGCACCTCTGCCCCTTCCTCCTCCTTCATTCCACTGACGGAAGCAGAGAGGCTTGTGTCTCTGCTCCTCCATGGACCTGAGCCTCATCTGGTCTCCTGCCCCCATTCCTCTGCCCCGCAGTGTAACGGGAGCCGCAGTGGGTGCACTGCGTCCCGTGAGTCCCATGAGAGTACCAGACTGCAGGCTCTGCACCGAGTTCACAAGGCTCTGGGAGATGAGGTAGGAGTGCCCAACGGACACGTGGGGAAACATGGCGTAGCCCCAGGAGAAGGGGGAGAAAGCAGCACAGGTGGGGAGAGCAGTGCCACCAAGGTTGATAGTAATACTGAGGATTTTTCTGCAGTTCTCATGCCTTTATTTTCTTTCACTGCATTTTATTATTAGATTCAAGGGGCTGGGATCTCTTGGGGACTGTCCTGAGTCCCAGCTGTCAGCCAGGATGTATCTTGGCTGGCCACTGAAGTACCTTCCCAGTGTTACAGATGGCAGGGTGGCTTCTTGGGGGGCTGGGAGAGTTCCTCGGGGCTGCAAGCCCTCCTCTTCAGGGCTCACCAGGGGACCCCCAGGGGAGTGTTGGCTGCCCCAGCTGGGAGTGAAGGGCCCAGGCACAGCTTCCTCTGGGTCATCCTGTGGCTCTTCTTTCTCCCTGTGGGTGGGAACAGGGACAGAGTGGGGGGCTGCTGCGAACCCCACAAAGGGATGAGTTGGGGGCAGAGGACCCGCCTCGGGAGGCAGTGGGGCCGGCAGCAGCTGCGGGGCTGCCTGTCTGCTCCTCAGCAGCACAGGCATCCCCCAGGCCCACCCAACATTAGGCCTCCCCGCTGCGCCAGCGCACGGTGGTGTCCATCAGCTGGCGCACAGAGGTCCTCGTGTGCCTGCCCAGGACGTCCCACCACAGCTGGAACAGGGTTTCCTCATCCAGGCCAAAGAGGTGCGAGCTGTATAGGATGACCCTGTGCTGCTGCTGCTGGTTCCTAGCGGCCACCCTTGAAGATCAGCCCCGACTCCTGTTGCGGCCAGGGCAGCCGGGGCTGGAGCAGAGCTGGGTGCTCTGGTGTGGGGGTTTAGGCCCTGCCGGGACCCGAGACCACACTGCCATTGTCCCTCCCCCACCCTCGAACCAGACGGGGCAGGGAGTGACAAACAAACCCCGGGGTTGGGATGAGGACAGATTTAATACAACAGTGTAACAAATAATAAACCAAACAACAACACTAGCAGTAACAATAAAGAGTAATAACAATGAACAGGACAAGAGGTATACAGAGATACTCCACAAGGATAGAGCAGCGAAGGGGAGCGATGACGAACAAAAGCCGTCCCCACTCTTCCCGCGCTTGGGCGCCCAAACCTGACATCAGCAGGGTATTAAATAACCCGTCTGGAGATCCCTCCCCACTGCTGGGGAAACTTAACCCTGTCCGAGCTGAACCAGGACATCTGGGAAGAGCAGTGCCCAGATGTGGGGATGGAGGCTGCCCACAGGAGGCCTGGGCACTAGCCCTGCAGCTGATGGCTGTGATGCTGCAGGGCAGTGGAGACTGTGGGCAGCTGGGTGCCCTGGAGCTCCTCCTGCTTGGTGGCCAAGGACTGATGCGCTGCCAGTGGTGTGGTGACATGCTCCTCAAAGTCATCGCCTGCCTGCACTTACGGCACAGTGGAGAGGATCCTCCTGCTGCAGACAGGGCCCTTGGACTTGCTCTCAGCCCACCGCAGGATGCACGGAGAGCAGAGTTGGTGGAGGCATGGCATCACATAGCTGGCCTCCTCCCGGCTATCCAGGCATATTGGTCAGCGGTTCTCCAGTTCCACAGCCATGCTCTCCACTCTCTGCAGTGGGCTGGGGGGAGCTGGGGATGCCAAGCCCTCCCTCTCACTGGCACTGCAGCGGCCGGTGTCACACTAGAAAGGGGAGAGCAGCCATGGCCACTGGCTGGCCCAGGGAGGGGTGGAAGAAATGTCCAGGTGCCTTGAGAAGAAAAGTCTCCCAGATCCCAGGGTGAGGTTTCCCCTCCCAGCTCACCTCTGCTGCTTTGAGCAGGCCTCCTGGGTGTCCCAGCTGCCTGAACTGGACAGGGCCAGGGAATATACTCTGGCAGCTCTGGGGTTGGATACGGAGAGCGCAACAAACTCGCCAAGCACAACACCAGCACCAAAAGCCTTGCTCAACACTCCAGAGATCCCAAACTTACTCAGCTGGAGTGTGGGCATGAGCTGGTTGTGTGAGGCTCAGCACCCAAATATAAGCAGCAATGGACACGTGGCCATGATCCATTGTTTGGGGACGTCAGTCAACTGCTTGGAGATGTCGTGGCCCATCCTTTGGTGACGTCAGAACCCACTGCTCAGGGACATAACCGTCACTCACTTGGGGATGTCACAGTCCATGACTTGGAGATGTTGCAGGCCATTCTTTGGTGACATCAGAAGCCATCGCTTGGGGACATCACCATCCATCGCTCAGGGATGTCACAAGGGGCTGTCCTCATCTATTTGAACACTAAAGTCAGGGCCCTGAGCCTAGCAGCCTCCAATTGCCATCCATGCTTAGCCGACAGGCACGCGTTTCTGCAGTCCTCCCCCCGTATCACTAGCAACAGTCCTAATGAAAGTATCATTAAATAATGCAAGCTTGCATATCTCGTAACAAATCTTTACACATACAGTTTTAAAGTATTTTTAGTAGTATCAAGTTAGCCATAGATTGGAAAAACTGTTACTCCCGAAATGAAGGTCAAAGCTTCATTTGTGACTGATCTTTTTATTGTGTATAGTGAAATAACAACCCAAAGCTATGATGGGACAAATCTCTGGTTTTAAGACTGAGCGCTAGAATGTAGTTTTGTGTAAGGAAACCTTCAGAAAAGGAATTCAGTGTAAGTCAGAAAATGGCCACATTTGGCAATCAGAGAAGAAAAACTTTGCAATATAGCCGTGTTACATAGGTATACCAAAGCGACTCCACACAGATAATGAACAAACTAAAATTTGTAACCAAATGTGAACAGCCAAAACCAAGAAGACAACAGGGGCAATCAAAACAGTTCTCCATGAACATTTAACAATCTGCAGGTTCGGGGTACCAGCTGGGGAAGTTGCTACTACACAGCGAGACAGAAGGATGACGACACATTAGATTGATGATGCCAAAGCGTGCACACGCTCACTCACTGGAGGGAAAACATCTCACTCAAGGGTACCCAGAATGTGTAATCGTTCACCCAAAGGGACAAGAGCTTTCTCAAGGATGTCCAGCAGGAGTATTCGCTCACCAAGGTGGGGGTGAGGGCACTCAGTCCTGGGAGGTTTCCTTGGTTGGTGTCCCATTCCCAAGGGGAGGGCTTCCGATCACAGACCTGCTGCTCCCAGGAGAACTACTCAAAGAGGATCTCCAGAAGGGGATCCATTTTATAGCCTGGTTGATCTCAGCTGTGGTCATATATGATCCGCGTTCCAGAAACTTCTCCAGACCAAAGCGTATTGTTGCCCAAAGGTCTCAACTGTTGACCAGGGCTCCTGCCTCCCTTTTCCTGCCATGGTGGAGAGGGATGTGCTGGTCTCCCCCTGGCCAGGGCACATACCTGACAGCACCCACGGTGTTCTGCCACAGGTGTGAAAATGAGGGCATGAACGAGCCGGTGGCTGCCATGTGAAAAGCCCTAGCCCCTGTGGGGTGTGAGGGAGCACAGAGGTGTTCCTGCCACCACCTGTAATTCACAAAAAAATTTTATAAGGAGCTTATCTGAAAGTTAGTTTGCTGATTTCATCCCCTTTTTTTGCTGGGTACTTTTTAGATAACTAGTGGGCAGAACATAGATAGATGTTCCAGGTTGTCTAAAAGGACTATAAATGAAGAAAATGACCACCGTCAATTTTAGTAGCAGCGTTCTGAACGAGGTGTAAACACACATATCTGATTAACACGTGGCTGAGAGAGTGGTGCCACCATCAGAATTTTGGGTTCTTTGACCATGGCAAGGTTTATAAGGCACCTGGTCTGCTGGTGACAAATGAGACAGGTGGGATGCAGCTGTCCCAGAGGGGAAAAGGATTCTGGGGCAGGAGTTAGCAGGGCTTATCGACAGGGCTTTAAACTAGGTATGACGGGGTATGGGGAGATAACTGGGCATGTTAGGAATAAGCTCAAGGGAAGCATGCCGTGGCTTGAAGGATGGTGGACTGGTGGGGGCTCTCCCTCTGCCGCTGCATTTGAGAGAAGGGAAAGACATTTAGGAACCGTGGAAGCACCTGAGAAGGGTCTTGTAGGGAATGGGGCCCACACTCACAAAAAGGTGTTGGATTCATGAGCTCATCTCATGGGCATCTATACCAGTGCACACAGTGTGAGCAACAAACAGGGGCAGCTTGAGGCCATGATGCAGCACGAGAACTATGACACAGTAGCTATCACAGAAACGTGGTGGGATGCCTCACACAGCTGGAGTGCTGCAGTCGATGGCTGCAAGCTCTTCAGGAGGGACAGACAGGGAAGGAGAGGTGGTGGAGTGCCCCTGTGTGCTAGAGAATGCTGTGGGAGCTCAGAAATCAGGTTAGTGATAACGGGGTTGAGAGTGCGTGGGTTAGGTTAAGGGCCAATAAAGCAGATCTTGCTGCGGGAGTCTGCTACAGACCCCCCAACCAAAGCAGTGAGGTGGGTGAAGCTTTCTATAAACAGCTGGGGGAAATCTCGCGGTCACTTGATGTTGTTCTTGTGGGGGACTTTAACCTCCCAGGTATCTGCTGGGATCACAGCACCGCAGAGAGGGAACAGTCCAGGAGGTTCCTGGAATGTGGAGGATAACTTCCTCACCCAGCTGGTGAGTGAGCCGGCAGGGAAGGTGCCTCCTGGACCTGCTGCTTGTGAACAGGGAAGAGCCTGGGGGGGAGATGAAGGCCAGAGGCCGTCCAGGGTGCAGTGACCATGAGATGACTGAGCTTTCGATCCTTGGAGGAACAAAGAGAGGGGTTAGTAAAACTGCCACCTTAGACTTCCAGAGGGCAAACTGTGACCTGTTCAAAAGACCGATTGACAAAATCCCTTGGGAGGCTGCCCTGAAGGATATGGGAGTCCAGGAAGGCCGGACATACTTCAGGAGAGGAGTCTGAAAGGCGCAGGAGCAGGCTGTGCCCGTGTGCCGGGAAACAAGCAGGCGGGGAAGGAGACCGGCCTGGCTAAACAGGGACCTTTGGCTGGACCTCAAGAACAAAAGGAGAATCTGTTCCCTTTGGAAGAGGGGCCAGGACTCTCATGAAGACTATAAAGATGAAGTTATGCAGGGAGAACATCAGGAGAGCCAAAGCACAGCTAGAGCTCAACCTGGCTACAGCTGTTAAGGATAACAAAACATGTTTCTATCAATTCATTAACAACAAAAGGAGGATTAAGGAAAATCTCCCTCCTTTACTGGATGCAGAGGGAAACATGGTAACTAAGGATGAGGAAAAGGCTGAGGTGCTCAATGCCTGCTTTGCCTCAGTGTTTAGCAGTGGAACTGGCTGTTCCCTGGACACCCAGCCTCAGGAGCTGGGAGATGGGGAGGGGAAGCAGACTGAAGTCAGCACAGTTGAAGAGGAGGTGGTCAGAGACCTGCTGCACCACTGGGATGCACACAAGGCTGTGGGAGCAGGTGGGTTACACCCGAGGGTGCTGAGGGAGTTGGCAGATGTGCTCGCCAAGCCTCTGTCCATGATTTACCTGAAGTCATGGCTGACTGGGGAGGTCCCATTGGACTGGAGGGTGGCAAATGTGACACCCAGCTACAAGAGAGGCAGAAAGGAGGATCTGGGAAACTATAGACCTGTCAGTGTGACCTCGGTGCCAGGGAAGGTCATGGAGCAGGTCATCTCGAGTGCCGTTACAAGTCATATAATGGGCAACCAGGGGATCAGGCCCAGTCAGCAGGGGTTTATGAAAGGCAGGTCCTGCCTGACAAACCTGATCTCCTTCTATGACAACCTGCTTATTGAATGGGGGAAAGGCTGTGGATGTAGTTTACCTTGACTTTAGAAAGGCCTTTGACACCGATTCCCACAGAATTCTCCTGGAGAAACTGGCTGCTCGAGGCTTGGATGGGCACACGCTTTGCTGAGTAAAAAACTGGCTGATGGCCGGGCCCAAAGAGTGGTGGTGAAGGGAGTTAAATCCAGTTGGCAGCCGGTCACGAGTGGTGTCCCCCAGGGTTGGTGTTGGGGCCACTCCTGTTTAACATCTTTATTGATGATCTAGACGAGGGGATCGAGTGCACCTTCAGTCAGTTTGCAGATGACACCCAGTTGGGTGGGAGTGTTGATCTGCTCGAGGGTAGGGAGGCTCTGCAGAGAGACCTGGACAGGCTGGAGCCATGGGCTGAGGCCAACTGGGGGAGTTTCAGTAAGGGCAAATGTCGGGGGCTGCCCTTGGGCCACAACAACCCCCAGCAGCGCTACAGGCCTGGGGAGGAGTGGCTGGAGAGCTGCCAGTCAGAGAAGGACCTGGGGAGGTGATTGACAGCCGGCTGAACAGGAGCCAGCAGTGTGCCCAGGGGGCCAAGAAGGCCAATGGCATCCTGGCTTGTGTCAGCAATAGCGTGGCCAGCAGGGACAGGGAAGGGATCTCACCCCTGTACTCGGCACTGGTGAGGCCGCACCTCGATTCCTGTGTTCAGTTTTGGGCCCCTCACCCCAAAAAGGCCATTGAATGACTCGAGCGTGTCCAGAGAAGGGCAACGGAGCTGGTGCAGGGTCTGGAGCACAGGTCTGCTGGGGAGCGGCTGAGGGAACTGGGGGGGTTTAGTCTGGAGAAGAGGAGGCTGAGGGGAGACCTCATCGCCCTCTACAGCTCCCTGACAGGAGGGTGCAGAGAGCTGGGGATGAGTCTCTTTAACCAAGTAACAAGCGATAGGACAAGAGGGAACGGCCTCAAGTTGCACCAGGGAAGGTTTAGACTGGATATTAGGAATCATTTCTTTCCAGAAGGGGTTGTTGGGCATTGGAATGGGCTGCCCAGGGCAGTGGTGGCGTCCCCATCCCTGGAGGGGTTCAAGAGTAGAGTTGACATAGTGCTTAGGGATATGGCGTAGTTGGGAATTGTCAATGTTGGGTTAATGGTTGGACTGGATGATCTTCAAGGTCTTCTCCAACCTGGACTATTCTGTGATATTGGTATGGCAGGTATAACAACTGCATATAATGTCATATGGAGTTTTTAATAAGGAGTTAAATGGAGGACAAGAAAGTTACCCTGGTAAAGAGATTTTTCAAAATAAAGTGGCAAATCCACTGAAGAAAATACTGTCCATGATGCAATTCCCCCATTTTCAAAGAATAAGCTAAATTAGTTCAAACTTACTGCAAAATTGATCTAATATTTTATACACTTAAATTTTTTCCCAGGTTTGCCAACTGCAGCAGAAGAAATAGTGAAAGGTAAAGAACGCTAAATAATTGCAATAAAACTGGATAAAAAGAAATGGAGGATTAGTTTGCTTGTTAATTTGACGTCATTCTTTGCTTTCAGAACTAGCTGCCTAATCAATATTTCTGCTTTTCACATTTACTTACATCAGTGACCAGAGGGGAAAAATCACTAGTGAATAAATATCACCAAGGATAAAAAAATCTATTTCAGTGTTATTTTGTCTTATATAGAGTAATAGCCACTATGTAGGAAAATACTGGTATGACAAAGAAAACAGAACTCTTAAGAGCCTCTGTCTTTTATGAGTGCTGATGCAAGCTGGAGAGGAGGCTCCCTGGGGAAGGGATCTGCACCCCCCAGAGAATCCCGTTGTGCTACTGGGGTACCTCTGTGAGAACAGTTGAGACCCAACCACTAATAGGAGATATGTGCAACTTTGGGTTAAATTCTCTGTGTAAAAAGTGATAAGGTGGGAAGTGTAATTTTTAAACTGCTGCAGTATATTACCTCATGTTCTTAATTGCTTGTTGGTTGTGGTAGGAGGCAAGACACAGGAAGATATGGAAAGGTACTTTGTGGTGTATGTTTGCAGCTTGTTCCTACAAGGTGGCTCTCACAGGGTGGGTGTCAGGAAGCATCGGTTTATCTAAACTGATGTAGCCCATCACTAACCTGGCACAGCACTGCCTTCCAGGCATCCCGCTGGGGCCTGCTTCAGCGCCAGTGCCCACAGATGCCAGAGACTGAAATGGAAAAATGGGCACCACAGCTACCACTGTGGTTATTGGAGGCATAATCAGAGGGGCTGGACTGGGGGAGGAGTATTTAAGCTGCATTTTGTTTCTGTTCTTGCATGGCTGCATAACAATTGCGGACTTCTATTGAATCTCCCCCTGTTCGCTCCTCGGATGTGTAGCTACATGGGATGCAGCACCCGGGCACGCCCCAGCATTGTTGCTCGCCTGTTCTGCACGAGTAGTGCCAAGGAGCACTGTGCGGCCGGGACTGCCACTGAGATGCCTGGGCAATGCTCCCCCGTTCCCCGGTTCCCATTTGCATCTCAATGCCAGAACTGGGGCGATGAGCTGCACTCCATCTCACTTACACCAGAGCAATAATTGATTTCAGGCCTGAGCAAGTCCATTGAGCCCAGCTGAGTTTCTCCAGATTTACACTGACGTAACCAAGATCAGTTTGTGACCTCTGTGTAAGATGAAAGATTTTCATTAAGCATTTGTCTTTTTGCGTTCATGAAGAGCAAAGCACACACTACTGACAGTCATATGCTCATAAGGGAGCAAAATGACGACTGAGGAAGGAAAAAATAGTTTTGAGTGCAAATCTTAGAATTCTGAGACAAAGGTGAACAGCATTTAGATAGAGATGGATCTGACAAACATACTATATATAGATCTAAACTTTCATTCCCATTATTTCGAAATTGGTTTTCCATCAAGTTCAAAAAACTGAGTTACCCAAATATTCACTGTTCTGCTTCTCTCATTGAACTTTATGCTGTCATGTGAACATGTTCACCTTACTTCCCAGTAATGCTTTGCTTTTTTATTTTGAAAAAAAAATCTTTGACTATTGTATCATAACCTTGAATATGAAATTCAACACTATGGTAATTATTTATTGATTTGTAGTTCTATTTTCTGTTGTAAAAAAAATATAAATATCTGAAATCTTTGAAATTTGAGATAAAACCAAAATTCTAGAATTTATCTGTGAAAGAAACATGAAGTTCCTGCCTGCTTACCAAGCCTTATCGTTTCTGTGGCAGTACATAGAATCCTGGCCAGAATTCTTCCTCCATGTTGTGTTGCCTTCAACTGCCATTGCATGGCAGAGATCCCCATGTCTTCCTGAGTATGGTACACCACATCCACCTAAAACTCCAAGAGCTTGTTACGTTATTACTTGCCTATGTAGAAAATCAGGGAGAATATCAGAAAACCTAAGTGAAAAGCTGACCACAGTAAACACAGTTAGCACCAGTGACATAGTAGGGTCCAACACCTTTATCCTTCCGCCAGGGTAAAGAGGCCAAGTCCTAGATCGTATCACTCCAGTCCCAGCTGTTGAGAATAGCCGAGATGGGAGATGGGCAGACAAACCACACCAAATTGCTTGTCTGCTTGCCAACACATAGGCTGCCTTCCCTTTTGAAGTTCACCTATCAGCTTTTCACATTTCTATTCCCCATCCTATCATTACTCAGTTCTGTGACAACCTCTTATATAGATGCTGGCAAATGACAAACAGGGCTAGGAAATACAATGTGAAACATTTACAGATTATATATGTGTAGCCTCATAATGAGTATCTAAGAAGATAGCACATTTCTTGGCAGAATGGATTTAAAGAAAGTAATACAAAGTTAAAGCCAATCCTACAAAGTTCTGTCATTCTGCTGCCTTTCACTTGTTTCCTTCCTGTATATTTTTTTTTTTAACTTTGTCATAAATCAGTAAGGTCAACACAGCAAATATAGCTCCCTACACAGTGGTTACTAGCTGAGGCTGTGCCTTTGATGTTGGGAGTGGGATCTGACTTACTATATATTTCACTGAAGACTTTTTAAGGTACTATATTTTTTTCAGCTAGTAAATAAAAAGAGATGATCCATGCTTTTCAAAGAATGGACATGTTTTCCACACTCACAATGGTTCTTACTAGCTGACTGAAATATAATTCAGACAGCACTTGAGAAGAATTGACTTTCTAAAATCCCCACCATCCCTGCAGAGGTGCTTTGGTCGAATATTAAATAGATATTTCTGTTCCTGGTTTTGTTCAGTTTTAAGATGCTACTCATTTTAGTGCATCTTCTTCTGCAAATCCCAGAATAAAAAGAAATGTTGCAAGTGTACAAGTCAATGCCGTTTGAAGAGAATGTATTGTAAAATTATCTCTGCATCCTTTTTATACTATAAAAGTGCTGACAGCACTTTGATGTGGAAAGGATGAGATACAGTAATCTGAGGGGCTGCTATGAAAGGAACGACATGCTTTAAACTGGAACTATACAAAGAAACACACAGAGTAATGACAGCTTCACACAACATCTAATTTGATTCCTTCCTTGCACCACAGTGGAATCATTAAACCACAGCCATCTGCTAACGAGCAGGGACGCTTCTGAACAGAGGTCACCTTTCTCCCATGTTTTGTAAAATTCACTCCACCCCAGTTGTAAAACCATCATCTCCTTTTCTTCCACAACGTTTTGTCTTTGTCAAGTGTACTGTCACATAGAAATCAAATTAAGAAAGGGAGAAATTAGTGCCTGCTTGTCCTGGTTTCGGCTGGGATAGCGTTAATTTTCTTCCTAGTAGCTGGTACAGTGCCGTGCTTTGGATTTAGTGTGAGAATAATGTTGATAACACACTGATGTTTCAGTTGTTGCTAAGTAGTGCTGATCCTAAGTTAAGCATTTTTCAGTTTCCCGTGCTCTGCCAGCGAGGAGGTGCACAAGAAGCTGGGAGGGACTGTGGCCAGGACGGCCGACCCGAACTAGCCAAAGGGCTGTTCCACACCATGGAACGCCATGCACAGTGTATAAACTGGGGGGAGTTGGCCGGGAGGGGCCGATCGCTGCTTGGGCATGGGTCAGCGGGTGGTGAGCAACTGACTGTGCATCGCTTGTCTTCTCCCGGGTTTCATTTATCTCTATGTTATATGCCTTTTCATTACTATTATTATTATTATGCTATTATGATATTATATTTTATTTTAGTTATTAAACCTTTTTTCTCTTAACCCACAAGTTTTTCTTTTTTTCCAATGCTCCTCCCCATCCCACTGGGAGCAGGGAGGAGTGAGCGAGTAGCTGTGTGATGCTTAGCTGCTGGCTGGGCTTAAACCACAACAATCAGATTTGGCACCCAGCGTGGGTCTCGAAGGGTTGAAATAATGACAGATGACCAGAGTGTGTTAAAACAAAATTGTTATAGGCATTCGTTATATTAGTTTAATAATTAGTCACTGGTCACAGTGTCGATGTACTGGCTCTTAGAGTTGTGGTGCTTGTTCTTACGAATCACCTCACTTGCTGTATATAGTCCCTGTGCTGCTGATTATCGCCCATAGGAGGTGGATTAGGGTTTTTGCTTTGATGTACTATATAACACTGGTTTATGGTATGATAGTAGTATAGATTGTGGGACTAATCCGGTATTTTTACTCAGCATTGCCGTCACCTCTGTACTTCGGGAGCCATCTAGTGAAAGTATTAATAAATTACACTCTTTACCTTTTCTCCTCAGAGAGGCAATCTATGGGGAGACACCTTGCTTCACCTCCCCCTTCTCCTCCAGGCTAATTACAATAGCGTTTGAGAATTTTGAAAATTTTTAGTATCCTTGGGATGTTGAAACTAACATGGTCCTATTACTAGGAGCCAGCATGTCCCTGAATGTGATTCAGGTGTTGTTCAGGATTAAACCAACTATTTAAGCGTACCACCCAGAGACCTACACCAAGGCTGGAGAGTTATGAGTGGCAAGGTGTGTGGGATAGCATGGGCAAATGCCTAGGATGGTGGGAACCTCCAGTGTTTTGAAACTTCACCCTTGAACAAGTGCAGAAACCTGAAAAACTAGGAGAACATTTGGAAAAAGTATGCTGTCATCCTGACAATCCCAGGGAGACACATGAGGAACATGTAGAAGATGACACGAGCAAGTGGGATGGAAAACCTACTTTGATCCTAGATGCACTGGTGTGGCAGGCACACCCGCCCAATGAAAACAGGGCTCCTTGGCTGCTGAAGTGTAGCAGCTCCTGATTGCCCTTGCTCTCGGGGCTGCACAGTAATTGGGGCCTTTGGCCAATGGGAGCTGCTATTGACTCCAGGTCAGAGTTGGCCTGGGCATCCATGGAGTCCCCTGGGGGAGCCATCTGGAGCTTGTCCCCTGGAGCAGCACACACCGGTCAAGGACTCTCCCCCTGGGTTGGGACATCGCCCAAGGAAACTCCTCGAGGTGCCTTGGGTCAGGACGCTGCCCTGAGCAGGTCCTCGAGGCTGAGAGCCCTCACTTGTCAGGTGAGTGATAGAGCGGTTTGGGTTGTCGTTAAACCCTACAGAGTTGTGCTTTGTCCTGCGTTTTGGGTTGTCGTTAAACCCTAGGAAGTTGTTCTGTTCTTCTCTCACAGGCATTCGAACCTTTAATTTGGAGAGGGCTACTTAATTGTGTTGACAATAAATTTTTCATTTTTGGTGGTTGGTTGTTTATTTGAAAGCCTCCGTAACAACAGGTACATGAGTTGTGAGGAAAAACAATCACAAAACTGATTCTTCCAGGAAAAATGTTGCTCCAGTTTCCAGTAGCCAATTCCCCAGACAGAGTAGTAGAAGGGCTGATCGTCTGTTCCTCTTGAAGGAACTTCTTAGTCATTTTTACAAGAAGTGAGTAACAAAAACTCTGACCAGGATTAGAGGGGCCTAGCCTCCAGCCATTGAAATTACTTCTCATTTGAAGTTGAAATTACTTCTATAGATGGAGAAATTAGTTATAAATATTCCTTAAAAAAAAAAAAAAAAAGCAGACCTCCTCTTTCCACACACACACTCCAGCTAATTAACAAATGCAAAGCTGGAATACTGTTGTTTCAAGCAGGAGTAATGCTACACACGTGCTTGCAGGTTACTGCTCTACCAGAAGTGACTTGCAGTGTAGGATCACATTTTGGTATTGCCAACTCAAGTTGGCAAATGTTGACTACAGTTCTGAAAGGAAAGAAACGTGAAGAGCAGCAGAACTGTTTGCTGTACTGGGAAAGGAAATCTCATACTCATTAATACACCTGTTCAAGTTTCATATTTGACTGTGTTAATGCTAAAAAGAAAAACCCAGATGAAGGCAAAATGCTGAATTTTGAATGCTAGGAAATAAATGCATCAGGTTATTTTTATAACTATGAACATTAGATAGTGAAATATTGCCTAAAGATCTGAAATGTGTCAGATTATTAATCAGAACAAAATAAAACCAGCGAATTGCAAATAATGCACTGAATGCCTAGTGAAAAGGCACGCTGATCAGCTATACCACCACTTACCTGTGCTTGTATCAAGCACAAAACACCAGTGACTCCTACTGAAGTGTCTGTAACTATAACAAGTCACCTAAATATTAAAAGAGTACTTGTTTAATTTTCTCAGAGTAGAGTTTATTCTACCACCCCTAAGGTATGTGCTGTGATTGCAAACAAACTGGAAAAACTAGATGTGTGGTGTCAAAGCTGTGAAGATCCATAAAACAGTGATTAAGACAGTAGATCTTTATTTACATTTATTTCAGAAGCCAGTATAGCCTTTAAAAGATTGTCTATGTAGATGAATTTGACAGATAAGTTACAGCACATTTATTTTATTATTATTAGGGAATCTAATTAGTTGTAATTCTAATACAACAAGGAATAATAAAGTTTTTAAACTCAGTGAGATGAAGAATGGACATAGTCTGCAACCCAAAATGAGTTTTTAACTTCCATGTCAAAATATTTAGTGAATGTGTAATGAAGGGAGGGAAGCTGCAGAATCTAGACACTAACTGTGCAGAGAACAAAGCTATGTGTCACAGAGCTATGCTTAATTCTGTTGCTTCTCCCACGACTGAGAGCATAGTTTTAGTCTTTGGAACTTGGGAGTGCCTAGGAATTCTATGATTTATTTCTTGTCTGTGTGTTTTATAGTACTATCTCATAGTTGTCTTCTTTCACACAGATCTGTACAACTCAGAAATAACCACATCTGGCTGGCTGCACTCTTGATCTGAACATCATCTAGTTTACTGCATTATGTCCTGGCACAGACCTTACCACATCACAAGCCTTTCAGACTTAATTTATCGGTCTGAAATGCTCTGTACTGTGTCCAGGTAGAGCTCAAAGTACTGGCTTCGACCTCTAAAGCTCTCAGTGGCCTAGGACCTGACTGGAAATCATCTGTTGTTTAAATGGAAATATAGCTAAGGAAACTAGATCACTCAGCTGAAGAGGGGTATTAGCAGGCTACTTTGGGACACCATGCCTACTATTTAAACTTACTACTGTGACAGATGCAAGTCCTAAGCTGTTACTGTGACAGGCTATTGACAGTTTTTTAAAGCAATTATTGGCACATGTATGTTTTTAAATTTCATTTCTAAATTTCAATTTATGGGCAACCCATGCAATGGGATGGAGAAAAGGACATAGAACTACCCAGAATTCTGTCTGTGGTGTATGTTTTTCAGGGTTAGACTCTATCGGGGCAGCAGGGTGGCGTAGGAAATATTGGAGGGGAACAAACTTACTTTGTGGAGAAAGCAGCTGTCTTGAACCAGCAGTCAGTAAGAGAGTGTGAGCAAAGCTGGAGGGTCACCAGCTCAGCAGGTGGAGAGGACCCTGCTGAAGCCAGAAGGTGCCTCAGCTGGGCAGTGGAAAAATCAGCTGAAGTGTGGGAATATGCGACTTTGATAGGCTTGCACTTACATAATCCCAGCTCCTCAGTGTGGTGTGAAATAGCCTGTCTTGCTGAACATCACAGCGTGCTGCAAAGCTCATCTGTTAGTGACTGTGGTATGTGGGACTGACAGGGAGACTTTGCCAGGACAGGGAGTTCTTCCTTTCCGTTTCATGGATTTTAATTTGTCACTGCTGACAAATTAGGGTAACTGCCGTGTGAGGCGGATGCTCTCAACTTTCATTTTCAATTATTCTGAAGTAGTTTTCACTGGTGTGGAGCTCATTGATAGGAATCTTTTTCTTGCTTTCCAGTAAGGTCTGTTACCCCAGGAGACCAACCATTACAGAGAAATGAAGGGCCATGCCCACTTCTCCTGGCTGTTCCTCTCACAAACCCAACCTCAGCCTGTCAGCCACAATCCCCAGTCCTTTTTATTCCCTGTCTCTCCCTTTGCCGCTCCCAACAATGAGCTAATCACACCTAAATGTTTACTGTCCATACACAAACTTGTATCATCGCTCTGATGTACACCCTTTTACTTAACCATAAACATTGCTACTTTTCAGTAGAGAACTACTTCAAGCAATCAGATTAGACTGGGTATCATCTTTTCTGGGAAGATCTGCAGTCCAAATTGTCCTGTCTGTATATGGTAGGTAATCTGCAGACAGCCTTGGATTATAGTTAAATATACTCATGAAACTAGTTTGCAGGCTGAAGCCAGTGATTAATTTTCCACAAAACCCACTTTTTCCTTTTTCCTTTCCCCTTTCTCCTTTCTTTTCCTTTCTCCTTCTTTTCCCTTCTCCTTCTTTTCCCTTTTCCTTTCCTTTCCTTTCCTTTCCTTTCCTTTCCTTTCCTTTCCTTTCCTTTCCTTTCCTTTCCTTTCCTTTCCTTTCCTTTCCTTTCCTTTCCTTTCCTTTCCTTTCCTTTCCTTTCCTTTCCTTTCCTTTCCTTTCCTTTCCTTTCCTTTCCTTTCCTTTCCTTTCCTTTCCTTTCCTTTCTCCTTTCCTTTCTCCTTTCCTTTCTCCTTTCCTTTCTCCTTTCCTTTCTCCTTCCCTTTCTCCTTTCCTTTCTCCTTTCCTTTCTCCTTTCCTCTCTTTTCCTTTCTCTTTTCCTTTCTCCTTTCCTTTCTCTTTTCCTTTCTCCTTTCCTTTCTCCTTTCCTTTCCTTTTTCCTTTCTCCTTTCTTTTCCTTTCTCCTTCTTTTCCTTTCTCCTTCTTTTCCTTTCTCCTTCTTTTCCCTTCTCCTTCTTTTCCTTTCTCCTTTCCTTTCCTTTCCTTTCTCCTTTCCTTTCCTTTCTCCTTTCCTTTCCTTTCTCCTTTCCTTTCTCCTTTCCTTTCTCCTTTCCCCTTTCCTTTCCCCTTTCCTTTCCCCTTTCCTTTCCTCTCCTTTCCTCTCCTTCTTATGACTTATGACTCTTCTTGTGCTCTGTGGCACTAATAATACAGTAAATTCAATCCTACACTGAAGTCAAATATTAATAAAGGGGATTTTTTTTCCCAAGTGGCATCCTTTCCTGTTTTCAAACCTCTTTTTCCCTCTTACCCTTCCCCTCTTCCTCATGCTCTCTCTGAATATAAAGGCTCATTGGCAGATAAACTGTCATTTTTTCATTTCCAAATTTTGCTTAAAAACATTCCTTCTTTAAGGATGATGAATCTACTAGATGCTGTGATGATGGTTCCTCAGTTTTTCAACAGTCATGATGCTGTCAATCAACTGTTGTGTATTACTTAGAAAAAGTAGTGATGACTCAACACAAAAAATGCTAAAAAATTATACCACTTCAGGTTATTATAAAAATTTGCCTCTATGAGATTTAGAGGCTATTCATTATTATTTTCACGTGATTTTCGTGTATTTTAGGGAAAATGCTTAAAGGCTTATTAATTTGTATTTTTATGACTCTGCTGTAGCTAAAACTATTCATTCTCTACTCTCTTTGTTTTCCTTCACTTCGTGCCATCTTTCTTCGCTGTTTATCCACACACAAACAAACAAACAGTGCTTCCTGCTGCCTCCTGGGCCGCTGCCAGCTGTCCTGATGTCAACCGGCAAAGGACAAAACTAGCCCAGCAATAAAGAAACTCGCCAAGAAGCAATGCTCTGCAGCCTCGGCAGGCAGCGCATCCTCCCTTTCTTCAGAATACCAGCAAAGATGTCCTCTGCAGGCAGAGGGCTCCATACTGGAAATATTAGAATTCAGTCATTTAGCTAACTATTATTTGGTATAAAATAAGAAAACCAAAATAAACTGTCTTTTGACTGTCCTTCAAACCAACATCTCTGGTTGCAATGCTGGGCAGAATTTTTATGTTTAGAGATTAATATGCTGGTGAATAGTTAATTGACTTAATTTTCTTAAACTGCCCTTTCCTAAATAAAAGCTCTTGGGGGCACTGTTTCATTATGAAAAGAAGGGAGAAAAGCTGAGAAAAAGAAGATGCTTCTGTTCACAGAATTCAATTTCCCACAATGATACGTGATACTATAGAGAATGACACAAAAGTGGTAGAAGTATTATCAGTAAATTTTGGAGCTATGAAAGCTTCTTAGTGTCAAAAATTAATAACTAACTTCAACATAATTCATAACCGGAGCTGAGAAGCAGTGGAACAATATATCAGGGAACTTATAAAAGGATTTCCAGAAGTAACAGTTCATTATAGCTATAGGTAGGAGGTGGGGGAAAAAAATCCATATTGTTGCTATCAATTGGTATGGTAGAAAATAACAACAGCTATTAGATTAGGTAAGGAAAAAATAGGAATACATGTTAATTCCTAGAGCATCTGTGCTCAAAAGAAGAAATTCTGAAAAGAATTGATTAACAAGACATTCTTTCTCCTATTACTTCTTATACAAGCAAATTACCTATGATCCAATGCTTTAAAAAAACACAGCAAAAAAAACAAACCCTCCAGCACTTCCTAATGCATACTGACAGGAACACACACCAAAAAGTAAATCATATCAGGTTTTCAGGAAATATTCATGTCCAAAAAATGACTACCTTCAAAATTTAAGATTATATCAAATGAGATTTTTAAAATTACATCTATAAAGTAAACCCAGTTTAAAGCTGAATCATAGTAGAACTGCAGGATGCCTCATCCAAGTAAGAGTTAAGGAACATGTTTTTGTAAATCTTAGTAATTTTTTTCTTTTTGATCTGTGTTCTTTTTTAGAACTACTGAATCCGAAGCGTACTGAATGGGGTGAGTATTTATGCTTATTTTCAGCTCTGTTAATTGAAGAGGCTCTCTGTCCTTGCTTTAACCTACTTTCTCTCCTGAAGTCATTTTGCCTTATAAACCCCATGGAGATTTGAGACACGAAGCCAGTTTATTTCTACAGTGGTCCTGCTTTGTTCAGAAACAGTGCCAAAGGCTTATTTGGAAACCCTTCTCATAGGAAATAGGAACATTTGGTACTTTGCAAAGACCGTTAAGGACTCAAAATAGAAAGTACATTTACCAACTGTAAGATGAGTATACTGCCTCCCTTTAAATTTAACATCTAAGGAGAAAGCCCATTAGAAACCAAAAAATATTCATTAGATATTAAACCATAGTGTGACTCTAAGTATTGATATAATTATTGGTTAATTGCTTGTTACTATGAATTTTTCTGATATGGGCTTTACCATTCTGTAGCAAAATGTTAAAGAAAATTCCTATTTTTGTGTATACTTTTTTGCTGCATTTTATGCCTGAAAATACAGAAGTCTTTCCACCATGATCAAAAAGGATGGGACATTTACAACTGCGTATTTTGAAAAAAAATCTCAAATCTTTACAAATTTTTTAACAAATGAAGTATGTGTTGGTATGCCTGAATGCCTCCTGTTAAGCGGGACGCAGAGGTGACTGACAGAGTGCCACCTGTACCCAGACAGGTCTTCTATGAGCACTGTTCACGGTTGCTCTGTGCTTTCAAAAGAGAACTGCTTTTATGTGACCTGCCCCACAGTGAGGATGACATCTGTCTGTTCGGAAGGACTCCTGGGAAGCAGGCAGTTTTTTGTCAGTGTTCAGCTGCAGTCATGGTGTCCCCAGAAGTTTCATGAAGTAGATACTTCACCAGTAACAGGGCAGCAAAGAAGTATAACCACACCAGCAGCTGAGCAGCTGAATTCCCTACCCGGGGTAGTTGAAAGGAACTGTGAGTGGCCACAGTGGTGCAGGAAGGAGGCAGTGCTTGGGATTAGAATTTAACCATGCAGGGGAAAATAAGAAATCTCTTCCTTGAGTGCAGTGGGATTCTGCCCTTCAGAAGATTCCCACCCATGTCTGTTCTGGTATTCCCACACATTAATAGCTTTGTGTTTGTTATTTATAGGAGGTCTTCATCAAAACAATAATGCAATTAGTTTGGCATTAGCTCCATTAGCTGTGCCCCGGTGCTTGCAGATCTTCTGATCTGCAGGCCATAATGGTAACTAAACCATCAAATAACAGTAACGTGTGCTAGATCTTAAAGTTGCTACATCACAGCCCTTTGAGAAATACAGCCATATGCCATAGGAGAACCAGTGGCCATTTTTAGCACAAGCAACAAGATACAAATCACATCACACAGAGTCAGAGTTAATTAAGTCGGGCACCTACTGTTTGCCTATAGTTTGAAACAGCTATTAATTTGAAGGTCGGCTATAGCGCTAAGGAAAGGTAATTAACAAATGTAGCACTTCATGACATGAATACATTTCTAAAGGAGCTTGTTATGGTGACTTCTTCTGCATAGCGCAGCTCTTAGTAAAATTTTAGACAATATACTATAGTAATTTAAAGGGAAAAAAAATATCCGTCTCGAGGTAAAGTGGAAAAAGGCCAAGAGCTCTTACCGTTGAAAATACAGTGTGTAAAACCACACTACAACTTGTAAAACTATCAAAGGAGCATCAACACTTTCGCATTTGTTTTCGTTATTTTGAATCCGTCATTTTGCCAATTTCTCTGAAATTGTTTTTTAAATATATGTATTTTTAAACATGACAGAAACTCTATATTTTGTTTAAAATCATACTGAATGACATCCATGCTGTCATGTCACTCCGAAGTCATGGTTTTAATCTATTTAGAGCATCTCTGCTTATTGAGTGAAAAATCTTCTCTTCTAGATTGAAGTGCTAACTCTTCCATTACACACCACCAAAAGAAGCTTCTATCTTGGAGAAAAAAAGACAGTGTGGGTAGGACTAAGGAACAACTGCTATGATACATACTACTATTAAAAAGATTAAAATGAGAGACAGGAGACAGTATTAAGGCTCTGTGAGGATTTAGACCAGCTACGATCACAAGTCAGGGAACATTCTTCAACCTGAACACAAATGTTGATCTCACATAGTGAAAAGCTGCACTTCAACTAATATGTATCGCTTCCAGGAAAAGACTATTGGCATCACATTCTCACAAAACCTAATACTTACTGCAGCACTAGTTGGCTGTTACAGAGGAATAAATATTTTAATACAATTATGCTTAATTTTAGAATTATTACTTGTTAACTATACTCTCTTGCCTTTATTTTTTCAATCATGTTACTGTTCTGTGTATAATAAAGGTCTTTGTGAAATACTTCAGGGGGTCTTCCCAGCATCGTTACTGTATTTAAACTCTGAAGAAAATGTTTTTAACCAACCTTCTAAGTTTTTTAATCTCTATTGAGATGAACTCACCTAGCTGGATACACTGCAAGATCCAGGAGCAGGGTCCTGCCCATATCTGGATGTTCTGTTATGACATCAGGACCATAAGATTTATCAAGAAACTGAAGAAATTCAGAAGAATTAATTAATACACAGGTTTTTAACATTTCAGGTCCACTAAACAAGGCAAACTATATGTAGTCTTTCTAGTACTTTATGGTATATCATCTACCCTGATGTATTTACGCTTTAATGTCACATGAGGTACATTGCAATTAGTCACTAGCTCCAGTCAGACAGTCCTTTCTCTCTGCATTGCCGAACAGATGAAAGACGAACACAACATCCAAATGCCAGTTCAGTAGCTGAGAAATAGCTATGCTAACTTGTCCTGTAGTTAAAGGCTTGAGTGGATGCTTCTGCTCGAATCATGAAAATACAGCAGAAAAGTGACAGAAGAAACAGGAAACTAATTTTTTTATAACTGTTGTGAAAGATAAACTGGGGGAAGAACACATATTTTCCATTTCTACCTTGAAAAAGCAAAGTTGAGGAAGGGTCTAACCCCATTTTTAGAAACACGTAACAATTAATTAATTGGTCCTTAATACAGGAAAAAATGTAGGTGGGATTTCCAGTATGGATGGAATATTCTTGTTTCTGATATCTTTACAGTCATGTTCCCTTTCTATTTAAAGAGTAAAATTTGAGTAAAATTATATATCAAGATTTCAGTGAGAGAAGATTACACCACATAAGCTTTGCATGCTTAGCAAAGAATGTGGCCACAAACCCTCAAACCACTAACCAGTGCATTATGCTATACAACTGCCACTTTAATACAGGTAGGCAAAACCAAAAGTGCATTCATCATACCCTATCCTACAGTTTCTGGGCACAAACCCACCTTCTGGCACTGAATGTCATGTCCCCACAAGGGGCTTCACCGCCCCAGCTGTGCAGAACAGCAGAGAAATTTTTTTCTTTAAAGGCTAGGAGATACAAAAATACTTCATAAAGGCTAAAAAAAAAAATCAGCACAAAGGAACAAAATCGTAATTGAACAGGTTTTAGTTGCTAAAAAAGAATTTTAGTTGCTAAATAAGCTAAAGCTGTCAAATGATGATACAGCTCAATTCATGGTATAGCCTCAAAATTTTAGACAGACTTATTCTAACGTCAGGAGGCTCACTGCAGAATAACACCCTGGTTTGATGAACTCTTGCCACTATGGAGTAGAACCAGCATTATTCTGTAGTGTGTAAGGGTGAAGTGAAACTAAGGACAGGAAAACACCAGTTCACACAGATCAGGGTGACCTGTACCTACAACACTACTTCTGGCTGCAGTCTACACCACTGAATAGGAATGGCTTCAAACAAACAAAAACCCAACAATAATGAGCAAACCCTGAGAGTCAACAAAATCCTTTTTTATGCCAATCTGCATTTCCTGTGCCCTTCTTCTCTGGATAATAAGCTTTGTATATTACTTTAAGGGTAGAAGGTTCCTGAAGGGACAGAAATTGTTTCCAGTCCCAGAAAGTGGTAGGACAACAGCATTGCCACACAATTAAAATAAAGAAAACCTTAGCATACAGATTAGGAACCTACTTTAAACAAGAGCTGAACAGATTTTTGACTACTATGAGAAGCAGCTGAGAGACTGTCATTAAAAATAATAGAAAACGTATGTGATGTGTTTTCACACGGTGGAAATTGTGTGGAAGTTCCACGTATGATCATCCCTACCCACTGAGCTCATGGAGATAGCTTTGCTTTGATGAGGTTTGAAAGCAAGCAAAGACTCTGCTGGTGCTTTCTTGGAAAAAATAAAATTTGTGATAGAGTGTCACGAGTGTCACCATTTGAGGTACCAAAAAGAGATACTTCTCAATTAGTATTGTAAATCCCTGATCTTCTAGCATTTATGAAAATGTAACAGTGACAGGACTTCACAGCATAAACATTAGATCCCTCTGAAACAGCGGTATATACACGATGTAAGAGGTTTCTTTCTCCCTCACACACATGTTGGTTCTTAACACCCTGTAGCAGAGGTTACTGCTGCCACAAAAGAGGTAGCAGAGGGGATCGCGTGGCCATGTCCCACTCCGCTACCGAACAAGTTCATCTTTGCTGTCTCAGACCTCCTTTGCTGGCTAGGCTCAGCTCACTTATCTGACCTTGTACGGAAGCTGCAGAGGATGTGATTTCTTGTCTCATATGAGGTGCGGAGTATGGTGCATTGTAACGGCTATCTAGAAATACAGTTTGAGCCCTGCACAAAATTTTGATTCTACAGCATGCTAAAGGTCACACTGATTCATTTTAATTGGAATTAGTTGTGTATAAATGCCTCGCTCTTAATAAAGCAGTGAGGGAAACCAGTCTCCAATCCATCATTCTGTGATTAATGAACAAAGGAATAAGAATTGCAAAGAATCTGCTACCAGAATAAGGTATTGGAGCAGCTATGGTTGCCTTTCCAGTGGTATTACTTTCAGTGAGCTTCTGGATACGAACCTTTATTGCTCATTTATGGAAGACTGGGAGTTGATGGAGCTACAGTTGCTTATGCCAGAAAAGGCACCAGTCCAGGCAGCATATGGATGATTTTTAACTTGTATCATTTCAAGCACAATGACAAAAACTGCCTTGGGAAAACAACATGACTAAAACTATGTTTTCTGTGACTTACTAATGGAGTATTCATGCACAACATTAAGCTGATGAATATGAATTTGTTGGACACATTATCCTTTCTCCCTTTGTGCAGGTTTCAAAGATTATAATTATGTTTGGTTTAATTGCTATTAGTCTCAGTTGAATTGTCATTGCTTTCAGCCTTTTCAGTGCATAGAAATTTATATTTTAAATTTGCCTTATCTGAAGGCACAACTTCTCATGTTGGTTTAATTTTATATTAATTGGGTGTTACTGTATTTTAAGGTCTGACCTATCATTGTGCTCACTTAAGAAAAGGAGAAGCATTCTATGTTGATTATTGCTGTCCTAAATATACATAAATCCACTTGACATGAGTTAGTTCAGATATCAGAAGCAATGTGATCCTGCTAACCCATCCATAGCACTGTGCTAACCTAATGAAACAAGGTGTATCAGACAACACAGATTTCTACCTAGTGTGGCTATGTGGGTTTTGGTACCAGAACTAGCTCATTTAAGCTTAATTTAGCTCATTTACCTCCACTTCACTTGCACTATCGAGTAGACATGCCCTGAGATAACTCATACATACATATAAACCCAGATGAAAGTAATCGCCAAAGAACTCTAGTTAGAGTATTCTCATGCAGTTTCTTCCAGTATGTGATTAATAATGTTTATGAGTCCCTCGTGCTTCTATGCATTTCACTGGAACTGGGAGGGTCAAGTTTCAGTCCAGGGTTGAACAGAGTCCTGCCACACTCTGACTGGTTCCACTGGGTGAAGGTGCTGTTACCTGCTCTTTGCATGTGGGGAAAGATCTGTGAGGTCACTGGGGTTACTTGTGCGTACATGTAGGACTGATGATTGAGTATACACTTCTTCAGGGCTTTTTTTGTTTTGCTTGTTTGTTTCTTCTGTGTTTTTGTCTTTGGATTTTTATTTTTTTTTTCCAGACTCCATAATGATGCTGCATTCCAATTGCAAGAATTTACTTCAGTGAGATAGAGATAAGAGATCCTAACCATCTCTTACACTTACAGACTAGCTGCATGGCTCCTGCAGGGTGATTAGAATTGCTACAGTTAGATGCTTCATCCACCACAAGCAGAGAGAACTGAGTGCTTCCCAGGCAATTAAGAAGGCTCACATGCTGAGCAAGAAGCTGTGCAAGACACACCAAGCAAGAGGATGCATCTGAATTCCTCCGACTCTCCAGAAGTAGGAAACTGGAGTGTAGTAGATTAAAAAAGGCTGGTCTGGGGTATTCAACCTGCACTGCAGTCTACTCCTTAAAGCATTCACTCAGGAAGTGCAGGCTTTGGACATATATGTTCTTTTCACCCTCATAGAATTAAAACTTACATTTCTTAAAGCACGTTGCCAAACCACAAGACTAGACCCACTATAAAACTGAAGGTATTTTCCATTCACCCCGATAAGGAATAAAATGTAAGGGTGACATACTGCAAGATGAGCACAGCAGAGAAGAAATGAGCAGAAGGGACCTTCCCTCTGTAATCCAATAGTAAAAGAATTAACTTAGGAAAGGAGAAAGGGAAAAAATCTCACTTCACTGCTTCTATTCAGTACTAAATTGCCCTTTCCATTTCTTGTTCAATGAATCCCACCTTCCCAGCCCCTCCTCTGCTTTCCACATTAAAGCAGAGAACTGGAGTGCAATTTATGTCACCCTGTGTATTCGGCTGCTTTCAAAACAAACTTGTTTCTCAGAGGTAACCAGTTGTCTCCTGGTGAAGGCACCTGGAAGCAGACTGTTTACTTCCCATCCCTGTCCCCAGGCTCCCTCTGAGGGGAATGCTCAGCTGTCCGTGTTTGCTCTCTCCCAGGGCATTTGAAGGGACAGCCTGAATGATGGTACATGTGCCATCAGCCACAGGACGTCCTTCTCGTGAGATGCTGCTGCCACACTGATGCCATATGCCTTTTTATTTCATGACACCTGTTTACACAGTGTGAGTCAGGAAAAAAATTACTTTCACAGCAGAATGGGAAACCACAGAGCATCCACAGGCAGGCGACATGTTTGCGGTGGGTTCACGGAATATCTAGTGAAAGCATTTAGCAATTCATATTGTCAGAATTTGTATAACCATCCAGATACATGCTGGTTTTAGTCTCCTGGTAAGCACCACAGTTGCAAATAATTTTAAAAAGCCAAAGAAATCAAATTCTGTAGATAAAACTTAGTTATATGCAGAAAAAAAGATGTACTTTTCCCAATTGTTATTATTTAACATATCCTACCCCCGTGTTTGTTTTGATTAGGGATTTCTTGCTTTATTGTTTATTCTTAGTATTATAAAGTAAAAAAGAGAGTTGAATTTTATGACTTTAGAAGTAAAAATAGTTGTTGTCTCAGTGCAGAACAATTTTACAATAGCACTGAAGGCCTTTGGAAAAGTTTGAGAACAGGTTTGTACTCATTTTACTAATGCTTCAAGTGCTGGAGAGTAAAGAGTAGTACCTTAGTTTAAACCAAAGTGGTTTTAAGTTGAAGTGCTGCATAGCATACCCAATGATCTCAGCCATGGGCTGATGCTCCCTTTCTCTCACTCTTCTATGGGATCATAGTCTTGCACAGACAGCTTAAATCTTGGTGGCTAAGTCTTCAACTGCTGCACCACATTAATCTATCAAACCAAAATTAATCTGTCAAATCATGAATGTCCCCTTCTCACTATGTTGTGATATTTTTTTTGAACACTGAGGATTCAAGCCTGTAATATTTGTTGCAATGAAAGTAGTTTTACAGGCGTTACATGATATGACAAAGAAGGACTATAATGTTCAGCAGAGAATAAATAAGTTGATTTAAGAACCTACAAAAAGAAAGAAGCTTGTAACACTTTCCAACCTTGAGAAAGCTTTACTAAATTCAGTTGTTAGTTTTAAAAATTAACATTACCAGAAAATATTAAAAATACCCCTAAAAATATTAATTTAATTGCATTCATATGGTTTCATCCACAAAGGAAAAAAAACACCCTACAAAAACTGATCAACTATAAGCCAAATGCACCCAAAGAAGCTGTGTTTTCTCTGTTGTTCTACAACAGTGTTATCAGAACAGAGACGAAGATAAGGAATTAGCTGAAATGTATCACAGCAAGTCATTGGCAAAACTGGAAAAACAGCTCAGGAGTCCTGAACAGAAATTATATGGTCAAGGAGAAAACAAGGTATTCCATTCCCACAGCTAGGAATGTGGTATCATTAAGAAACAAAGGAATATGTAATTTAAGAACATTTAGGAAAGAAGTGGGGGAAAAGGCTAGTCCTTTCCCTGAGCAGGGTACGAGAAACTTTATAAAGAAGGAATGTGGATTCCTGTTTGAACAACACCGGAGAAGTACGCAGAATTCTTTGTCTTGTGTCCTCCTGCCTGCATGATGCAGTTAAGCGAAATACTAGCTACAAAAACTAGTCATCTGACCTAAAGAGAAAGGAGTGCTGAGAGTGCTCAGTTGTTTCAGCACTAAAAGAAAAAAATGCAACTACCCTCTTTTTATACTAAAAGGAGATGGATCCATGTTTTCAATATGACTCTCATTACTACTAGGGACCCTACTAAAATAGGGCTGTGCATGTTCAAAAGAAAAGTAAGAGACAGCATAGTTTTAGGAATACTAAGAACAGATGGCAGCAGAATCAAAACAAATATTGGTGTTTCATAATAATAGGTAGAATCCATCATTTGATTATGTACTTCAACTATTCTCTCCTTTACATATTTTGTAGCCTAACAAACCAACTAGTTATGTTCATGGAAACCGGTATTTCTTCACAAAGCACCAGTGACAATAGACTCTTAATGGCATCCGTGTACCTTTGCAGAATGAAATGCTGGATCTGAATTTTAACTAAATGGTATGACTGCATGAAAGTTATCATGATTAAAACGTTTTCCTATATTTGCATCAAAAAATCCGAGCCTTATATTTACTAATGTATACTCAATGTGAGCATAAATGCTGGGGAGAAATGGTTCTTTTAAATTATAGCATTTCAGAAAAGCTGGTTATGTGATATAACGTCCTAATGTCACCGGTAATCATCTGCATGACAGAACTTGGTGGTGGAATCAAGCCCTATTTAAAGTGAAGCATAATTATGGTCACATTTCCAAGCTACATAACTAAGCCTGTCTTTTACCCTTAGCAAATATGCAGTCAAACATTAAAAAAAAATCCATAAGCAATTAAGCAATAAGGGCCCAGTCAAAGTCATCATGCTAAGCCCACGCCATTTACAAGTTCACAGCTGTCAGGTCCCAGCTCTGCAAATTCACCAGCCCCACACTTCACTTCAAGCAAGACTTTGATACAGAGGTTATTGTAGTCCTGATCTTGCAAAGCAATCCACAGGGGACAAAGAGGAAGTGGTTTGCATCACTGGGATTTAAAAACATTTTGTTTCAGTACAAATAGCCTTGCCCCAAGAGAATTCTTGCAAAATAAAAACTGTATTTCCATACTGATAAGAATGAATAAAATGGGAAGTGTTAAACATGAAAGCAGTCTCATCTTGTGCTCTATACGCATGTATTTAAGCAACAACAAATCTTTCAGAGCATGTACAAATTAAAAGTTTCCTTGTTATTAACAAAAATCCCTATCCTTTCAGTAACTACCTTTTTTTAATCAACATCTTAATCCTCTAGAAGCCCCTTATCATTCCCACAATGAGAACTGACTTCCATGGATATACATCAAGCGCAAACAGAAGAATAAGGCTGCTGAATAATAAAGGAAGCAAATCAGTGTTGTGAAAGGTCAGTTAAAAAAAGGTACCTATTCCAGCAATTGCATATAAGTGTGAGCTGCTGTGAACATGAAAAAAATTCTGGGATTCCTGACAGTAAATAATTCTTAAAAAGTAGCAAGAAGATACCGAGAAGTATGCTTTTCAAAAACGTGTGACCTTAAAATTTGTAGCCTAAGCAATAAATATTGCAGGATAAGTCACTAGAAGATTTCCAATAACTCTGTATTGAAGGGATTTTCCTCAAAAATAACAACTGTATCAGACTTCTACTTTACATTCTTATGGAACATTGTGTCATAAATTTCAAATTTATCTTTTTTTAAAGGAAACATCTTCATTTTGCTTTTAGTTCAGCATTTTGATTTCACTGTTTATTCCATACTTTGTGGTGTATTGAATTAGCTGTTTTTCTGCACTGTTTCAATAAAATTTTCCTATTGTTTCAAGAAATAATGCATCTCTACGTTTTCCCCCATGCATGCTGCTTCCCCATACTGTTGTCTGGCATGTAAGACTGATCAGCATCTCAACACAAAAAGGCGATTAAGCCCTTATGACCCTTTTAGTCACTCTGCACCTGAAGTGAGTGATTCAGCTCTCTGGTCCCTTCTTGCTTTACAAAACACATAGGGAGGACTTGAGGTTTGCAGTTTCTAGGACCACAGTCACTAAAACTTATTCAGATTGGCTCACTGACCTAGACGACCAAGGCGATGCATCAGGGCTGCAAAACATGGGGCAGAGAAAGGCAACACGACCCTAGGCACAACCAGGAGTCCCCCAGCTTCTGGGCTCCAGATTTGGCCATGCTGGGCTGCCCTGGGGGCTTGAGACAGGGCAAGGACTGTACAGTACAGAAGAAGACACCTCCTTCTTGACAGCTACCTAGTTGTAAGAAAGACACTTTCCCACTGCCACGACTGAAGTGCACAATCAGGGGTGCAGTTCTTACAAGAAAGGAAGGGGGAACAGGGATAAAGCAGGGAGAATGCCATGCTTTCATTCCCTCGTTCTTGCAGGGGTGATGTAGCTAATACCTGCCGCTCCCAGGAAACAATCTTGTGGATTGGTCTATGAATATGATAGCTGATCAAATTTCAGCTGTGGAAGGAACGCAGGGAACACATTAGCAGATAACACTGGATTTTTGTCTGTGAGTCAGCATAAGGCCAACATACACTACTGCTCATCAGAATTACCCTGCTGTTGTTTTGCCAATTATTAGGCCTAGCATAAAGGACACAGCCAGCATAAAGATGAACCAATAACCAGATTGTATTTGGTACAAAAGGGTCAGTACATGGGTGAGCGCTGGGGGCACAAACAAGTCAGTCAGATTATACATGATTGACATCAATCCCAATGACACCACCACCAACGACACCACACGACCAACAACGGGTGGGATAAATGGTGAAATGCAGTTTCCCATAGAAGGGACGGGAGACAACCGAGTCAACAAACCAAACACATCAGACCAAGGAAGCCACACACTGAATCTCTACACAGCCCGCGTTTACAACAGCCAGACCTGACTGGAGCCCAGTCCCAGGGAGGCGGGAGGTCCTTCCCCAACAGGGAACTCTGCACAGGGCATCCACCCCACACACAGACACTGCCCCTCCTGCAAGGGGTCCCAGCTTTTATCCCTCAGTGGGACACCTGACCTTTGGTCACTCAGTGCGGGACACCCGGGGCTCCTTTACCCAATGGCTCTGTCTGCCGGGCCGGCACCACCCTGGAGGGAAGCCTGAAGGCAAACTCACCCCCCTTTGGGAAGGGCTGTGGGAATCACCCATATGTCAACCTTAATTTGGGGCTTGGCCCCTGAAACCCCAGCATTTCAGATGTTGATGCATCTCTCCCTTCTGTTTGAAAGGGGAAATTGTGAGCAGCATTTTTCCAGCACTGTTCCCACCTTGTTGCCACTTTCTCCCCTCAACAAATACCATGTCCCACTACATATGCACATGCAGGGACTGGCAGGCAGGTGCTGGCAGGCACAGCACAGCAGTGCTGCTGCACGGCTCTGCCATAGATATCCTTGCAGGAACCATCTGGCTCTTGGCTGAATTAATGCCTTTCTGACCCTGATCTGCTGTGTCCTCTAAGAGTGTATTTTCGTTATCACACAAGAGCTGAAAATGAACCGTGAGCATTTTAAGAACTTATATAGCATTTTCCTCCCCCCCCCCCCCCTTATACGCATTTAATTACTTTCCACAATCCAAATTAGTGCCTGTAATAAGCCACAGGTCCTCTGTGAGTGTGAAGCAGTGGTGCTCAGAGGCCAAAACAACCTCCACTAATAAAAAGGTATCCTAACAGTATTGTAACACTCAACTTGGTATAACGTATTATGTAGGTCCTGGATCTATTTCAAGTACTGTTTAACCAACAGCTCGTGTGCAAGTGCCAAAAGTGCATGCTACAGGTGTTATTCAAGGGGCAGGTGTCCAGAATTCACCCAGTAAATTCACTAAATTTTAGAGATGCTGGAAGACTCTGGACATGCTGGAAGACTTGGGACAGCTTCTCATCCTTAAGGGAAGCACGTTGACTGCTTGTTTGCTGTTACCTGTATTTCTGCCATGAACCTGGCACGTTTGGTAAGTGATGGGGTTGTTTTTTCTGAGATGCCTGTGTCACTGAAGAACCAGGATAAAAACTTATCGCCACCAACTTGATGCAGATAAGCAGACACTTCTTTATTGACGGCCAGGTGCGCGGGTGAGTGCTCTCACCAGCAACGCACACCAAGCACAAGAATCATACAGTTTATGTATTATTCAATCACACATATTCATTAGGTATTCATACATAAACACAAGAATTCCTGGAAATTATCATCCTTCCTTTTTCCAATTCTGCGCACTAAAGCTTAGAAACCTCTAGAAATGAGTCTGGGGTGTAATTTGGGTTGGTGACCCATGAGTTGGTGATCGTGATCTCCCCGTGCCGGAATTACCTCTTACCTAGTTTCACTGTTCCGTGGCAGAGATCTGTAAACTGTGACAGTTCATTCTCCCCAGTTCTCATTAATCTCAAGTTGTGGTACATCTGAGACATTATCCAATGCATTCTAGGTAATAAATTACTTATGTGTCTAGACATCTCCAACAACTTCAAACAGAATTATTTTCAATTCTAAATCTAATTCCTTAAGCAGTATCTAGGTGTACCTAGTAAATGATTACTGAGCAATACTTCGGCCTTGGTACAGGGCTATACAGAGGAGTTTATAGTAGCATTGGTTGCTGGTTAGATGTGCAAAATGCAAGATAAATGTAAACATAGAACCCTACTGAAATATCTCTTATAATTCTGTATTCATACTAGAATCAAACAAAATTAATTCTAATTCGTGGCAAATCAGTGACACCTGCACCCAAGAAGTCAGCACTAGACGTGCACACTACACCTGCTATAGAGCTACTCAGGAGCCATGCTATCGGCTGTTTTGTTCGGTGGTTTGGATGGGTTTTTTTTTCCCCGACAACAACAGCTACAAGCACTTTTGCTGCAGACAACAGACTGACGGCCAATAATACAGGCGGCGCCGGCGCATGCGGCCGCCGCACGGCCGCGCCGCCCCCGGGCGAGGCCGCGGCTGTCCCGCCAAGATGGCGGCGGGGCGCGGCGCGGCCGGACTGCGCTCCCCAGCGCGCGGCCGCACCCTCGCGCTCCCCCGGCACCGCCCCCAGAGCCGCGTGCGCGCGCCGAGCGCCGCTGCTGGGCGGGGCCTCGGCGCCTCGCGGCCGTGGTGCGCAGTGTTCCGCCGGAAGCGGGCGGTGAGCGGCGCCGGGCGGTGGGTGCGCAGCCGGGGGGCCGCGGGCCGTTCGCGGGTGGTGGCGCTGCCGCGGGCAGGGCGGCGGGGCACCCCTCCGCGCTTCTCCCCTCGCCCCCGGCGGTGGGGGGAGCCCGCAAGCGCCGCCCGCTCGCCCCCGGGGTCCGCCCCCGGGTCGGGTGGCCGTGACGCGCCCTCCTAGGCCGCCGCTTAGCAGCGGGCGGGGGGACGCGGGCTGGGCGGTAACGCAGCCCCACGGAGGGGCTCGGTGGCCGGCCGCGGTCGGGGCTGGGCCCGGGCCCGTGGGCAGGGCCTCGGCGGCAGGGCCTCGCCATCCCCTGCCGCGGCCTGGCCGCCGGGTCTCGCGGGTGGCTGTGCCGAGCGGCCGCGGCGGGGGAGCCGGTGAACTCCCGGCTGCTGTTTTACAGCCTTTATCTCCTACCACAGGTACTGTGTAACCTGGAGAGATCTGACTAGTTTGGGGCGGGGGGGTGTCTGTTTTGTTGTGAGGAGCGATGCAAGCATAGCTTTAAAGAACAAACTAAAAGCGCAGGTTCCTGCACTGTGTGCAGCAGAAAGTTTTTGATTGTCTTCTCTGTGTTACAGATTAAATGTCTTTCATATGCTGAACTCTGCCTTGGACTGTTTCGTTGCTGCATATTGAGAACTTGGTAAAACGTAGGAAGTCAAGATGAAGAGCAGGGTGACGCAAGTAAACGTAAGTGTTCTGAAACCTAAATCGTAGGGTTTGATTGATAATTCCCTTACTACTGGCAGTTAAGTTTATAGTTGATGTTACATTAAATAAAACTTCCTGAATTTAAAGCAAACAATACCCACAGTTGCCAGCAGCTGTTTACAGGATAAACACCCCTGTGAAGTCAGTGGATTGCAGCAGTTTCTAGTACCTGCTGTCCTAGCAGTGAAAGTTCTGAACATTATTGGCATGTAATGATAAAGTAGTTGGTGAAAAGTGGCTGAATGATGGCTCAACAGAGAACCAGGTAGAGGAACGGAGAAAAGAGGCTTTAAAACCTAACAGTGATGTTAAAATGAAAAGACCAAAAGACAGGAAGTAGCCGTTAATGTGGCAACGATTTCTTACCGTGAAAGTTAAAGCTTTCCCGTTTAAAATCTGTGTGGTATGACTATGAATGGATGGGGGAGTGATTTTTAGGAATGCAAGAAGAAAAAAATTGCTTTAAAATTACTTTGCTAAGATGATGGTTTAGAAATGTGACGTTTGTAGAGTACACTGAACTTGGGACAGGTTAGTGGAGCAGTACTATTCCGGTACACTGAACTCTCTGGTGTTTTTCTGCCTATGTTTCTAGAGCTCGACCCCTCATGGGCTTCACTCTATTGGTTCCAACTTTTCCGACTGAAGTGGTTTCTAATAGGGGTGCTTGAGCGATAGTTTGATATCTTCTTGTATCTTCCTAGTCTGGTTATGGTAGTGCTCCCTCATGTGTCAGAATAAGCCAGTTAGCAAAAGCACACTGTTTAGTCACTTTCAGATAATCATTTTGATCAAAATGGACAAGGAAGAAGGCTTTAACTTGTGGCAGATAGCCTGGTCACAAAGAGCTGAGGGTAACAAGTTCTCCAGCAAACATGGCTGTTTCTGCAAGGAGACATGATAACTGCCAAATACGGAGACACCATAACGTTCTTTTATCTCTGTGAACACTTGTCTTTTTGGGTCTGCTTGGGCAAAGGCAGATGATGTAGAACTCATGAGAATGGATCATTCTGAAAAGATTAATTTCATCCCATCTGCTAAATATTATTTAAATACAGTAACTGTTCTGTGTTTTTCAGAGATTTTTATTATCGCTTTCTTGGAAGCTGAGGTTACAGTCTTGCATTATATTATTTTGGGAAAAAAACAACATAAGAACTCTTTTTAACCTTGAATTATTTCAGTGATCTGACATATGCAGTAGTCCCACAAACAAGTATTGAAAGGAGAATAAAACTTTTGTGAAAATATGTGAATGTCTTGTACTAGCTTTGCCATCAAACACAATGTTACTCTGGAATGAAGTTGTCAGATGAACATTACTTTTGTAGGGATGCATACTCTGAGGAAATGATGCAGTGCCTTTGTTTTGTACTGTTGTCTTGATTCCAGCAAGATAATTGCGAGAATAACTTTAACACAGTGTTAGAAATGTACCCTAGGGAAGGTGATATTCTAGAATATGTTACAGTGGCCTCAAAAATATAAATACATATTTACACATACCCCAATTCGAGTGATAGCAAGTCAGCCTCATTGGTCCGTTGATAGGAAGATGCTCATAAACTTTGTGTTGCTATTCTTTATTTAGGAAGCCTTATTTGATGTTAGGTTTATTTACACAACTCATTGTAAACACCACACTTGCAATTTAGTAAAGAGAGTTTTCCTCCTAATTTTTGGAGATAGTTGGGTGTAATTGTCCATCACAGTCTGCTTATGAAGGAGGTGTCATTGTATTCTACTAACCAACAGTTATAACTGGTTCTTTTGTGGGGCAAAAACTAGTGTGCTAGCATGCTAATGGATAGAATGCCACTTCAACAAACGGAGTATTTCTGCAAAAAGTTTGGTCAAGGTGCGTAATCAAGTCCTTGTGTTGAGTTTCTGCGTCAAGGTAAAGTGTTACCTATTTCACAGTGGATAATAACGTGAGATTGTGGTTCTGAAAAATCATAGTATTTTAAGGGAAGAGTAGAGCCTTACAAAAAAACCTAGAGGTTATAAAAGCTGCTTTTAGCTGTACCAGACTAGTTTTGAAGCATCTTGATGAAGTGAATTTCTTCCTATGTGTGTTGTAGGTGCTCTCATACTCTGATTTTTGTGTATGATTCCGTACTTTTATATGTTATGGTTCAGCTTACAGAATTTGCTGCAACTATTTAAATGTGTTATTACTTAAACAATCCTGCAAACTTACACTTCAAAAAATCTAGAATTTACTTCCAGGATCTGTCAAGTGGAACAGTGTAACTTAGATGTTTATATAATGTATGAAGCTGGGGATGACTCATGAGAAAATGGTTAGTAAAAAGGAGGAAGGTAGGGAAAAATTATACAATAAAGGGGATTTTTAGGAGAGAGGAAAGGCACTCTTCAAAGAAGAAGTGGTAGACTTCTGTTAATTGTATTGCATGTGATATTACAAAGTGTAAAATGGTGCATGGAAGAAGGAAGCAGAAAGGGTAGACCAAAGGTCCATGTACTGTAGCGTCCAGCAGTAACAGACAGCAGTTGCCTTGAAAAGTTTGGGAACGGTGCAACCACAGAAGTACTTGCTCACATACTCTTCCAGTCTCTGCCTATTTGCAGCTTCCTGAGACAGAAACATTTTTTTGGTAACGCATGTGAGTTTTTTCTTCACCGTTCAGTCTCTTGAACCCACGTAATCCTTTGGCATCTGCAGCATCCTGTAGCAGGGAGTCCAGCTGCTTAACTGTTGTTGTTTAGAACCAGCTCTCCTTGTCATAACTGACTGCCATTAGCTTTATTTGATGGCCCTTCTTGTAAAGGAATAGGGAACTGAAGACATGATACACTCTGATCTCAGAATATGTGTGCTCACAGTAATTAATATATATTGTTGGGGCTTGATTTTTTTTCTTTCTGTTTTATTAAAGCATGATTCCAGTTACGAGAGGAAGGAAAACTACAGTTCACACCAAAAAAGTTTGTCTCCAGAGGACAGGTAGACTGATTTTTATACCCTACAATTCTATATATATACCAAACATAGTGAGTTGAGTTAAAAAAAAAAACAACAAAAAACCAAAGACCAATCAGGTTCTGTTTGTTTTTATATATTGCCGTAACTGAGCAGTAAAAAATAAGTGTAAGTTTAATAAAATACTTGCATGTCAATAAAGCAGTAAATAAGTAGATTTGCTATTAAAATGAATTCTTAAAAAAATCCTTAGCATTCAGTTAAATTACTGAATTTGATGGGACTTGAAAATGAAAATTAGATGCCAGCTTTATGCTTGGACTCGCATACTGCTGATACCACAGTTGTCTCCTTAGAGCAAGAATACTGATGCCAGCAGGAGGTAGAGAAATATCATTTGAAGTGCAGTCTATCGAGGCATGAGATGAACTGCTACCAGTTTACTTTCAATGTCACATTCTAATTGAAATGAAACCTCTTGTACTAAAGACAGTATCATTTTTTTCTAATAATGTCTATTCTGCTTCATGCTACACAGGCAAAAGCAGATGAAACAAATTGCTGCATGTGTTTCAAGGAATGCATGGTGCTGAATTTACCTTTGGTATTGGATGTTCTTACCATTCAGCATTTAAGTTTAAGTTCTAGGAGGAGCTTCCTCTTACAGTGCTGGTTTGATTTTTGATTTTATTTTTTTTTTATGACAACAAATTACTATAAAAGGAGCAGCCACTATTTGAATGATGTGTATATTGAAACTCAGGTTGCAGAAGTGGAACAGTTTTTTATCGTAGCATCGTATTGCAAGCAGATGTTAATAGCATTGCTTTTCTAATTACTAAGAATTTTGTGTCTTGGGTTGTGAATAGGGGTATTGAGCATGACAGGTCTCCATCTCCCAGAAGGAGAAGATACTCTGATGACAGCAGATACGATCAGGAATATTCAAGAAGGGAATACTATGATGACAGAACTTCAGAAGGAAGGTATTAAGCCCTTTCTTAATCAGTAATAAAATACTCATTTTAAAGAATAAAATGGTGAAGACTTTTCATGAACCCTTGGGTGTTTGGTGATTTGTTTTAGAAGAATGGAAAGAGGAAGAGACAGACACCATGAGAAATGGGAGGAGAGAGAATCTGATCGAAGGAGGCAGAGAAGATATTCATCACCTGATCGTAGGAGTCCGGAGAGGTCAACAGTGCAGAGCTCACTTGCTCATGATGAGACCACTTCAAAGAAGAAGAAAGAAGAAGTGGATCCAATCCTTACTCGCACAGGTGGTGCGTATATTCCACCTGCCAAGCTCAGGATGATGCAAGAGCAAATCACTGATAAAAATAGGTGAGTTGAAAGTAACATATTAGAATTTTTACTGAAAAGCAAAACAGTAAAGGATTTCAGTGAGCGTGGTGAAATTGAGATACCTCTTGAGGGCTGTGATCATTCTTTTGAAGGTATATTTTTATCAGAAGAAGCATAAAAGAATCAGATTATAACTGCACCTGCTTCTGCTGTAAAGTGTAAATGGGAAAGTGGGATGCAGAACATAACCCAGGATGATTTTTTTTTTTTTTTTACTGTCTTAGAAAACTGAACATACTGGGTTATACCTATCTGCGGAGAATTATATTTTGGTTTATCATGTTCGTTCAGTGATTTCCAAACAGTTAAATGTATAATTGTGAATTAGTCTTCACATCTATGCAGTGAATATTTTCTTTCCTATTTTACTGATTACAACTTAAATTCACGTTTTCATATATATAAAAAAAATCACTCAGTGCTACCTCAAATTTACGCATCATTAATTTGTGATGTCTTTGTAATAGCTTGGCGTATCAGAGGATGAGCTGGGAAGCCTTGAAGAAGTCAATCAATGGTCTTGTCAATAAAGTGAATGTTTCTAATATAGAAAATATCATTCATGAGCTTCTTCAGGAAAATATTGTTCGGGGAAGGTGAGCTAGTATTTCAAAACAATTCTTTTGCTTTTCTTCTAGTATGTATACTGTTCATGTGTACGTCACTGTGCTATATGTGGTGTATGGATGCTAGTCAGTTTTTACAATTAACCTTAGGCTACTTTGTCCTATGCAAAGTAGTCCCCTACTTGGGGAAGGGGCTGGATGGAAAGAGATTGTATGCTTGGGGGACTAAGAGTGCAACAGATGGTATATGTTTCCTTTTCTTAAAGGTTTTGCCTACACATTTTACTTGAATGACTTGCAATTTACAGGTGTGTCTATTTCCTTTTGTATTCCTGGATTTTTTTCTGTGGGACATATAATATCTGTAGCCAGTATTTAGCAAGACAAGTTTTACTACAGTTATCTGGTTGGATTGTTTATTGTTGCAGTGTAGAGAAAAGATTATTATGCTATTTGAGCTCAGTACTAAGTCATGGTGACTGTGCAGGTACTGTGTGATGCCTTTCCTTGCTTTAACTTCGATGTCAATAGAGGTTAGATATGCTAGTGTAAAGGAGTATGGGCTTCTTAGATTGGCTGCCTTTTAAAACAAACAAACAAACCCAAACCACCACCAACAAAGAAACCACCTGAACAAAATATCCAGAAATAGCTCTGTTACATTTCATACAGATAGCAATACTTTCTCCGTCACAACTTAATCACTATTATTTGAGGAGGTTATAGCTAAGGAATGCGTTACTTACTTGAATGTCAGATGAGAAGATCAGAATCCTGCAAATAGTAAAAAATAACAGAAGAGAATTAACTAAAATGTAGAGAGGGAGCAAGTAGTTCCTGAATGTGATTCCTGTTAAAAGTAATAATGAAGTCTCAAGCAGTCTGTTGTAGAACTGCTTTTTCCTTCCCTGCGTTTCACGTCCCCAAAACTTAATTTTCATACAAGCAGTAATATTTTAGTTTAAAAATGAGCTTATTGAATGTTTTTAGAATACACTTGTCTGGAAGTTCTTGTGTGGCCTATAAGCTTATAAATTTCCCTTTTTACAGTTAATTTTGACTTTCAGATTTGCACAGAGGTGCATATACAAGTAATGACATGAAGTTTTACTTAGCTGTAAAGTCCTTTTCTGAGTTTTGTAAGTGGAGAGTAAATAGGAGCTGAACCAGACCGGTTTCAGTTTGTAAGTGAGAGTAAGTAATAGTTTCAAAATTAGATCCTCTGTTTCTGTGCACTAGTGTGAAATGAATTCTATTCCATTTGTCAACTCCAAAGCAAGAGAGAATAAGGTCCTTAGGTAGTTTGTATTTAGTACCATTAGGAGGGTTTTTTTGGAAGATTTCAGTAGACCAGAGATAGTGTGCACTCTGAAGATTCACATTTGGAGGGCTTTTTTTTCCCCCTCACCCATTTATGATGGAGTAATACAGCAAAAGTCAAATTCTATGTGCTAAATCATTAGAAGAAGCAAAACAGAGGGAGAAAAAAGTCGGATTCTTTTCAGACTTTAGTCTTGATATGAATGTATGAGAGATCATTAGTATAATAGAACTGTTTCATGAGCCGTGTGTTTACATTCGTTTAGGCTCTAAGCAGTAGTCTTTTGCAATCAGTTGTCAGTTCCAAAATATATAATTATTATGTTGAAAATACGCAGTTCCATTTGAGAACAGCATTACTTTGTCCATTCTGATTTTACTCAACATTCAATTTTATTACTCCTAGGTAGATCTTTATTGTTAGGGACCTCTTCAGGGAAACATATTTTTTATTTCTTACAAGTTTGTTTTGCTTATTTAAGTTATCATTATACTGGAACACAATTCTGTGTTTTTGGTAAATAGTTGCAAAGCAGATCTGTCACAAACAGGATTTTGTTTTTTCAACAGGGGGAAAGAAAAAAAATTCAAAGCCAAGAATAGCCTGTGTTGGGGTTAAAGAAGGGATATTGCAGGGTACAGGATGAAGACTTTTTACATGTTTAGCTTTTTCAAATGTAGTTATAATAGGAACAGTATTTAATGAAAGATAGGCATCAGTTTAAGAAGTTCTTGCCTCAGACACATTTGAGCAATACGTTTTGCAAAACTATTTGTGGCATGATAAACAGTGGTTTGAAAATGACCGCCTGGTATCTTCTAACTGTTTCAGCTGTACAATCCTATTTTATGTGATACGTAATAAATAAAAACATTAAATGCTTTATTACCAGAAAAAACTTAAACTTACGTATTTTTACAGGGGATTGCTGTCTAGATCCATTTTGCAAGCTCAGAGCGCCTCTCCAATTTTCACCCACGTTTATGCAGCTCTTGTGGCAATTATCAATTCAAAGTTTCCAAATATTGGTGAATTGATTCTCAAGAGGTTGATACTTAATTTTCGGAAAGGATATCGCAGAAACGATAAGGTATGCAAAATGTGAAGAGGCAACATGCTGAAATTTGTAGTTCGGCTCTGTTAACCTTGTATCAAGTGTGTTCAAATTACATACTTCAAAGAAACACAGCTAAGACCTGTGGGAAGGGACCCATCATTAGTACATAGTATAGTAGTATTAGAGTATCACTAAAGCTTGACAACCTAGTCTGAGTTGGTAGTGTGATAGAGGGGTTTTTTAATGTGTACAGTCCTAGTTGTGAACATCTATCAGTATCCCAAAATAGCTTCATGACTTAATTTCATTGAGATGCAAAAATCTGTAGTGTGTCTGAGTTAAATTTTTTTTTCTTCCATATACGATGTGTTAAAATTTTGTGCTTTATTTCTTTTGCAGCAACTCTGTCTAACATCTTCAAAATTTGTCGCACATTTGATGAATCAGAATGTGGTATGTTACTTCATGTTTCTACTCAATCCAAATTCTATATGGCTATTTCTTTAGTTTCAAGACAGCAGTAGCCTAAGTGAAGATGCTCTCCCTGTTCTAAAGGTTACTGAAAATCTAAGTTCAGGTTTCCTTTTAATGCCCTCTTTAAGTTGTTAGGACCTTTTTAAGAAAAGACGCTGGTAACTGCCTGTGCAATAATCACTTACTATTCCACTTGAGCTTCCCCAGATTTTGTAAATGTGATTGGACTAGTATTCAGATAAATATTGAGGCAAGGCAAGTGTCATCTGAGGCTCTGCCCCACAGATCTTAAACAGATACAGCACTGTCATCTGTCTTAAACATTTATGTAGGCAGAACTAGTGTCAGTTGCATCTAAATCAAATTTGTATCCAGCTCTATGTCACTTTTTTGTGTTAGAAATCAGGATACTCCAACTAAAGTAATGGTAAGAAGCAGTGTTTCGGGAATGCATTGGGAATGTACAGCATTTTGGTAAAGAGGAAACTAATCTGAGGTATGCCATTTGCTTTTATATCCCTGATCCTGGAAGACCAAATTTAATTATAGACACAATGCACTTACAACTAGTTTCTGTAATGTAAGTGCTGTTTTATTTGCTTCTTGGAAATGCATTCTATTTTTTTTCTTAATGGCAAAATGCTTTTCATTGCTTGCTTTTTCACTTCAATAGCATAGTCACATTCACTACCAAGTTGGTGTAAATACAAGTGGTACAGTTTTATTTGAAATTTTGACTTCCTCTTAATTAGCTTTGTCCTACTGTTGTTACCTTGTGTGTGTGATTGAACAAGTGTGTTGTGACATTCTCAAAGGCTGGATTGCTCCTCCATCAAGTAAATCACTGTAATAAGAGTGTAGCATTGTACATTCTAATTCTTTACTGATATTCTTTCCATAGGCTCATGAGGTTTTATGTCTGGAAATGCTCACTTTGCTTCTTGAAAGGCCTACTGATGACAGTATTGAAGTAGCAATTGGATTTATTAAAGAGAGTGGCCTGAAATTAACAGAAGTTTCTCCTAGAGCTATTAATGGTAAGTATCATTAGCCATAATGTCTTTTTGGCGTGCGTATTAATAAATCCTTTTTATATTTAAATTACTGTCTTTTTTTCCAAAGCAATCTTTGACCGTCTTCGACATATTCTGCATGAATCTAAAATAGATATGCGTGTTCAGTATATGATAGAAGTCATGTTTGCTGTAAGGAAGGATGGCTTCAAGGATCATCCAATCATTCCAGAAGGATTAGACCTTGTGGAAGAGGAGGATCAGTTTACTCATATGTTGCCATTAGAAGATGACTACAACCCAGAGGATGTTCTTAGTAAGTTAGAAATGGAAGATAACTCTATCATGACATTCCCTGTGAAAACAACTTAGATTAAATATTCATGGTTTTCTTAATTTTGTATTTTAAATAAAGATTCTCTTTTATTCTAAAGATGTTTTCAAGATGGATCCAAACTTCATGGAAAATGAAGAGAAATACAAAATGCTGAAGAAAGGTAGGGGGATGTGTGTATACACATTTTATAATATTTTTATATTTACACATTTATAGGGCCTTTACTTATCCAGCTATTGTTACCAACCTTTGTTATTTAACGGTGGGTGATGTTTATGTCCCAGATAACTGTCTTTTAAGTTCATCGTAGGCCTTTCCAATGTATTCCTGCTATTTTCTTTGGTACAGTTTCTTCCAGCTACATTTTCCTTCAGTTATGATTTACCTATTTTTTTGGCTTTTTCACATTCTCCATTGAGACACCCTTTCACTCTTAGGTGTCAGATCAAGTTTTTTTTGTAATGAAGCTATTGTGATCTATAGCTCTTTAATGTGAGATACTGCTCTTCCAGAAATTCTTGATGAAGGTGACAGTGAATCTGAAGCAGATCAAGAGGCTGGAAGTAGTGAGGACGATGAAGATGATGACGATGATGAAGAGGAGGATGAAGGTGGTAAGTGTATGACTGGCACCTTACTAGTGATTGGTTGTAGATGACAGGAAAGAAAAGCTTAACTTGTGTGAAACTAAGACTATTCAAATGTTACGGGATGTTTTAACCTTAAGTTATTCTCACATCTAAGCATTTACTAGCAAATAGTATAAAAATAATGGCCTAAAAGGAAGCATTTGGCACAGGCAGAACATGAAAAGCAACTTTGCCTGATTGTTCTTGACCATATTAATTTCATGCGAGAAAAGTGCTGCAATCATAAGACAAAAAAATCATGAAAGTGAAAACAAGTAAAGACAACCTTTCTGGACACTTTCTAGTGCTCTGTCATATTCTTAAGTCACTTTCAAAATCAGAATGGGTTTTCTTACAACTGTATGTACATCCTCTGTGTCTCTTAGTTCAGTTTTGGCCCCCTTTCTCAATCTTTAGTGGAAGCAGTCCGCATTTGCACATTTTGACAGAATGCATTTGATTCCCAGGAAAAAAACCTGATGGATAAGTGTAACTGAAATGTTTGTCCAGACTGTGTGAGTAATTGAAAAGCCAGTCGGGTCCTGTTCTTGTAGAATACCAGGAATGGATTTCCTCACCAGTTTGCTGGAGTATTTCACAGAAGAGCAGAGCTTCCAGGCTGATGAGGAGTGTGGGAATTTGCATAACACTTCATCATTTATGCTATTACAAAACTTTAAAAGCATGAAGGAATAGCGAGCACCTTATGAATGAAGGTGGTGTTCCCATAATGGTTTTGGTTTGGAATGGGTTTTTCCACACATGCTCCAGGGCAAAACAGAACTTTGCAGATTGCTGTTATATAGATCCTAAACATAACAGAAACAAAGAATGTCCTGTTAAAATCAGGAAGGCTACGTAAAGTGTCGTATAGATAAATTATGCAGAAAATATGTTGCTACAACATAGACAAGAAATGTTAAACCCAGAGGTTGCAGTGGCTAAGTTACATGAAAGGTCTTTAAAAAGACAGTTATTTTCTTAAAACTTAAATTACAGATGACACAAATACTGGGTTTTTGATTATTTTATTTTTAGAGAAGAAAAAAATAAACCAAAAATACGTAAACCTGCTAAACGCTCCTAAGTACTTTTGGAGAAAGCGTTACATAGTGTGCTACAGACTTAGTAAATAGGGCTGTTCTAAGAGATTACATATATATGCCTCAGAGTTTTGCTCTTCGTGTTTTCCTTCCTCAGGTCAGAAAGTTACTGTTCATGACAAAACAGAAATTAACCTGGTGTCCTTCCGTCGTACAATTTATCTTGCTATTCAGTCAAGGTAAATATAATATACTTTGTACACTTATGAGAATATACTTTGTACACATGTGAGTGTAGTTCCTTTGAAATGAGTGAATTGGAATTCTCTTTCTTTCTAAATTCCTTTTTAATGTGCAGTAAAAGCAGAGAAGCATTCTTCATGGAGCCTGACCTGATTGTATTATAAGATAAATCTTAATTGTTTCGAAATGTTTGAGTAGTGCACTGGGACTTTTCTATGAGGATTGCCATAATAAAAATTTTCAGTGAACACAAGTCAGTGATCTTCAGATTACACAGCATTCTAAGAATTTCTGAAAAAAAATGTGACATGCTTAAAGTAGAGATACTGTAGAGTTTTTTCTAATTCTGAGAGTAAGGAGTTCTGCAGTGTGGTACTCTTTAGGTCTGTTCCCATCTGCACTGTTTGGAAAATAAGTATACAGATACCAGCCTTGAAGTATGCTGTATTTGTATTCGTCTTGAGAATGAAATTCCTTTGCAGTACCTGGTGCAAATAATCAAAATGTGTATAACTCATGTGCCTCCTGGTTGAAAGGAGAGTTTCATGTGTTGCATGCCACTCAATTTTATCATTAAAAGTAGGCATGGCCCACAGTATTCTGCAGGTCTGAACCTGCACAAGGAGTGAGAGAATGTAGTTGTGGTATTAATCATTCGACATATCAATTAAGACCATACTGAGGGGTACGAAAGGCTCCTCTGTTTCTCAGAGTTAGTGTTCAATACTTTTTTGCCATACTTGAATTTGTGCATCTTGGGTGGAGGGAGGTATTTACTGGTAGCTAAAGGCTTTCAACATGCAAGAACAGGAGTGCAAAAAGAAGGGAGTGGTATGTGCTGCGTTTGGAGCTTATGTACGGTGCTTGCATTTCGGTGTTTTTCAGGATGTGCAAAATGAGCTACATGTTTGTTTTGCTAAGTTTTGTAAGATGATGTAATAGTAATAATGACCCGAGTCATCTTGTTTTCAGATTGTCTGCAAATGTAATGACTTTGGATTAACTTTTAGATACAAACTCCTGAAATACAAAATGTTTATTAAAAAAACCCCACAACATCAAAAACACCAACAAAACAAACAGCTTTCTGAATGTGAACAAGATACTTTATTTCAAAACAGTTGCGGTTTTATCACCAACAATCAATATAATTCTGGAATGTTTTTAGCATAGCATGTATTTCGTAGATAATGAGAAGTATTTTTTCTCTTTTTGCAGCTTAGACTTTGAAGAATGTGCTCACAAATTGCTTAAGATGGACTTTCCTGAAAGTCAGACTGTAAGCTTTGCTTCTTACTCTTTTTTTGTTATTAATATTATTAAGAAATAGTCCTATGGTAGTATCTAGAATCCTTACTCTTGTCCCGGGACCTAGTCTATATAGCAAGCAGATGAATGAGTGATTCCATACAGCTGCTGTTCCTCAAAATAAGTCTTAAAACCTTTAGAGCAAATAAGCTGACACATATTTCATGAGAGATTTGTCTTAGGCAATTGCTTCTTTCTGTCAAGCAGTTCAAAAGCTTGCTCAGAGCCTGTTTGAAAAGCTTTGTTGGTTGGACTGTTGAAACATTTATGCTATGATAAAAGTACTGTTAACGTGGCAGTCATTCTTTCTCAGAGCTGTGTCTCTGAAAGAACTTGGAGTTGAAGATCATATTTGCAGGCAGCTGTGGACTTTATCAGTGTGGCTTGAAATTTAGCATAGTGCTAAAAGAATGTGTTGTTTTGCTGCTTTTCACAGTCCTCTTTGAACAGCAGTGTATTGAATTAAAGCAGTTGTAACTTGTAATCTTGGAGATGTCAGACAAAATCTGTTTTGTCTTCAGATGCTGTGTAAGATCGATACAGTTGGTATGTTTTCAGGTGAAGGAAACTGTCCTTCAGCTAGTACTTATACTATATCCTGGTAGAATGTAGATATCAATCTAATTATATAAACAGCTTTTAAATCAGTTGTAAGCTGTCATGAGGGTTGCTCTTGAGAGAGCTGTTAATTCTCTTGTGGTCTTAATTATCACTGTTCTGTGTAAAAGTAACCTTAAAAAGAGTAACTAGTAAGTGAAGATCTGGGCTACAGTTAAGTGTTCTTTGAAAACTCTGTTTAATCTAGTAATCAGAAATCGGTTGCCTGTTTTTTTCAGTTCTTGTACTATTTAAATAAGGAATTTACATGGAATAACCTGAGAATTCAGATGATTGTTGTGTATTTTCTCATCTAATTCTTTAATTCTGTGCATGAAATGCAATACCAAGCAGGCATAGGATTATAATTCTCAGCGAAGCATAACCTGAAGAATTCTAAAGAGGAAAAAAACCAGGACTGCTGGGAATCAATTAAATACAGTGCTAACTAATTTAGAGTACAGTATCTTTGTGACCAGCAGCACTATAATCTATGAAATGTTTCCACTGACTTTCATGTCTATATAAAGAACAAATGATCAGAGGAGACAAAATATGATATCCCACTATTTGTCTAGTCAAGTCTCTAGACAATATTACTTTGTTCCCTTGATATTTCATTCTAACAGATTCTTTCCTATCACTCTGTGCTCTGGAAAGTGTGTCAAATTCACTAAGCATCACAGTTTTTAATATAAAAATTTACAGAGTTCTTTGAAAACTACTATATTTAGATGAATAAGAGTTTATGTATTTGAATATCGCAGTTTGTGGTGCTTAAATTATTTATTTTGGTTAGCACACCACCCCATTAAAAAAGAGGAATCTGAGGTGATGTAGTTATGATTCAGTTGTAATTGTGAATGAAATGCTTTTAAAATAAATGCGTAAGTGTTATTTTTGGCATTTTGTGTGTCTGTGTGCAAGTGTATATCTGTCTAAAAAGACTGAATCATAGGTTGATACCAATTTTTTAATAATACAAAACCTACAGTTCAGTACTAGGAATTACTACAATTCAAAGTTCAAAACTGCTGTAAAACTGACTTCTAATCATGAGGCAGCTTCATTTTGCTGATTTTCCCCCCCCCCCTTAATCATCATCATTACTTTTCACCTCGTCTTAAAGATGTGAGACCTTTGACTTGCTCATTGGATAGACTTACAGCTCCTAAGGAGTGTTTATGGGGTAAAAAGAAAAAAACTCAAGGTTTCCTAATCAGTGTGAGAGCAGAAAGAGCAACCTGATACAGACAAAATTATTCAAGGATTTATGGGGCTCGAGTCTGTCTATGTGGATAAAAAACTGAATGTGTTCAGCAGGAAACTTCTACTTGAATTAACTGTCAATTTCTAAACAAGGAAAATGATCTTTTATTCTTTCAAGTTAATATCTTATTATCTTATCTTAATATCTGATTGCAGCCTTTATTGAATGGATTCCCACTGCTTTTATTATCAAAACAAACCACAGGATTATCTTTTTAGCCATAAAGCACTTCTGGGGCTTTTTTTTGGGTCTGTTTTACTGAGAGCTTCAGCAGACTGCATTGCAGGATGTTGTGTCTTTATAACTTCTTCGCACCTTGTGATTCAAAGCTTTAACCAATCTTGAGAAGTTCCTGAAATGTTTGCTGAACTCTTGGGTGAATCTTCAGTTTGTTTATGCTTGTAAGAAAATGGCAATTTAGATTGAGTGTAGGAGAGATGATGATATCATGGGTTGGCCGTTTCTTACGGTTAAGACCCTGTAAATAAGAGCTCATTCTCTGTGCTATGAATTGTGTTTATCACGAGAAGCAGGTACAAGGGTGTTTGAATGAAGTATTGTTTAATGCAGTTTCTATTCCATAAAAATCAGGCAAAACTTAAAATTCTCATTGTTAAAATTAAGTTTAATTTTACAGTATCTTCATGTTTTCCTTCTGGAAGGCTTTAGTTAATAAAACCAGGGTTTTTTTAGTTCTGTCTTTAAGACTTTTCCACAGGCTTTGAGTAGTGAAATGTCAATTAAACACAATCTCAAACCTGATAGGAATAGTCAAAACCTGAAGACAGACGTGAACAACAGTTTTGAGACTAATACAGTCTTAACAACTTTCTTACAGGTTAATTGTTCTGGAAATCTTTACAGAGATTTTCGGCATGATTTAGTAGGGCTGAGTTCAGGAATATATTTAGCAGTTTTTATCAGCGGTTAAATCATCAGATTATCATGTTATGTTAACTGCTGTGCAACATGAGTGTTTGTATGCTTAATACCAGCAATGGATCTGTCACACAGCTCTGACTCGCAGAAAGAGGATTAAGGTTCAAATGGATAATCTACAGAATAGAACAACATAATACTGCTTTTTGGCCTTGCAGTTTAGTACCAGGTGCTGAGGGGAATGTTGGCAGTCATTTTTTAAATTTACTAGCCTAAAATTATTGTGTTCTGACATAAACACATTTTTCATTTTGCCATGAACTGAAATCCTGTTTTTTCAGAAGTGAATGATGTTGTTAAACGGAAACATCTATCTTCCATTTCCCATCTGATTTGCGTGCAGTTAATTTTTAGTCTCCAGCTATATATTCTCCTTCCTCAAAATACTCATTTCCATCTCGTCCTTTCTTTTTTTTCCCCCCGCATCTTTTTTTAGGTGAAAAGTTTGTCTACTACAATGTCCTAAGTTTCTCTAGAAAACACCTTTCTTTCCACAGTTTTCTTTTCCAGGTTTACAAACTCAGGTTTTGTTTCCAGTTTTTCTTTTTCCTTGACTTTCATTTATTTTTGCTCCAGGATTCTGGAAGCATCAGCTTCTTGTACCTGGACCTTGTGTTTGACTGTACTCCTGATTGCGCTTGATCTGGTTCTTGTCCTTTTCAGTAGTTTTTTAGATGACTCCAGCATGTTCAATGTCATCTTCTGCGTCAGTGGGCCCTTCTAAAGAAGATTTAATTTTTAATGACTGAAATGCATAAATTTCTTCTGTATTTTATTAATCTTTGATAGATGTAGGCAATCTGCTTTCTTGTTTCTCTGTCTTTGTGGAATTTTTGTAACTCTTCAGGCTCCTTCTTTCTGTAACCTTTTTTGGCATGTCGTAGCTACCTTGAATGAGCAAAAGTATTCTCCTCTGTGTTTTTTTGCTGCCTGTTTAATATAAATGTCCAGAAGCCATTTCCAAACTTTATTGTCACAAATTTTCTTCCTGATCCTTTTTTACACTGTGTCTTCCATGTTACAGGTTTTCAGGATGCCTCTGTGCGTGATGTTTTGTAGATCCTCTCTTGTTCTACCACTTAAAAAGTCTTGTGACTTTTCTCAGTTCTATTATGAGAATTTTTCCTAAATCTGTTACTAAAAGCCTATTCAAATTAATTTCGTTTTTCCTGTTATTCTGTTTCGTATGACTTCAGCAGATGAAATGGTATCACTGTCTTCCTGCTTCTGATTTTTTAGATTTTTTTTTTTTTTTCCCCTGCTTTGTTTTTGAACTCTCTTCTGAATGCTTCTCCAGGTATGAAAGCCTTCTAAATTTTACTTCTTCAGTATCTCTTGTGCTGACATCCATCCCCTCTTGAGGAGCAGGTTCCAGGTGAACTCTTGCTAACCTAGCATACCTCTGCTTCTTTATTTCTGATCTGTGAATGTTGTTACTGTAACTGAGATATGAAGACACTTGTATGCATCTCGTGTGCTTTAGGACTCTGTTTCTCATACTCTTCCATGTGGATTCTTAAGCTTTAACAAAGGGGTTTATTGCTCTTTTTGTTGTTGTTGCTTATTTGACTCACTTCAGTATCCTAGTTCTATTCTGCATTAGGCTGTAGTAATTAAGTATGACAGATACTCAGAATATTGTTTTCATGTATTGGTTTCTGATTTCTTTTTTTTTAAGAAAAAAGAAATTTAAATAGTTGAAATTCTTTTTGCAGTAAATTTAATAGGAGGAGGCTTGCTTTTCTTGGTGTTATTTAGACCCAACTGAAGCCTGCAGACCAAAAGTTGAAAAGCTTTATTGTAGTCTGTACTACAGCGTGTGAGAAGCTGTTCTAAGCAAGCCTTACGGTTGCTGCTTTGGGCATATGTTCAGTCTTGGCAGAGCATGCTATTTCTCTTTTTAAAAAGTACTGTTATTATCTCTTGTGATGGTTTAACTCTGGCTAAATGCCAGGTATCCACCAAGTCGCTCTATCACTTTCCCCCCCCCCCCCCCCCCCCCCTTTCCCCTTGTTTTCTCAACAGGGTAAAGAGGGGAAAGAAAATAAACTAACCCCTGTGGGTGAAACAAAAGCAGTTTTAATATAAGCAAAGCGAAGCAAAGGTCCGCGTGCGGAAGCAAAAGCAAACAGATTTATTCTCTACTTCCCATGGACAGGCGATGTCGGGCCTTCTCAGGACACAGGGCTCCAATACACGCAGTGGTTGCCTCTGAGGAACAAGGGTGACCCCCCCCTTCCTCCTTTCTCCCAGCTTTTTACTGAGCAGACGTCATATGGTCTGGAATATCCCTTTGGTCAGTTGGGGTCAGCTGTCCTGGCTGTGTCCCCTCCCAAGATCTTGCCCACCCCGTCCCACTGGGGGAAATGTCAGAAAGAGCCTTGGTGCTGTGTAAGCACTGCTCAGCAGCAGCCACAACACCAGGGTGCTGCCAACACCCTGCCAGCTCCCAGCATAAACCACAGCACCGTGAGCGCTGCTATAGGGGAAAACCACTTCCAGCTCAGCCAGACCCAGTACATCTGTGTTAAAGCTGCATCAATCCCATGCATTACCAAAGAAGAAAATTTAAATAAATTAAAATTGTAGTTAGAGGAGTATGGTATTACCAGTTGTTCTGGCTTCTGAACTGTGAGGAATGCAAACAGCAAGCCTGACTAAAATGTCAGGAATATGCTTATTATACTTTCCCTTAAGAGATTTTCATTGCCTCTGTTCTTGGAGGAGTACATTTCAGTTTCTGATGGTTTTTAGCTGGAAGAAAAGGAGTTGAGGATCCTCACAGTACTACAAATCTAGACAGGCGTGACAACCACTTAGCTAGAGAATTGATACTTCTTTAGGAAAACATATATGAGGAATAGAGTTGGTTTGGTTTGGTCTTTTTCTTAAAGATGATACTGCCTACAGAATACTTAATTTTAAAAGGTTCTTAGCATCATACAAGCTGAGAGCAGAAAAGGAATTGTCTTACCTTCTTGCCCAGTCTCCCTCAAGGTGGGAGGTGGGGTGGGGACAACTCAACCAGAAATACAACATTGTAATTACTCTTTGAAAATGTGCCTAAAACAGATTGGCTTTCAGGCTTTTGTTCCATTTTTGTTGTTGTTGTTGACTGTGATGAGAACTGAAGTAGTATACAGCAATGCTTGTAACTTTGCTAAATTAAATTAGAGCCTCTTCTATAAGAATATCTGACCCTCAATGCAGTTATCTCAGACAAAGTAATGGGTCATGGGATAGGGTTTTTTTTCACTTGGAAAGAGAAAAGTTATTGTAGGCACATCCTTCTTGAAAGAATTATGCATGCATTTGACACATTTTCATTTTTACAGGATGGTGTCACACTTGCTCAAAACAGTCCTAGTTGGAGGGGTGGGGGTGTCAGTGTCTCTTGTGCTATTTATGCATCGAGTCTTGAAGTTAACAGAAGTACTTATTTTGACATTCGGTGAGAATGTAGACCAGGAAACTGGTATAGAGTGGGATGGTCTGAAGCTGATAATTCTGTTCTGATCAAGTCGGTAATTTCTTAGATTCATTGGTTTCCTTTGTTGTAGGGCATTGCAGCTGGTAGGTTTGGCAGTGGCACCATGATTCGTTCACGGGCTTGCTATACTGCCTGTAAAAGGCGATCATCCTCAAGTAGATTTCTTGTCTTTTGAAAAAGGGTTTCTTCTTATGGACCTGAGATGCTGAATCAATCTGAATTTTCATAACTTACCAATTTTTTTAAAAAGAAGTACAGAGCAGTAACTCTGACATTGAGGTTTAAAGTATATTTAATTGCAGTTCTGTTAATACATAAACTTCCTTTATTTCCCTGCTGCTTTTGTTGTTGTTAATGTCTGGAACTGTAAGTCTAATGACATGGATGCACCTCATTTTCTGAACCATATGCTACTTTAGCCTGGACTATCGTAGCATTTAGTTAAGATTTTTCATTAAATTTAACTGTACTTGTTTTCAAATACATTGCCTTAAGTTTGCAAGTTCCATTGGTATGATCTTATTCTCAAACTACTGATCTGAAGATCAACCCAGCTTAAGGCATTAGTTATCTTAGTTTCCAGGTGCTTTAGTATGATAAATAACAGTAAAATAAGAATGTATATATTATATAAAATCTAAAATATAATTATTAAAAATCTTAATTCTTTAAAAATGCTGATAGCTGAATGTTAGTAATTTCAAAACTTTAGGAAGAAGCTGATCCTCAGCCTGATTTCCTTTGTGTTGAAAAGGACTGTGTGCTTACAGCTGTTTCTTAATCCAAGGGGCAATAAGTAATCCCTACCTACAGGGCATAGTTTCTTAAACTGGCTATCGCTTTATGACCTGTATGATCCTGGGAATAATTTTGACAGTCCATCAGTTTACAGGATGTTTATTTGGTACATAGATACACAAGTTATCTTATATGGCTTGTGAATTAGATATTCAAAGTGGAAATAATATATTTAACACTAGAGAGGCATATATCAGAAATTGAAAAGCAATCTGAGGTCAGTTCCTTGGGAGTCTTCAAAAGGTGTTGAAGAAAGAAAGAAGTTATTAGTGTTACCAGTAGCCTTGAGTTTGAGGTCCACACTCCCACTAGAAACTGGACTTTGATGTCTTTTAAGTCAAAACTGTTGATTTGTATACTTGTTTATATTATGCTACTGTCTGGCCATTTTACAGTGATCAAAGTTTTTACAAATTACATGGTGGTTTTGACCTGGTTTTCACACATTGTAGGAGCCTCAGAAGACTACAACCCAAAAACCCCCACCCTGCTTCTGAACACTCTGTAGTTAGGATATAAGGCTTCAATAGACAAGGTCTTTGCTTCTTCAGTGGCTTTAATTTCTGTAACATACAGTGCCATTGGCGTCAATGTAATGCCTGAAGATACAGAACGTCAGGAAATGTATGTATAGGTGCAAAATCTGGATATTGAGTTAAAATTTGGGAAGACCCATTAGTGAAAGCAGTTTTCCTCTTTCATTCCCTACAGTTAATAACGTAGATTACACAATTAAATTGAAAACAGTTTCTAAATAGTTATGTAGATGTGAATGAACTAGATGTTTTGGCTGACCTGTGACATCTGCAAAAGCAGTGCAAATGTATAAAATGCAAGGCACAAATTTCACATAATTCAAATTTCACATTGATTTAAACCAACCTATGTTCTTTGCTCGGTAAACCAAGTGCTGGCGCTGTTAGTTTTGTATTTTAAGAAGCTACATTAGCTTACAGGGTGGGGGTGTCTCATGATTGCTTCAGCTTGTGCATGCAGTGGATGGAACAGAGCCCTGTGGCTGGCAAGGGAGAGGAGGTGGAAATTACATCGCTTCCAGCTAGGGAGGGGAGAAGGAGACCTCTTGGAGGCGGCCTGTGGGGCAGCTCCAAAATTGCAGTCTTAGCTGAATGCAAATCTTAAAGAAAAGGAATAGCAAAAAATAAGGGAAGAAATGGGGGGGGGGAGGACACACTAGTAGCTGTAAAAAGGAACCCATGATCAGAAGGGAGTGAGAAAACTAGAGTTGCTCTAGCTCTTCCATCTGCAGTGAAAGAGCCTTTGTGTGAAGCTGAGAGAATACAGAGTGGGCAGGGTGTGCTTGTTTTTTAAAATGATAAAACTGGGGAAAAAGGCAAGTCTGATTTTTTCTGTCTTTCCTAGTTTACCCTTTAGCATCTTTAAATGTATGAGGATACTTGCCAAGTTAGATTGAGCCATGGTCTGTCTAAACCATTATCCTTTTTGGATAAGAGCTAGTAGGAAATGTTTAGGGAGAGCTGTAAGAAATGCAGTGTATTTCGAGGGAGCTTTCTCCTTCTGTCTTAGCAGTTTGGGGAAGTGCCTGTTTTTCCATGATACAATAATGAATATAAGATCTTTCCGTACAGATAATGAATGATCTTTTGTAATCTCAGATATTTTCAAAGTGGTTTACTTCATGATTGGATAGCTATACATACTTTTTTTAACTAAGATGAATAGTCCCTTGTTGAGCATTGTATGAAAACTGCTGACCAACACAGTATATAAATTGCCTGTAAAACTGGGAAACAAATTCATTGAATTCTTTAAAGTAAGTGATGGACTAAATGCAGGCTCTTCCTGACATAAGCATCACCAGAAGTGTTATCACTGGAAGTACAGAAATGAGTTAACTAACCTTTAAAGCAATAAATGAAGCTA